>NC_135314.1:48186140-48535482 GCF_048772815.1 Callospermophilus lateralis | reverse complement strand
AGATAATGCAAATTAGGAATCAAAGGCTTTTCCAGGTAAAGATTTATAGTTCTACAACATTTATTTGCTTAATCCTGAACATTTTAAAATTATAAGTGCATACAGATCCATCTAAAATGTCTGTGCTTATGTGACTGTGTGTGTGTATTTGAGTGAGTTCAAAATTGCTAAAGACAGCGACCTTTAGAGAGTGAGGATAAAGAGAAAAGAGGTGTTTTTTTTTTTTTAACTTTTATGTCTACATTATTTGGATTTTTATGAAAATGTGTTCTAATCATAACAAAAACTAATGATGTATATTTCAGATTATATGTGACTACATGACCAATATGATTCTGCAACATGCACACTCAGAAAAATGAAATTTTCAAATTTTCATAGAAAACTATGAAAAATGTAAAAACCCTATAAAACAAGAAAATTTCTCCTTACAAAATCACAATCCAAATATAATCCCTTTCATTCTATGTATAGGAATTTTTAAGCAGAAGTTATTACACAAGAATTGTCTTGTTTCTTTCTAATGAGATTAAGCAATTATTCTGAATATGGAAATTGATACACATATTGAAATATTTGGAATTTTTTCCCCAAAAAGTAATGAAAGGAAACTGTTAGTAAAGCTTCTTGGCATATGTTTTTTAGATGAAAGGGACGAAGTCTCTTGTTTTTAGTTTTTTTGCTTTTTATGCTTCTCCTAATTATTTGTGCATGTTGATTTTAATTACATATAAGTCAAGGTGTAACTATGTGGGAAATTATGGATGATTGGTGTTTTTAAACTTAATTTGTATTAAAAATACTAATGAACATGTCATTTTACATAAAATTCTCCTATACATAAGTTTAAATTACTTAATAGGATGATATCACGTGTCTATATTAAAATTATCAGTCTAACTGCTATTGTTGAATGCTTAGCTCATACCCTTTTTTGTGTACCTTTAGATTTTGTCATGATACATCTTCTTGTGTAGAAATGTATGTGTGCTCTGGGTTGTGGGGAGGCTATCAGTAATAACTTTTCTTTCTCCTCCTTTTTTCTCCCTCCCTCTTTAAAACTGAGTTCAAAATAATTGAGAAAATAGACAAAGCTTTGCCAAATGGTGGCTATTAAGTGTATTTACTTTCTTACTGGATGGCTGCCAAACTGAACCAAAGAATGATTAAACTCAGATAGCTTTCTCCTCATAATAAATCTTGTCATACACAACTCACCAGAGGGAAGGTTTGGGTCTATAAAGTAGACCAACCTGCTGAAAAACTCCAGCCTCTTCCTTGTTGAGCCCCTATGGTGAAGTCAGAGAGATTTGGATTCCATATCTACCTGTAAAGTCCACTCTAGGTGCCTACCTAGCAGCTCAGAATATGCCCAGCCTGTAGGCAGGCAGATGTACAAAGAGAGAATCCACAGCCAGCCTAGCCTCGCCACCCTTTCCCTTTCCCCTCATCTCCCAATCAGGAAAGATCTTCCACTCCCTCGGGAAGGAGGGAGGAGGGCAGGTGGAAGGGCAGAGATTTTACTTCTGAACCACCGGAAGCACCTCTTGTGTTAACCAAGATGTAAATGTGGAACATAGGAGAATGACTATTAGCTCTTACAGTGTGTGACTTTCAAAGGTATAAATATTCTTTTTAAAAAAATATTTCTTTTAGTTGTAGATGGACACAATATCTTTATTTATTTATTTTTATGTGGTGCTGAGGATCAAACCTGATGCCTCACTCATGTGAGCAGGCACTCTACCTCTGAGCTACAGCCCTAGCCAATAAATATCCTTTATTTAAAAATTTTTAAAAATTTGTTTTAATCAGTTATACATAACAGTAGAATGCATTTATGCAATTTGGTATATCATACATAGATGGGATATAATTTCATTTTTCTGAGTGTACATGTGGCAGAATCATATTGGTCATGTAGACACATGTATACATACAGAATAATGTCTGTTTCATTTTACTCTCCTACATCCCCTCATCCCCTCCCTACACCTCCCATCACTTCCCTTTACCTAATCTAAGGTAATGCTATTCTTCCCTACCCGCCCGCCCCCCAGCCTTATTGTAAATTAGCCTCCGCATATTAGAGAAAACATTTGGTCTTTGCTTTTGGGTGTTGATTTATCCTCCAGGGAGTTATATTCTGCCAGCCATAGAATATTTTCCTAACACTCTTTCTACTAGGTGTACCTTTTTAATTATGCAACATGTACACCTTTTACATACTTTTAGGTGAAAAAAGCCATATCCTTTGCATATCTTTGATAACTGATATATGTTAAATCTTGTCTCATATGTATTGACCTTTTGTATTTCTTTGCTGGTTAAGATATATAAGGAAATATCTAGGCATTTAAATCTTTTTGAGTTTTTTAAGGTTAATTTCTAGGAAGATAGTTATCCAATCAACTTCTTTTTATGCTGATAAAAAAAGAACAACTCATGCAATTTTCTTTACAACTTTTATTTGTGAATGTTGGACGATATGAGACATGGGATATTCAGTTTTATAGTCCCGCACTAGGAGGGAGAGAGAGGCAGCATACAGGTGGGGAGAGAAGCTCCCAGGACTCTTCTTGGCTTTAAATGTCCACCTATTTGTAAAACAAAACAAAAACCCAACTGATTCTCACCATAATATGCTTAAAGAATAATGCTGTTCTTACCACACACAGATGCCCCAACTGTCTTTCTCATTTGAAAATATGTGTGTACATACTCTGGTTTCTCTTTGAATCCTGTGAATCTTTTGCCCTTTACCAAAAGTACTTATTTATTTATGCATTTTTAAGTTGTAGAATCCAACAAATTAATTCTGATAGCCTGAACATATACAGAGAAATAAAAGGAAAATAAAAATTATCTAGCTTAAATAACTGTTACTTACATTTGATATGTTTTCTCTTTTACAAATTAGTATCATACTATATAACATTCATAAACTTTATAAACAATATATTAGGTCATCAGCATATGTTAAAATACTTTAAAAATATTTGTAATGATTGTTTTGTATTCACTTAAGTGTAGGTGACATTATCCATTGTGTAAATCCATCATATGTGTGTGTGTGCACGTGTACACATATATATTATATGTGTGTCATATATATATATATATATATTATAAATACTAATATATATATTAGTATTTGTCTCTATAGATTGTCTACCTATATATCTATCTCCTTATGGGTAGCATCTCCCCACACACTGTGATGTCTTCAGCATAGGGCCTGACAGCTGAAAGGAGCATAAAAGCATTTGTGTATTAAATGATGAATTATATTTTTATAGGAAAATTCTTTTAAGGTTCAACTGGGGTGCTGGTATCTTGATGTTAGCTTTGTGGTCTCTGTTCCTGAATGTTTTCAGAACTAATCACTGGGGATGAGCAGCTTTTTGGACGTGTCATTGGAAGAGGGATAGCATAGTGTCCATATAGTTAAAGCTCCCTTTGGTCTTGACCAGCTTCTAGGCTACCCTCTCTTCTGCTGCTAAGGAAGGCCCTGGGTACTGAGCAGAGTGCTACCCTATCCACATCCATTTGCTGTTATTCTCCACAATAGAGCATTTCTTATACTGTAAAAAGAATACAGCTAATATCGATTCTCATTTATCTTCTTGTATTGAAATAAGCATAGAGCATATTTGAAATTTTAATTGTTAGAAGATATCAGAAGCCAGGAAGATATTTAAAAGTTCTCAAAAATCTTCTTCTTATATACTATTTGGGCTCTGTTTTCAAGAGGCTAGATACAGATGGCAGAAGGGTCTATAGGGTAAAAAAGAAAGGCGGGGCAGGGGCAGAAGAAATCCCAGAGGGATGTTTGAAGGATCATTAGAATTTCTTTCTTTCTTTCTTTCCTTCTTTGTTCTTCTCTCTTTCAATACAGGGGATTGAACTTGGGGCCTTGTGCATGCTAGGCAAGTACTCTTATCACCCTAGAATTTCTAAAGCAGTTTTTCAGGGCTAGTTACTCCATAAATCAGCTACCATAAGTGAAGCATTCTGCAAGTGATAATAATGAGAGAAACTAAGAGAGGAAGAGTTGGTTTAAAATAAATGTTTTGTTTGTTTTTTATATGCCGAATGGAAGGGATAGAAAAATGGAACAGCCTCCTGATGTCATGTCATTGATACTTGGATAAAAGTTCAATGTAAAGGGTAAAGATTAAATACATCATGTTTGAAATCTGGGACATAAATCTGGGACCCTTAATGGGATATGCTCCATGTTCAAGGCCACAAGGCCTCCAGATGGTCCTCCAAGCACACACTTGCTTTACAATGGGAAGTGCAACCTGTAGAGGTTGAGGAAAGCTTTGGATACACAGCAGGAATTTGCATCTTGGGTCTGGCACACGCTAACTAGTTCCTTGATTTTCTGCGCCTCCTATAGGAAATGGGAAATGGGGCACAATTATAGCGCTTACTACTTATGATGTTTCTGAGGATTAACTGTATTAATATCTGTAGGGTGTTTAAACCAATGAAATCCTGGGCACATGGTCAGTTCTTAGTGGTTTCTGGTGTTCTTGCTTCTTATCCTTCCTGATATCATAAAGTATCAAATGCATAACATTGGTGTATGATTCATCCTAACTATTCTTTTTCTTATTGTGGCAAAAATTAACACCAATACTAAATCTTTGAATATATTAAAAATTTTGATTATATACAATATTGGTTACTATAAATATATACATTTTTAACTTCTCCTTTACTGCCTTTGTGCTGGAAAAATCCCCTGGAATCTGTTTCCAGCCAATTTCATTTGCCAAGATTTCTGTTTATTTCCATGAAACTAATAATTACCATGATATTAATAAAATCAAGAAAAATTATGAATTTGATTTCATTGATAGAAATATATTTAAAATGGCATTAGGGAGCAATTTGCCCATAATAGATGATTTGAGTGATATTCTTTTATGATATTTTAGATAACAAAATTTTTGGAATGATCATAGTATTGATAGTTTAAGATACCTGCTTGACTCATTTTTAATATTACATAATATTCAATATTCAAGTCTTTTATTTTTTGTGAGGATCAGGACTGGAGGCAAGCAAAAGTCCTGTTATATTTTAACTTTGTTGAATGAGTGTGAATGAAATCACTCTTGACTTCATCAGACTGTGAAAGTTAATTCACTCTTACTTTTAAGTTCTGGCAATGAGGCTCCTCTAGGAGACTGCTGATTTTCCATTCCTTTGCTGGGTTTCCCTCACCAAGTAATTTATAGAAAATACTGATTGGTGTTTATGCATTCTGCAATTTTGTTCTGTATTTGTTGACATTTCTACCAACCTTCTTTGCCCTGAATCACTGAGATGCAAGAACTTTGCTACTTTTCTTCTTTCCCTCCTAAGAACAGCCAGCTTGGGTCATCAGAGTAATTTGCTGAGGAAAGAAGAGTGTATGATGGGGCACTGGATGAAAATCTAAAGACAGATATTAGTTACCACAGTTCTTACAGTGCAGAAGTTATATTCTCTAGGAATGCCTCCTGGTCATTTCCCTTTAACTCCTAGTCTGTCTTCCTTAATGAGGATTGTTTGTCCCCACTAGCCTTTCTAGTTCCAGAGGGACAGTGAAGTTATTCCTGCTCCTGTTCCAGGGCTCATTGCTTTTATCCATGTCCTTTAGGAGGAAACTTTCCCACCACAGGATGTGGTCTGGGTAGCATTTCAAGCATTACTTGAAAAAGTAATCACAGCAGTTATCAGTATGTGTATTTATTTATTTTACATGGTAGTATGTTTTGAAATATTATACATACATAGAATAATTATAACTTGTACTAATTAGGATCCCATCATTCTGGTTGTATATGATGTGGAGTTACATTGGCCGTGTATTTATATATGAGAGCAGGAAAGATATATCTGATTCATTCTACTGTCTTTCCTATTGCCATCCCCCCTCCCTTCCCTTCATACCCCTTTTTTATTCCAATGAACTTCTAATATTCCCCTCCCTTGTTGTGGGTTAGCATCACATATCAGAGAGAACATTCTGCCTTTGGTGTTTTTGGACTGGCTTATTTCACTTAGCATGATAGTCTCCAGTTCCATCCATTTACTGGCATATGCCATAATTTTATTCTTTTTTATGGCTGAATAACATTCCATTGTGTATATATACCACACTTTCTTTATCCATTCATCTGTTATAGGGCATGGAGGTTGGTTATATAGCTTGACTATTGTGAACTGAGCTGCTATAAATATTGAAATGGCTGGGTCACTTTAGTATACTGCTTTTAAGTCTGTTGGGTATACACCAAGGAGTGGGAAAACTGGGTCAAATGGTGGTTCCATTCCAAGTTTTCTAAGGAATCTCCAAACTGCTTTCCAGAGCGGCTGCACCAATTTGCAGTCCCACCAACAATGTATGAGAGTACCTTTCTCCCCACATCCTCACCAACATTTTTTGTTGCTTGTATTCTTGATAAAAATTGCCATTCTGACTGAAGTGAGATGGAATCTCAGTATAGTTTTGATTCACATTTCTCTAATTGCTAGATGTTTCCCTTTAACTCCCAGTCTATTTATTTTTTTAAATACATGACAGCGGAATGCATCACAATTCTTATTTCACATATAGAACAATTTTTCATATCTCTGTTTGTATATGAAGTATGTTCATACCAATTCATGTCTTCATACATGTACTTTGGATAATGATGCCTATCATATTCCATTTTCATTTTTTCTTCTATGAACTGCTTCTTCAGTTTCTTAGCCCACTTATTGATTGGGTTATCCATTTTTTTTGGTGTTAAATTTTTGAGATCTTTTATAACTTGGAGCTTAATGCTCTGTCTGAGGTGCTGGTGGTAAAATTTTTCTCCCATTTGTAGGCTCTCTGTTCACATTCTTGGTTGTTTCCTTTGTTGTGAAGAATTTTTAAATTTGATACCATCCCATTTATTGATTCTTGATTTTACTTCTATTACTTTTAGAAGTCTTATTGAGAAAGTTGATTCCTTTGCCAACATAATGGAAAGTTGGGCATACCTTTTTCTTTTTTTCTAGTAGGTGCAGAGTCTCTGGTCTAATGCCTAAGTCCTTGATCCACTTTGAGTTTTGTGCAGGGTGAGAGATAGAGATTTAATTTCATTATACTACAGATGGATTTCTAGTTTTCCCAGTATCATTTATTGAAGAGGCTATCTTTATGTTTATGGCACCTTTGTCTAGTATGAGATAATTGCATTTTTGTTGGTATGACTCTGTATCTGTTCCATTGGTCTTCAGTTATCAGTATATTTCTAAATGATTGGATAATTCCACCTGACATACCAGTTGAGGATTATGGGAGTCCAGCTTAGGGGACTTTGAACCCTCCAACTGTCTTTCTTTCAAGATAGATTGCAAAAGAGATAAGTGTGGCATGGTCTTCTTGTCATGATCTGTTCTCACAGGCTCCCGGGATAAATAAGACAGATCCTTTTAAGATTGTAAATAAAGGATTTCAAATGGACAGCATAAATGCTAGGGAAATTCTTTAACTTTTCATGAACTTGGTTTAGCTCAAAATATGCACAATTTTAACAACTAAACCAAATCCTTAATATCTCAGATGGAAGCATTGGTACAACAGTAGTAATGGGGCATTCTAAGGACACAGAATAAGCAGTTGTATTTGTTTAATTACAAAGGCTCCAAAAGGTGGTCTCTCTCAAAACAAAGCAAGGGGCATATTATAATTGCTTAACTCTAGGGGAATCAAAATTTTCTAATGATCTACCAAACTGTTATTTAGTCATAAGAAATTCAACTTCACCCTCTACTGGTTATCTTCTTACTTGAAGAGTTGAACCTTTTAGGTTTGGAAAAGCAAAGACATCAAGGTATATTGTTTTATTTATGTTTTTACTAAGGGCCACACCAAAGCAATAGGACTTCATGAATCTCATCATAAAAGAATGTACATTTTGATAAAGAAGACAGTATCTGGACACAACAAATCCTAACTCTGTGTAAATTAATGATATCTGGAATGTGGCTTTGCATTGCCATTGTTGTAGAATAGACAACTGAGTAGAGCTAAATTCTCCCCAAATATTTATTTTTAGGTTTATTTTCTGATAATTACTATTGACTGCTATGTTTTCCTGTGTTCGGTTAGTTGAGTGATTTGGTTAACATGTTGTCATCACTATTGACTGGAAATATTCTCGTTGTAGTAAACTTTAGGCTAATTAGTCTAGTTGAGTTATCATTATCATTTTGCTTCCTAAAATGCCATGTTTATGGATTTCATGACCTCAACTAGAGATGGTATTTATAGCATTGGAACTGGGAAGACACAAGACATAAACAAAGGCAAAATATTGTACTTAGGTTTAACATATGGTCAGAGAATAATACGAAAAACACTGATACATGCACCTAAGACTCAGAACAGATTGCTAACTTTTGTCATCTTCTTCAGGTTTTGTTTCAAATGAAGCAGCCAAACATTACTGATAGAATTAAAATCATTAGAAGCCATTCCGAGTTGCAGAATCTCTTCCCTTTCAGGTATAACAATTTTGGTGCCTGTCCCTCCAGATCATGTATTATATTCTTAACACACTTCACGCTTAATGTTTTATTTCTAAAATTTATATAAGTCTTTGGCTTTATTGTCTCAGCAGCTACACCAGGACAACTGAGAGGAGTTTGAGTCCATTTCCATTTCCTTTTGATTGTATGTTATACTGTCCCCTTCCCGCTTACTGGAATTGTAAATAGGTGTGCTTCATCATCTCACCTTTTAAATTGAGAGGGAGTAGTTCTTATTTAAACTGGAACTAGGGTGAGCACATGAGATAGAGCAAATTCCTCCAGGGATTTAAGAAGAAAAATAAATGAAAGAGAATAGGTGGAGCCAAGACCGCCCAGTGACTTTAAATCTGTGTCCGTTCTACTTTCCAAGCCACCTGGGCCTCCTTAGCAGGTTCCCTATAACTGAAAATAACCAGCTTACTCAAAAAGGTTGGAAGTGCATTCTAAAGCAGTCAGTAGAACTAAGTGAGAACCTTGTTACAACTGATCTCCCAACCTCATGAATCTTTTTGGCATGAGCAAATTTCAAAAATTCGAGTGCACCCTCTGTCATTATTACAACACAAAAGTCAGGATACCTATATTGTAACCTTGTCATGAATTATCACATTATGCATAGTTCAAGTGATTCAAAATGCAAAATTAAATTATTTGGGTGCTAGAAACAATTATAGGAATTGCAGAAACTCTTTTATTTGGCAGATGAATAAACTGAGATCTGGTAAATTTTGAGAAGATTGTTCAGAACCCCATATGTGTAAAGAAGCTGGATCTTTGCATCTAGGCCTTTTAACTCGTAGTATACTTGCTATTGGAGACTAATGTCCTCCTTTAAAATCTGTTTTTTTTTTAAATTTTTTTATTCACCCAATGAGGACCTTTGGCAAGTTTTTTTTTTAACCTCTGTGAGCTTCAGAATCCTCATGTTTTACAATGCATGGTGTTTTTGAACTCCAATAGCTAAATTAACTTTTATCATTGAGGGCTTGTGTCATTCCAGTTCTCTGAGAATTGTGAACAAATATATACTCTATTGGGGTTTAATTCTATGGACCAACAGACACTTTTATCTGTGAGGCAAAGAGAACAGATGAGCTACTTTTAAGTGTGATAACCACATTAATGAACAGTAGCTGCCAAGAAGGAAACAATACAAACTCATATGAGCACTAGCAATCAAACATAGACACTACTGGGTTCCTGGTGTATGTTGGGCTTTGGGCGGATAAGGATAAAACAACTCCTGCCCCAGGGAGTTTTTAGTGTGGCAAGGGAGCAAAAAATAAGCAAAAAAAAAAAAAAAACAAACAAACAAAAAAAAACTTCAAAGATAGGTATTAAACTAAAGGAGGAACAGTTGACCTCTGGAGCAAAGAGAGATGAGAGCAACTCTGTCTGTGTGGTGGTGGTGGTGGTGGTGTGTGTGTGTGTAGTCAGGGAGATTTATCTGGGAAGACTTCAGGGGAAGATGTCACCTGAGTTATATTTCAAAAAGCATATAGTCATCTGCCTGCCATACAGATGATGAGAAACAGCATTTTAGTTAAAGGGAAAAAATATGCACGGAGGCACTATGCCAAGAAAGAGCATGTGTTTCAGGCTAATGAATTTGCTTATCCTTTCATTCATTCCTTCATTCATTTATTGATGGCCTACTCTTTGCCAGGTTCTGTTCTAATTGCTATGAATTCAGTGGTGAGCAAGACAATGTCTATTTTGAGAACTTACTTTCTAGTGCAGAAGTAAAACAATAAATAAATAAACAACTAGCATGCATATAATATAATGTCAGATGGTGGTAAGTGCTGTAAAGAGAAGTAAATGCATTCAGGGGATGGAGAGTGAGAGGAAGAACTTTTAAGACTGAACAGTCTTCTCTGAGGGAATGGCCTTTTAGGAGAGACCAAAGGAAGTGAGGGCACCAGCCTTCAAGTGCCTCGGGAAAACTTGCTCTAGCTGCAAGGAGCCACAGGTACAAAGATCTGGAAGAAGGAATAAGCTTGGCAAAAGCAAAGTGGGGTGGGAAGGGCAGCACGGTAGGAGCAAAGTGAGGAAGGATAGCAGGACAAGGGATTGGTCACAGTTGTTAGTTGTTGTGGTTTGGATCTGGAATGTTTCCCAAAGGACCATGAATGCTTGGTTTTTAGTGCAGCAGTTTTCAGATGTGGGGCTTTCAGGAAATGATTGGATCATGAGGACTATGACCTCATCATTGCATTAACCCATTGATAGTGGAATGGACCACTGGGAGGTGGTGGAAAATGCAGGCAGCAGGGCCATGGTTGGAGGAAGCAGGTCATTAGGGGAGTGTTCCCTAGAAAGGTATTTCTTGTCCCTGATCCCTTTCTCTCTTCTGCCCCCAGCCCCTTACTTCTTCCCAAGTGCCATTAGCTGAGCATTTCCTCTGCTACTCCTTTCTGCTGTGATGTCTTGTCTCAGGCTCAAAACAATGGAGCCATCCTACCGCAGACTAAAGCCTCTGAAACAGTGAGCCAAAATAAATATTTCCTTCTTCAAGTTGTTTTTCTCAGGTATTTGTCACAGTGACAAAAAAAATAATAAAAAAAAAAATGATGGACACAGTGGTTTTAACGGCCATGGCATATCTTTTGAATTTATGTTGGGAGTTAGGGAATTATGAGAAGTCGTGGAGAGTTTTAAAGAAAGCTGTGATAAGTGATTTATATTTTAAATGAATCATTCTGGCTGCAGTATGAAAATAGACTGTAGCAGGGAGACCATTTCACAGGTTATTATAGTCTTTTGGTGAAAATATTATAGTATTTTTCTGAAATAGAGTGATAATGTGTTAGGCGGTGACACATGATCTGATTCAGGATATATCTGAAGGGGGAGCTGAAGATATATACTAGTTGAATGACAGTGGGGCTTGAAAGAAAGAGAGGGGTCAAATGTGACCCAAGTAATTAGGCCTGAGTGCTAACTGAAATGTGACATCTTTTACTGAGTTGAAAAATAAAGTATAAAAGATTTTGTGTAGAAGCAACTTAAGTGTTCTGTTTTGAGTATATTGAATTTGACGCAGAGCAGAGACATTGAATAAAAGGATAAAACCTAAAATTTATGAGGGTCCAGGCCTCAGGAAATGAATGTGTGATTTATCACCCTACACATAGGTTGTAGAACCATGTTTAAGTACAGAGTTAGTGTTGATTTGGAAGATATTGAGGAACTAACCTTCCGAACTCCTATATTTAAACTTCTGAAGTTATATCCTACCAAAGGGATCCAAAGGGAGTAACTTAAGAATTGGAGGAAATTCAGGAGAGTATGATAACACAGCAGTGAAGAAAGTGGCAAGGAGGAATGATCAACTGGGTCACAGGACAATGAGATATCAGAAACTTGCAGACTGAGAATCGATCTTTAGATTGGGAACCATGGAGGTCATTGGCAGCCTGGTAAGCAGTTTCAATGAGTAAGTGGGTGTGAAATTCTGATTTGAGCAGGGACAGGAGACGACAGAGTGAGCTAGGGAAGTACCGGCAAGTAAAGTCTTGCAGTAAAGTTTTATGTGGAAATGAAGGAATATCAGGAAATAATCATTTTTATGAGAAATATTACAGCATATTTTATTGACAATGACTCACTAGACAAGGGAAGCTGAAGTTGTAGGAGGTGGGGCAGAGATCACATGACTAACAAATACCAGGCTTGGACAACTACATCAGAGTCACATCAGACTTGTTAAGGAAACAGTTTGCCTTTCACTTCACTAGACCTGCCAAGTGTCAGAAAAACTTCCCCCAAGATTTTATTGTAGAACCAGATTTGGAAACTTTTGTTTAAAGCAATGTAAGGTATTGCAATTGTATGAGAATCCTTTAGGGATGGGTGGCAGAAGATGAGCTGGAGAGCTTGACTGTTTTATAAATGTTTAATCCCTTTGCTTTAGCTTTTCTGATTTTTGCATTTCCCCTCTTAACAAGATAGTGACATTGGTGACTAGAGGTTGCTAAGATTTTGGAGCTTATGTTGGCTCTAATGGGAGAAATTTATGGAATTGTCTAGTTTTCAATATTAGTGATTAGAAAAACTTTGATCAGTAATTTAAAGAAGTGTTTATCCCTTTAATAAAGTGCCTTCCTCTCATGTGGAAATATATAGAAATGGCCATGAGACTGCTAAATCTAGCGCAGACACATTCAAGTAAGTGGGTTAAAGGAAACCATTAAGATTTACACCTGACAAATTAAATCTTAGGACCAAAGTAGATGTTCTGACACTTGATTATTTAGGGAAAATAATGCTTTGAAAGGAGATTGGATCTGGCATCCAAAAACCTGGCTTATCCTTTGGGCTCTAGAATTGATAAACTGTGAATTTTGACAAGAGTTGTATTTATTTGAAATTGGGTGAACTAGTTGTTCCTTCTTTCCATGCTAGAATTGTGGTGAAAAACAAATAGAAAATATTCATGATTGAGAAATATTTATGTGTGTGTGTGTGTGTGTGTGTGTATACATACATACACACACACACACACATACACACATACATACATACATACATGAGAGGCAAAGTAAGGCTGATTAAAATGTATATGTACACACATTTTATGTATTCATATACATAATACAAATATATACAGGTGCATATATAGACCTACATACATACAAATAGATTAGTGTCTGTCTCTGTTTAGCATTTTTGTTAGATCTTTTAGAGATTAGGACTATTTTTGGATTATGCTTTATAATACTGTGGAAGTTATCTGTTAGTAGTATTCCTCCAAGTTTTTCTAATTGCTCTTTCAAATTTGGAGACAAGTCCTAGAGTTTCACTGGTGTCTCTGTGTACTACAGGTAGATTTCAATCTATGTTCCACAAATTGTGGAAGAAATTTACAAATGAGAGGGAGAAGAAAATAATACAGCAGTTTGTTTCATTGTACTCCAAGATGATCACAAAACAGTTGCAGGTGGAAAGGAAGGGATTCCATTAGGTCTTGGGTGTCATTTCCAAGGGGTATTATCACACTAGAATCATCTAGGAAATGATGAGTTGGATATTAGTGGAATTTGAAATTATGACTCTTAGGGAGGAGGTGAAGACTGTGACTGTGTTTAGCCTAGAAAAGAGGGATTGAGATAGAATATGAGATTCTAGTGATTTCAAGGAAGTAGAAGTAAGTTCCATAGATAGAGCTTGAAAGGCAACTCTGGGCTCAACAGGAAGTATAATGACTACTATTGCAGAGAAAGCACAATGAATGTTTTGGCTGCCTGTCACTTGCCAGTTACTGTTATTATACAAGCAGATGCCAGATGACTGCAGAGATATTGCAGAGGGATTTAAACATCTGATACGAAGTGAGAAGAGATGGCCTATGAAGTCTCTTCTAGTTCCATGACTCTGTGTCAAATCTAAGATGCTTTAAGAGGAGAACTAGTGAATTTTCTGAGCTCTGATGGAAGTTGGACGGGAGGCCACCTGGGAAGACAGAGAAGCAAAGCATATTTGGTTATGCCAGTCAGTAGAAAGGATGTTGAATTCAGTTCAGAAGGTGTCTAGGTACATAAAACTTGCCATTTCAATTCTCAAGTCTTTAGATAAATTACTGGGTGCATTCTATTCTGATCCACAGTGTCAGAACAGTATCTTTGGTATACAGCTTGATCTCTTCTAAATGACAGAAAAATATGTCAGCCTCTGAGGCTTTTTATCCTTCTGTCTTCATTCAAGGGGTAAAATCCTTAAAATAATAAAACCTTAATGCATAAGCTCTGAATAAGTAGAAAAATTGAGTATAAAAGCAACAATTATTTTATAGGTTGCTTAGTTGTCCATAAATCCATTTGACATCCTCAACAGCTGACTATGCTCAATGCAGAGTTGCTGTTTTTTATATTCACTCACATATTGATGTTGCTGAAAGGAATTTTAGAGACAGTTTAGTCCTTTTGCAGATAAGCAAGCTGAGGTTCAAGAAAGGAATCTGTCAAGAGGCTCACCGTCTGGGAACTGAGACTAAGACCACCCATTTTATGAGGCATGTTCCAACTCTCCACACTTGCATTGGTCTCCTGAATTTACATTCCTTTGATTACATGTTGAGATAATTATTTTTATTTTAGTTTTCCTGGAAGTAATTTTATCTTAAAGCATCACTTCTGATTTCTTTTGTGATAAATATGATTGGGATAGTCTTTTGAATTTGACTTCAAAGAGAGCATCTTTATAGAGATTTCCAATATGTAATGACTTGCAAAGAGCAAATATCAGCTAGCACAATAGCCCAAATCTCTAGAAATTCACACACCTGATGTACGATTTTACTGTATCTGTGTGCTCCTTGCAATAATATCTATAAAATCAAAAGTTGAAAATGCTTCTTTTTTCTAATATAAAAAATAGTTACTTCAGTATAACCAGAATATTTTAAAGGATTCATCTGGGTGTCCACTAACATCATTTCTCATATCATGCTTTGGAAAATTCTAAAGAAATGAGACTATTTTAACAAACTCTCTGCTAAAGCAATACATGTAAATTATTTCTTCCTCTCTGCCCTCTCCATCCCACTATCAATATCTCAGTAATTTCAGAGAAAAACATCAACTCATATTTCTCTCTCCCTCTCTCTTCGTGTGTGTGTGTGTGTGTGTGTGTGTGTGTGATTTTCTCTCTCCATTGGTTAGAGGAAGGAAATAATTGAAAATAACTTATTAGAAAGTGAATGAATCAAGTCACATTTATACACTAATGATAAGGATCTCTTGACTTTAAAAAGTGATTAAGAAAGCAGGTGAAGTAAGTATTTTCTTCCTTCTCAAATGTGGATCACTTGTTTACAAACTTATTTTCATGAGAGATGCAAGCTATAAAGGAAGCCAGGCCCCATGGTGCACACTTGTAATCCTAGAGTCTCAGGAAGCTGAGGCAGAAGGATCACAAGTTCAAAGCCAGCCTCAGCAACTTAGCAAGACCCTAAGCAACTTAGAAAGACCCTGTCTCAAAATAAAAAAAATATGAAAAAAGTCTGGGGATGTGGTTCAGTGGTTAAGCACCCCTGGGTTCAATCCCCACTATAAAAAAATATAAATAAAGGCAATGTGGAGTTTTTCTTCCAGTGATACTGTGAATTGTCCATGCAAACATAAATAAACATGACATTCCAGATTCAGGTTTTGGGATCTGAGTCTGCTTCTTATGTGACAGACGACATTTCTAATTGATTCTAGGCGGTGCTTGGTGCTGAGAACAATCTGTCTCATGACCTATCTTTTCTTTATGAACCCAATATACCACTGGACATACCTGTGTTGCCTGAAGGAGAGATAAAACCCCTTGATCCCATTTTAATTCCAATAAGTTTGTAGTTTTTAGAACAGAGTTTTTAGCAAGCATGGATAGTTACCTATTCTCCAGCCCTGAGGATCCCTGATATTTTACTCTAATGTGTTATATGATAACTATAATTTTCTAGATATGCCATGACATGAAAAAGGCTAAGAAATACTACTGTAAGACAATGAAGAACAGTGTTTCTAGTTTGTACAATGTTTTGGAGTTTGCAAAACCTCAACTCCTTTAAGACAGCATTTCTGTGAGGCAAGCGTTATTATTCTCATATTCCAGGTGAAAAACCACAGGTCTGAGAGGTGAATTTGCCACTATTCTGCTGCATACCATAGAGGCAGGTGAAAACTTGCAAATAATCATAACATATTTGACCCAATGTACCTTCTGCTACAATACAGCAATACAGCTATCTCCAGAATCTCAAATTTTCATATTACTGGATAATGAAAGCTCAGAAACACAAACATCCCCTAAAACAACTGATCTTCAGTACATAAATTTTATAGGAAGCTGTTTTGAAACAAATTCCATTCAAGATGTTCACTGACCTGTTTTGTGCATTGCAGTGTGACACGCAGATGAAATCCTTACTTTTATAAAGGTCATTGTCATATGGGGAGAACAGGGGATTTACATATATGAAAATTTTAGTAAAAGGCAGCTGGGATGTATGTTATAGAGTTAGCACAGACAAAATTTTATGGTGGACGAAGAGAGAAAAAGATTAAATTGAAACAAAGAAGAAACCAGAGGAAGGATTGTGTAAGATATATGATTATGTTAATTATTTTTAGCATGGATAAACTTTTTCTTTTTGAAAAATATGTAAATATGACAGAGAAGAGCACAGATTATAAATACACTGATTAATATAATTTCACAAATCAAACACACCCATGTAACCAGCACAAAGACTTACAAACAAAAAATCATAAACATACTTCTTCACGTGCCTGCTTCCAGTTACTGTTGTCCCCTCAGACAGCAATTACCTTGCTCTTACAACGTGGGTGAGTTTGCCTGTTCTAAAACTCTAAATGAAATGATAAAGTAGAACTTCTTTTGTGACTGAATACTTTATTCAATATAATATTTGTGAGATATATCCATGTTATTGCATGTAGCTGAAGTTATAGTTGATGCAAATATACCACACATCAGTTATACATTCTGCCATGGATGGTCATTTAGGTTGTTTCCAGTTTGGAATCATTTTGAATGATGCTATGTATCATCTTGTACCTGTTTTTTTTTTTTTTTTTTTGGTGAAGATGTACATGTATTTATGATGGAAATATTCCTAGGAGTAGATTTGCTGAGTCATGGAATATCCACTTACTAACAGAACACTTTTTAACAGGAGAAAATAATGATGGCAAAGAACTTCACTGATGGAAAATCATTTACAAAGACCCATATGGGCCACAGAGAAAATTCAAAGAGTGATGGACAATTTGAGTGGCTGGAGTATACTGTGCTTGAGAGCTATGGTAGAGTGTAGCTTTGAAGAGAGAAACAATGAACAAGTGAAGATTTTTGAGAAACAGCTGTTTTTCAGAAAGCCAATTGTATCAGTTAGAAAGGCTGGCAGCTGCAAGCTACAGAAGACTCCAGTGAGTGTCTAGTCAGATGAGAATTGATTTTACTCACATGATATGAAGTCTGAATGGTCATCTGGCTGGTTTTCATATAGACTTCAGCAAACTCACCCAGGATCTAGGGGCTCTCTTTTCAGTGTGGTCTCCTAGCAGGTGGCCATTCTGATTCTTCTACACTCCTTTATAGCCTCAAAATTGTCGTTACAGTTTCAGATGCCAAGCATAAATTCAAAATGACAAGGAGGGTGGCAGATGATGCCAACCACATCAGTTCTCTTTTGCCATAGGAGTAAGTTTCCCAGACATTCCTCCAAAGACTTCTTCCCAATTCTCATTACCATAAGTGGGTGACCCCTAGATATAGGGGTGAGAAGTGGAGATTGGGACACAGCATACATAAATTTGGCTTATACTGAGTAAGGTCCATTGCCTGAGACTAAACAGAGCCTTGTCCTGAAGAGAACTGAGACTCTTAGCAAAGAACAAAAAGAAATGGATATCAGATAGGCAATTCTATGGGTGTTCCTTAGCAACATGGTCTCAGAGAGAAGAATGAACTGGGAAGGGATTCCATGTAATGTGGAATCTTTTCACGTAGAGAACTGGGAAAGATGAAAATTCTTATAGAGAAGTTTAATATATAATTCTACTTGATGATTTGAAACTCACCAAGACTTTTTATTCTGTTATATTTGTTTCATCACTATTATTATTAGTGATGTAAAGTAAAATATCAGCTATTATGTCTTAAAGTGAGTTTGTCCCACAAAATGAACAGTCACATAAAGTGACTTTTTAGTAGCTTTTCCAGAATAAAATGAAACCAAAGAGCAGGCAGGCATTGTGAGCTGTTGCAATTACAGACAGAATGGTGCAGAGAGAGTTCTATGATGCATAAATTAAAGCATCCCATCATAAGGCTAACAGATCCAAAATAGCCCCAATTTGGTTCTTCATGTGACTTTATTTCTATCTCTAACCTACAGTTGTTGATTTCTGACAAATTAATTTGGTATAAAATCATTTGAATTAGTGCACAAAAGGACAGCACATTGATTCAAGCAGTATTTGAACATTCCTATGTACTACATTGCAAAGAGAAATATGGTCATATGAGTTTCCAAGTCTCAGAAATCAGATACTGTAAATTTTGTTTCTTGACAATTTATTTCCTACAGGCAGAAACATAAAATGGTTATTCAATTACACTTTGCAAAACATGCTTCTGTCTCTTATGGTTGGTTGTTCATTATTTTGTTAGGTAATATAGTGATGGTATTAATTTTCTAAGGGTTGGGTTTTCTGCATTTGGTGGAATTAAAGAGAAAGAGTAGAATCACAACTGTGTCAACTCCAGTGCAATATTGATAAAGATAGGACTAATGGACTGAGATTTTAATTTCACACTGAGTATGATGAATGTCTGTCTTGTCCAAGAACATTCCCTGAGGGAGAAGAAGAAAGGAATGTGAGTGTGGAAGCCACAATTCAGACCTGGGTTCAATATTTGGATAACTCTGTTTCATATGTGGTTATTAGTTATTATAGTGTTTCTTTACTAAGAATGTTTTCTAGTAAGATTATTTCCTAATTTCAAAAATATGATGTCCATTGGTCTGTTTCAGCTGTATGCATAGAACTAGAAGGAGCCTTGTTTTATCAAGAGGTAATGAATGCACAATTTTATTATTCTGAGGGATGCTGCAGATTCAGATGTAAATAAGCTTAGGAAAACAACTCATGTGCTAGGAGCCACAGCTCACATACAGTAAAGTGGTATTTGGGGAAATGAGTGGTATAGACTATGTTCCTGTTATTTTGGAGACCTTGTCACAAAGTACAACTTTGTTTTCTGTTTTGTAGCTTCATATGTCCTAAGCACAATACTGGGCTGTTTGTCTGAATGTTTGTTATTCATTCCCAAGTTCAACAAGTATTTAGTGAGAAGCTAATCACATACAACTCTTCTAGAGACTGTAGGTAAAGCTGTAAACAAATTAATGCTCTTGAATGCTTTTAGAAGCCATTTTTCATGCCATTATTCATGACTTAAGATCATGTGCTTTCTAGAAAGGTGAGAGGAAAAAGGATAAAATCAGAAATAGACTTCAGTTAATCTCAACCCCAGAAGACTGCACATAATATAAGAATTGCTTGTGTCTTGCTTTTGAAGTTTAGAGTTAAATTATAAGCATTTTAAGCAGTATATGTTTGCTTCAGAACACTGGATTGTACAAAGGTCCCAGAAATGACTTGAATAGCAGAAGTCAACAGTGCTGAGTCCAAGTGTGAACGTCTTCAGAGAGAAGCCTGGTCAAATGTTGAACTTGAGACCCAGGGCATAGCTCCCAAGCTGAAGCTTAGGACCAATCTAGTCTAGTAGGATAAGCTCTAAGATAAGACAAGGTGATGTTTTATGTCCAGTGGTCCTGGAGGGACAAATGGACAAAACAACCCTGGGTTGGTTAGTGAAGAAAGGGTAGTTAGGCATTTTCTATCTTAGGGTTTCGAGGCAGCACAAGGGACAGCTCCCAAAGGCTGCGCTGCACTGTTGCTGCAGTCCCTGTGAAGAGGTGACAAAATAAATGCATGTAGATGTATCCATCAGATGAGAAGGGGAGTGGAGGCATTGAGAGAACCGTGACAAACGTGAATAGCAGTTTCCAAATGCGGACATGGAACAGTTGCTCCTCAGCTCTGGTCCATTGGTTCCAGGCAGGAATGCAGGCTCAAGGTCACTGATCTTCCAGAAAATTAAAACCATCTCCAGAGATGCATGAAATCCAGATATATAGGTAAAAATCTCACTATTTTTATAAGGTTGAGAACCAAATTAAAACATAAAACACACTTATGAACACTACTTTGGCTTTGCCTCCTTTTAAGGCAGTTTTGGCTCAGAAGGGAGGAGACTGTGTATTTATTTGTCCATATGAGTCTTCATGTTTGCATCAATGGTGTATCTAGCTATTTTACCCACTTCAGCCTGATGTCCTCAGAATATAAATGAGGTAATGTTTCTTAATGGCTTCTCATTCCACTCAAAGTAAAATAAAAACTCCTCAGTAGGTTTCTGAGGGCATGAATAATGTTCCTTGCCTACTTCTGCAAACTCAGCTCATGCTAATCTCCTTGCTTATGGTTTTGCAGCATTATTATTATTATTATTATTATTATTTCATAAGACATGCTAAACTTATAAATTAGAGGCTTATAATTTTTTATTCATTTTTCTGGAATTATTTTTGTTGATTTTTTAAAAAATAAAAGTGGAATGCATTACAATTCTTATGACACATATACAGCACAATTTTCATACCTCTGGTTGTGTATAAAGTATGTTGACACCCATTTGTGTCTTCATATATGTACTTTGGATAATGATGTCTATCACATTACACCATCATTGCTAACCCCTGCCCCCTCCCTTCCCCCCACCCCCTCTGCCCTATCTAGAGTTTGTCTAGTCCTCCCATGCTCCCCCTCCCTACTCCACTATGTCTTCTGGAATTATTACCCTTACCAACCAAGTCTACTCTTTATTTACAAGACATGTTTTGTTCCTCTAAGGATCATCTTATTCATTGTACCCTCTGGAAGGTTCCCAGAGATGGGCTAATCTGAACCAGTTCTCCCAGTTACTGTGTTTATTATAAGAGCACACACTGAATGCAATTGAGATTTTAAAAAATTACATTTTTCCATGCAAATTATCTAGTTTGCGCATTTGATTTTAAGCTCCCTGAGGATTGGAACATGTCTACCTTGATCATTAGTCTAACTTTCCTGTCTAACACCCAGTAGGTATTTTATAACTATAGGTGAATATGTATTACTGAATAAGATGACATGCAAGTTTTGTGCTTTTCATATGTTAATTTGCTGCTGGATTCTTTGAATCTAGATTTTCTATATCAGTATTTCTCAAATTCAGAAAGGTACTCACCTCTTTTAATGAAAAACCATATTCATGGCCATCCAGTATCAATTTATATTATTTTATCATATATTATATAGATGGCATAACATTCTCTTATTTATAATACTTGTGAAATTATGAACTAGATAACATATGAATTAAATTATAAACAAGTCTATACAAAAGCAGTTAAAACTCACAATAATATTGATTTATTGTTATATGTGTGTAACAACATAAAGTTGCCTTGTTTTAGAACCTAATCAGATGCAATTTTTATTTAGTGTTTTAAATAATACTTATGTAGAAAATAAGCATGTTGAACAGAATTGTATTAATACGTTCTTGATTTTATTTGTTAATTGAGAATAATTAGACCACAAACTTAGCCAAATTATGGTCTGCCAGAAATTCTAAAAATGTTAAATTTAATTACATCTACATCACTCCAAATATTTTTTCACTTGAAAATAAAGTTAATAAGACATCATTAATGAAAACCACATTAAATTTTATGTGAGCTATTGGGAAAGTGGAGATAGAAATTTTTCATTGAATATTTGCTATTTATTCTTCCTAGAATGAACTGTTAACACAATGGTATATTTAGAACTGGAATTTCTGCGGACTCAAAGTGAAATATCTCCTTACTGCTTAAGCATAAATACTTTTGAGTTTTCAACAGTCATATGATTTCTCCATTTTCTCAGTTCGAACCACCACATAGAATTATTTACTGAATGCATGGTGATTTAATCTGACATTTACTTGGAGTGAAACAGATTGTGATGAAAAACAAACATTGGTTTCAATATTTTTGGCAATAGATATAAAGTTATCATCCAGATGCCCTAGAATATGTCTACTTGCAAATGTGTAAACATAACATATGTACCCATAAACACATATTTTTACATGCAATGTGTATGAATGGATGAATGTTTGTGTGTATATAGATGTAAAATTTCAAATTTAAGTTTCCATGGACCCTTCCTCCTCTATCTTAATTGGGAAGAGAGTGGAATTGGAAGATCCATTATGATTCAACTCTCAGAAGTCTAGGTAGAAGGTGGGGCTCTGAGCCAGTCTTGAAACATGAAGACTTAAATAAGAATACAAAAAAGTTGAAACTCCCTTAGAAAATACATTGTTTGTCATCTTTGAACTGAACTCTGGTCAGGGGAAAGGCTGACATATTATAACACAGCCCTGGGGACACCATTCTCCTGGCTTTCTGGGTTGGTGCTTCAGTGTGCCATTTTGCATAAATCCAGTGGGAATAGTGCTTCCTGCAATTTTATGATGCAAGCGTCTCTGTTTAGACTCCATGTATAACATTCCCCCTCCCCTGTGGCAACTGTCTTTTCCTTCCACCCAGAGAACTTGCACTTTTCCCATTCCACCTCTCGAAGCCAACTGCTTACTTTAAGTAGGTGATAGTCTCACAGAGACACTCAGGCTGAGAGTTAATCCCTGTATATGATGAATATTTTAGTCATAGAGTAATAAGGCAGAACAAGAGACTGTATTTTACTTTTGTGAAGGACACATGAGCTGTGGTTGGTGTCACTTGTACTTCCATCACGTGTCCGGCTAGACCGAGGGACGTTGTGGCATTTCAGAGTCTAGGTCTATACCAGGTTTTAGAACAAACTCTAAATCAATTAAAACAGATGTCTTGCTGTGTCTCTCTTAATAGGAGAAAGGGAATGATCCTAGATTAAAGGAGAATCTAATGGTTGGGTGCTCTCTTGCATGAACAGGAGAAACTTTTGCACTCCGTAGTGATAATAGAGATTGCTCAAAGGAACATTTGCTTTAACAGTCTCCCTACAGTGCCTTCTCTTCTATTCAGCAATACCAAAATAGATTTTGTTGTTGTTGTTGTTGTTTCATTTATTTAACTAGAGCACCTGTAGGCATACAGGGATAGTCTCAGTTTCCCCAATCTTCTAGTTTCAAATTCTTGCATTTATTTTTAAGATATTTTAATTTTCTTTGTTATTGATGAGTTACATATAATTAATAGTTTTTCTTTATAATTTACATTATGCAACAACTGTCTTCTCAAGAATGCAATGGCTCCCTTATATCCGCAGTATGAAGGCCAATTCATTAGACCTGCTTTGGCTTTTCATCAATTCTTCTTGTCTGCCTCTGTCTGGCATAGCCCCTGTGATTGTAAGAAGGGTTGCTTCTCTATCCTTGGCACAAATGAAACTTGTTTTTCCTCTTGGTTATTTTATATGTATATTTTCTGACTGGAATGCCTTTCAGATTCATATCAATTAATCCAGATCCTATCCTTGCTTAAAAGCTGTGCCTCAGCCACACTTAACACTTGCTCTTAATTGACACTGGAATGATCACTCTTCTGTTTTAATTCTCACCACTTCCACGTGTAGCTTATAAAGTGAATTCATCCCCTTATGGTAATAATCATTTCCTCCTTCTATTACTTGAGTCTATTAATTAAGCTGACATGAACTAAGATGCTTCATTTTGAATTGTCTGATTTTAGCATCTTAAGGAAATGTAACTATATTAGTCATAATTCTGTTCCTAAGGGGTTCACAGTCAGCAAGAGAAATAGGATGTTTGCACATTTGACCATTATGGGATGTTTAATTTTTATTTATTTATTTTTTGCTTATAAGGGCAAACAAGTTACAAATAGAGGGCTATAGGAGTGCTTAGTATAAGAGATTGCAACTAGTGATAGGTACTATGTGAAACCACATAAAAGAGGTGGTATTTGAACTGAGATTTAAGACATTGGTAGTCAATTAAAAATAATTTAAAAATTTATATGAAAGCATGGATAGATTTTAGGGAGAGAGGGAGGGAGAGAGGGAGGGAGTCCTGAGAGGACAAAAAACAAGAGCCAGCTCATTTAAATGGCCAAGTGTGAGGGATGCAGAGAACAACATGGCCAGAATACAGGACTGCAGGTTTGTCAGCAAGCAGAGTTTGTAAGTGACTCTTGGGAGATGAGACATACATTGAAGTGGGTTGTGGGGTGTAGAAACTATGAATTCTATTCTAAGATATTTGGATTTTATTGTTTAAACAAGGAAAAACTCAAAGCTTTGAATAAGGATATGAGTCAGTGTTTTACCATGTACTTTACAAACGTCTGGTTTCATTAATATGAATTAATGGATTCACTGTGATATTTGCATAGATGAATACAGCATGCATCGCTCATACTTTGCACATTAATTGGATGCTGTTCATACTAAGGAAGTCATGTATAAATCACAAAATTATTGCTCTTTCACATTATCTCACATCATTCTTTTAGTATCCTTTGAAAATCATAGCATTAGCCTTTTTAATAATTGCTGAAGGGAATAAACCTTAGGAAGTTTAATTAATATTCACAGGGTCACATAGCTAAAAAGTAGAGAGTCTCAGCCACACTCTGCACTTTTCTTCTTTACTGTGTTACCTCTTGTCAGTTGAATTTTAAGTTTTCCAATAAAACTTAGATCCTTATTTTTATGAAAGGCTTTTAAATAACCTAAGAACATATTTTTGTCTACATTATTTTTTCTAGTGCACATTTTGCTTAGTTTCTTTCAGATTCTAAAACCCTAAGGTTGCAATCTCTTCTATGAGGTTCAAGACCCGAATTTGGAAACTCATAATGAGCCCTATAATGAGGTGCAGTGTTCTCACTGTCCTCAGCACTGATGAGATTGGTATGTGATAATGACATAGCATTAAGCCCTTGGGCCCAGGAGTCCGCATTAGTTGCAACCTCTAAAACTCATTCTGCCTTCTTCAGATGGCCTCTCTTTTTTTTTTTTTTAACATCTTCATATTTAGGCATAAAAATATGCCCGAATACTCAGCAGTCTTTAAGATGGAATTTCTTAATCTCTGACTAAATATAGGCGCTCTGAGGATTTGAGCGACACACATGGCAAAATAATGGTAAAGAGAGTTTTGAGCAGAATTGACAGAAACTGTGTTGCAACCTGGCTTAAACACTATGATGATTGGCTCATTTTTCTGCAGTCGACTGGTAGATCAGACTTCAGGGCTGGTTGGTCAAGTAGCACAGCTGTTTCTTTCTTCAGCTTTAGTTCTGCTTTCTGCAGTGTTGTTGACTTCACTCTTAGGCTAGTTCAGCTTGTGGCTGCAGATAGGGGGTGCCTGGAGCAAACTGATAACCAAATGCAGTGGGATGGAGTGGGTGTCACTGAAAAATGCTCAAGAACTTTTTGTGGCCAGAGAATTATCATTCATTCACTGGTGTAGATGTAGTATACTGTAAGCAAACAAGATGAGTAGGATTATCTTATGGATGTAGGTTAATGAGTATCAACCCCTCACCTGGGACAGTAGTGTGTCCTATCCAAAGTGGCTACTGTTCAGTGGATACTAAAAAGAAGACTGGTGCCCACTGTTTATAATCAGGATAAACAATTTTCAAATAATTTTGCTTTTTCCAGTTTCAAAAATTTTTCTTAAAACTATGAGAACTTAGCTTTATATGAAATTTATTTTGGAGACTACTGGTGAAATCAGAGAGCCCCAGGGCTTTGAAGTGAAATTTCTGTTATATACAGTATTCTGAGCAAGACATGCAACAGATGAAATATTTCATTTGTCAGCATTATAGTTAATTCATATGCCAGGTGGAGCAAATTTAGAATGTTTATTTTTTGTAAAGGTAAACATTTGGATCATTAACCAGGGCCACCCTCCTTCCCTGCCTCCATGGATCTCAACAATTATAATGCAGCCTCTTTTGATTTGATTCTTAAATGGATATTAGAGTAATTAATCTGTGTTAGTTCAGCCTGTAGACAAAGAAAACACTTTGATCAATCAATAGTAATGGGTAACTGTCAAAAGATAATTCAGTTAAGTTTATTTGGACCCCCTTTTAAGTTTCAAACTGCACTGAGCTACCTTTTTATATTTCATGTAGATGATGACTCTTGCTGTGTCCCATATTGCTGATGTTTGGGACTTTGGACAGCAGATTTTTCTGTTTTAGCTTAGAATTGTAAGAAATCTCTTAAGTCTTTACCTCTGTAGATACTTTGTGCATTTATCAATTACTCTCCTCTACCAACAACTTTACTTGCAACATGTCTTGCTCTTTTTTTTTTTTTTTTTCTTTTTGAGTACTGGGGATTTAACTCAGGGGCACTTAACTGCTGAGCCACATCCCCAGCTCTATTTTGAATTTTATTTAGAGACAGGGTCTCACTGAGTTGTTTAGCACCTCGCTAATTTGCTGAGGCTGGCTTTGAACTCACAATCCTCCTGCCTCAGCTACCAGAGCTACTAGGATAACAGGTGTGTACCACGCCCAGCAATATCTTGCTCTTTTGTTGCTTCTTTACCTTACATCATCACCATTTGTGTGACAGTCTTCTTAGAGAGAGGCATTGATTCTCTAATAACTGATATTTCCTTTTCCTAATAGTCCATAACTGTCAGATATCTTTTCCATATGGAATGACCTCCTGAAATTATCCCTGGGATCTCCTACTGGTATTTAATCTCTTACTTGTATGTAGAAGAGAACTGAAGGAATTTAATGTTGAGATTTCAAGGTAATTATACCCAGTGGAATGTTAAGATGGCACATTCCTGGCTTTGTGGAGAAAAATGAGTTTTATGGGCCAGGGTGAGAAGAATGGCGAGAATGCTTTACAAAGTCTCATGGTTGTTCCTTTTCCCTTTATTCACTCTATCATTATCAATAGTTAGCACTGAGATAATTTCAGTTGGGTCATCAGTATGTTCTTTGGTCCCCTTTCTTCATCTCCATCACTACTAAAAATAATTTTCTTTACTGGTATCAGCCATTATGCCCAGAGTATTAATGTTCTCTCTACTATTAACTCTTCACCATCTGTCTAGCAACCCAGAAAATCCTTTTCAAATTTTGTTTTTCAAATTCAGGATGGCTCATACCTATGCCACACACCCTGCCAATATTCCAGTTTATAGTAAATTCCTGGTTTTATGAACTAGAGCATTTAGGATCTTCATCAGTCACAATTTTTATGCACAAGCCTACCTCATCTTACTCTTTAATAATTCTGTAAGTATTATGAACCTTAATAATCTGGAGGATCAGAAATACAACTTAAATCTTACAAGCCCCCAAACCCCAGAACTGGGTGCGCAAGAGCATTCAATTAAAATGGATGGAAAGATACAGGCTAGAGAATAAAACATGATTTTGTTGAACAATAGATTAAGAAGTTTATTTCCCCATTTTTTTCTCTCTATTTTAGTTATCAACACCATTTAGGAGCAAGAAATACCTGTCATAGTGTTGTTTTTCTGTGGGAGGTAAAGATTCATAGATCTTTATTTTTCATTTCTCTCTCTCTCTCTCTCTCTCTCTCTCTCTCTCTCTGTGTGTGTGTGTGTGTGTGTGTGTGTGTGTTGAAGCTAAAACTAGTAATTCTTAAAAGTTCCACAGGTTTTATTGAACAATGGCAATAAGAAAGTGGGCTAAATCTATGTAACTGAGTCTCCATGGGACTTTTACTGGGCCATATGTTGCAACATCTGACCAAGATGGAGACTGGGACTCTGTGCAGGTGGGCATCTGCTGGGGGACCATCTGCTGCTCTGTCTCTTACAAGAGCTGCTGCCTGCTGGAGAGATGATGGTGTCAGGTTCTAAACATAGGCTGCACCGATGGGATCTCCATGGTATCAAATGAGACTTAGAAGTGGGAGAATTCCCTTTGGACAAGGCTGAGGAGAAAGGCCTAGCCATATTGCCTGTTTAAAAGGAATGTATTTCCTATATCCAGAAGAAGAACTGGGAAGAGGGAAGACTTGAGCTTTAGTGGATAACACACACCAGCATGATGTTTCACAGTGTTTTTCAATGTGCCTCTTTTAGGCTTCTGTATTTTCATTGATATGAACAACTAGAGATTTGTTTTATTTTTATAATGTCTCTTCTACAGAAAAGTGGGCTGAGCAGGTTCTGAGCAGAGAACACTTACAGTAACAATTCAGATTCATTATACAATATAAAGACAATGTCATTAAATATGTCCTGTGCTTACCAGAATATGAGGGATTGCTTTTTTTTAGTTGATTCAAGTCAACAGCTGTACTGAAATAGTAACATAATCCTGAAGTACAAGGTGTATTTTAAAAAAAATTTAAACTTCATATTTCTTTCAGCCAGTTTTCACCTTTTAATTACTTCAAGATTTCTGTCCCACAATCTAGTATCAAGAATTCTACTTCAATCACAGAAAGATTGAGATCATTAACATATGATAAAAATATTTATGTGAATATTATATATGTGAAATATTTATGTTAATATTATTTATGTAGAATAATTTCTATGACAAAGTTATATTTAGGAAGTGGTGTTGAATATTGAAATTTATAAAAAATATCAGTACATTTATATAATACTTGATATATTTTAGTGTATGTTTTTGTCATTTAAACACCAAAACATAATTGTGGGGCAGGAGGAAAGCATAGTATTATAGTATATAGTTTGTAATCAGGGCAGGTCTATAATAAAATTCTTCTTTATCATTTACCAGTTGCAAGACTGCAGATCATATACTTAACCTATGTTAATGTGACAATTAAGATAACTTTTAATCATCCATGGCTTATCAGTAAAATTATAGAAAACTGTCTTACCTACTTATTAGGTTGTTGTGATAAGTAAGGGAGATAAACATGAAGCTTAGAAAGTAGTAATATTTCCATGGGAGATTAGACAGGGCAAAGATATTTGTTTGAAAGGGTCAAAAGACTTGCTGAAATGGGGCTGGATCTCAAACACCTACCAAAGATATTTTATCAGTACTCAGCAGAACTAAATACAGAACTTTGGCACACATTTTTCAAAAGCCAGGGTGCTTATCGTTGGTGTGAAAATGCAACCCATGAGTGCCCAAGCACAAAAGCAATGTCTCAGGAACTGAATCCAGTTCTGAATTAAATGCTATAATCACTTAGGTCCTGATTAGGAAGCACCAACATTCCTGTTTATGGGTGATTTCTATTATGTCATGAACTAGAAAAATATGATTGATCAAATGGCCTATTAAACTATTAATATCAACATGTAGCTTCCAGTGAAGTTAATTTTTAATTATCCATGCTCAGTTGTCTGCTATGAATAATTGCAAGCTAATTTTTCACACTAGATCAAATTCTCTGGTGCAAACCCTTGGGCCATCCTTGGCTCTTCCTTCCCCTTACCCCCACTCTCCATCTCAGTAGCTGGTATAAGGCAGACACTCAAACTCCAACAGAAATGAGTCTGATGTTTTGAAACAAATACGATTATGTTACATAAGCATGGAGAGTGAATGACCTTGTATACCGGTGGTAATTCCATCTATGCCAACTTTGCCTCTAAGCAGTCTTCATCTCTGTTAATACAAATAATGAAAAGTTGTCTGTAAACCACACTGTGATACAATTTTCCTCATTATTTGGATGATTCTGAGCCAGTTATCTTCTACTTGTGCCTCTAGGTCCCCTTTCCACTCTCCGGACTCTACTTTCTCCCTGGCAGGTTGGCCTGTTTGAATTCTTAGTGTCCTTGTGTATATTCTGGCTCCCTGTTGGCTTTATCCAGATTGGAGTTTTTATTCCTTTAGTTTCTTCCTTGTGAAGCCAGTTCCAGCTGGCCGTGGCAAAATGTGACTGCTCTTTTCTGGCTAGCCTGCACAACACATCTCTCTCTTCTGGGTTTGGGTAACCCTGTCCTGTTGCTGTAAAGCAGCACAGCTCTGCTGGGGCCTCCCTGGCTCCCTGTGAGCTCCTTGAAGTTTCTGTACCCCCTTGCTCTCCTTTCTATAATTAGTTCCTTTGTACATAAACCCTCCTCAAATAACACTAATTTAGGAGTGCTGTATATTGCCTTTTTTTGGATCCAGTCTGATACCAACAGTCATTTGGAGTCTGTTATTAGATGCTTGCTCATATTTGGCTGTGATCACGTTATTCCTTCGTTCAGGAGCCATTCAATGGCTCCCTGTTGCCTTCAGTATAAAGATAATCCAAGCTTATTTAAAATTTGGCTATAATTAGAACTTCTTTTTTTATTCTCAATATTCTCCTTTAGGTACACTCTCTTCTAGAAAAACTGCCCAGTCCTATTCCAATCCTTTTGCAAGTATTTCATCTTGGGAAAGTCACTTTCCTTCTCTGTTCTCAGATTCTAAACTTCAACTCGTTTTTTCAGCACTTTTGCATCATGGTGGTGCCTGCGTTGGTCATTTTATGAAAAGTCCCAGTTGAAATTAATACCAGAACAATAAATATTAGGGAACATATTAGAGATGGCTTTGAGGACTTTAGACTTCATTCCATTGATTCATTCATTCATCAAGTATTTATCAAGTAGTTCCTGTGTGTTATGATAGAAGAATGAGTAATTCCTCAGGAGTAATGTGGAGTAGGGAGAGTCAGCTTTGGAGCCAAACAGTTGGGATTCACGTCAGGATTGTACCACTTATCAATTGGGGGTCTTTGAGCTCTAGTTTTTCTCCTCTGAAGATAGATAGTATTTTCCTCACAGGTTGCCGGGAGGAATGAATAAGATAATCACTATGCTGAGTCATTTAAACAAATGGATACAGAAAAAAGCCTTCAAAATTATAGCTATCACTATTATTTTTATATTTTCCTCCCTTTCAAAGAATAAAGCTCATATGTGATTCTAAAGTTAATGTTTAGGCCATGTGTGGAAGACCTTTGTCCAGCTGAATGACCTTGGGTCTGTTTCAAGATTCCACACCATGTCTCACTTCAGCTTTATCCATAGGCTCTCATAAGATCAAATGATTCGATTTCTCTTGTTTTTGCTGACTTGCCAAGGCTATTTTTCAGTAGGATTTTATCTATGTATTCATCTATCATCTATCTATCTATCTATCTATCTATCTATCATCCATCTATTATAATGATTTATGAGTTGCAAGTTGTAATTTTTTAGAGGGATATTTTCTAGCTGTTAAGTCAGAATTTTATTTTAGACACGTGAGGGATTTGTACCTCTAAATGTCCCTATCAAAAGAACAGCTTCTGCAGTGATTTGTAGTCTTTTCTGTTCCTTGTTATAAAAAATTCATGAAATGAGGAGATTTGATCTAGAATCACTGGGACTTTCCTAATGACGCTGTAGTGCATAATCACTTAACAGCCTCTGGCATTTTTTGTTTGGTTTACAACCTTCCTGTTAATGGATAGAACCTTTTTTGAATTTATGCTTGATTTATATTGCCTGCATTTATTTTAGTATTTCTGGAGAGAGAATCTAGAAGTAAGCGGATGTTCCAGGTCCTCTAAGACTGCAGCCATGTTCTTTGTGCTCTCTGATTTCCTATACAAGTTGCATGTTTTACAAATGCATCATTATTTTGCATCTCATTCATTTAATTTATAGATTTAGGGGGAAGTTCTCTGGGTGTGGGTGAAGGCTCTGGAAATGTTCAGAAGCAACCTATTCTCAGTGCTTACTGATTTAGAGCTAGAAAATATCCCAGGCTTATGGTTCTCTGGCATGCTTGAAAACCCGAATTCTTGGAATCAATTGATTTAATGTTTTTTCTGTATTTGTTTATAAAATCAGTGATTGGAAGTTATGTTAATTAAAGTTGTATGCAATAGTATTTCTGTGTTACAGATGCAGAACCTTAATGTGAATTTACTTAAGCAGTGAAAGAATTTTTAGAAAGGTATCAAGATTGCTCACATAAAGAAAGAACTATGTGGGAGAAAGAAAAAGTTTAGATATGGGGTATCAAACTGAGCAAGGGACTCAAGAACCCTTGTAAGAACCTTTTAATTCTGCTATTCTCTGTCTCTCAGTTGGCTTTGAGCCATTTTTCTTCATGCTGTTTGGGTGTGGCTGCAGTCTGCTGCTGCTGTGAACCCAGAAAAAAAAAAAGTGAGAGTTTTCTCCAACCACTTCAGTATATGAAAATTCAAGAAAGGGCTCTGTCATCCCAGGTCATATGCCTATCCATGCACCAATCGCTGTGATTGAGAAAATGGGGTGCTATAATTAGCCAAATCTAGGTAATGTGCCTACTTCCATGGCCTACGGGGCCAGAGTCTTTGGATTGGGAGCCTTATAAGAATCCCTTACCCAAAGAAGGGTGGTTGCTGTCACTGGAAATGGGGGAAGAGATTGAAAACTGACAAAACAACAGATGTCCAATGCACAAAGGCAAACTAATTTTTAGATTTAATTTCTACATAATTAAACAAAACCTGTTTTACTTTATTATAATTATGCTCATTCAAAAATATTTACTTAATAGTTTTTATATGCCAGATATAAAATGACAAATATTATATGTTCCCTACTTTTAGATTTAAAAAATACATTTTTAATAATTTACTCTAGGTATGGAATTCTCTTTCATGTCTGATGTATTAACCAAGCATGAAACTTAGTGGCTTACTACAGTAAATATTTAATTCACACTCACATACCTCAAGCGCTCTAGGGCATGAGGATTGGGGTCAGCACAGCTCTGGTCAATATGTGTTTTAATTGTGGGACCCATGCTGAAGAGCAGCCCCTATCTGATATGTGATATGCTTATGGTGGAGGGCAGGTGCAAACAATCCTTGAGCTGAACCATGCAGTTATTTTAGAAGCCTCTGTTGAATCATGGCAAACATCTGCACATGATTATTTTGTCCAAAGCATGTCATATTACCAAGCTCAAAATCAATAAGGTGGGAATGTGGTCTTTTTCCATAGAATGCATGACAAGTCACATGACAGTGAGTTAGAGATGTCGGATCTTTTATGGAGAGGAAACTAGTGATTGAGAACAGTCACTGCAAGTACTGTACCTTACAAAGCAATATTGGATTTTCACTCAATTTGATTATGAGTTTGGTAACGGAAATATTGACAAATATTTAGAGTAGATGAAAATTAGAATGTGGTTGGCCATATGTCATATATGTGTTTAGTTTCCTGGATTCACCAGCTACCTATGCACCCTGGATGAACACTATATTTTTGGTTATTCTATAGCCATCATCCACACATAATAAGGGGTTTCAAGTAAAGTCAGCTGATCCTCAAGAGTGGACAAAGGAATGAATCAATAAAAGTACATGTAAGTCAACATTTCAGCCATTCATAAGATGAAGTCAAACCTCTGTGGCTTAAGGTGTGAGGTGTGGTTGAGAATTTCTCTCTAAGCCTCTGCTACAGTTGGTCCCAAACATACCCTGTGTCTTGATTTCCTTTGTTTTAATCTAACAACAATCTATTCATTGAATACACACTAGAAGGATTATAAAGGTGAATACAATCATAGACCCTCCTCTGAAAGAAATCAGAGTAAATAGCATGTAAATCATAGAGTTTTTTTTAAAGTATAGAAATGGCATGCATGAAAGAGTAAATAAATCTCTGGAGCCTGGCATGAGAAGGCAGGTAGATGTCCTGCAGTGAGTGAAGGAATAAAAGAATTGGAGATATTTAGGTGGGAATTGTATTTATACTTAGGAAGTACCTCTTAGCAGGAATATAAAGTATAAACTCGAAATTACAGCTACCTAGGCTGTGTTTGTCTCTTTGTTTTGTAACTGGTAGGAATCAAGGACATGTGGTGGAAGGAGGTGAGGAGGCATTACTGAGGAGCAAAACAGGAACAAGAGAGGGGAGACCAGGCTCCTCTTTCTGGCCTGGAGAGAGTCTTGTTATTCTTCCTCTCCTTCCTCTTTGGAATAGCTGAATCCTCTTCAAAGATGATACCTTATCAGCCATTTGGGTGTTTCTGAGCAATCTCAAGTCTGCAGGCTTTTATTTTTACTTTATTTTGGAGTGGCGTCCAGGTACCTTGTGAAGGAAGGCTATCAGAAGAGGCACTGAGTTCCATTCCAAGTATTTGTATAATGGCACAGCCAGAGAGCGTGACTAGAGAGAGAAGCCTGTCCCTGTTGTGGCAATAAGGATAGCTTGTCTGTAGAAGACTTAAAAACATAAATAAAATGATATAAAATCCATATGCTTTTTATTTTCAGCAGGTGTGGTAATTCTAAATGTCAGTGATAACATACTTCTCCCCTAAAATACCTTCTGCTGCATTGATTACTGTCAGTTTCAAGAATATATATATAATCTCAAAATTAGCACATTTTAAAAATATATATTTTAAAGCAGGGTACTACATGGAAGTTAACTCAGAGGCTTTCAGTTACACAGTCAGCTGTCAATACGTGCAAACAGTTACACGTGTTCATTTTGAGGACAAGTTAGTAATGATTCAGAATATTCCCAATTTATTTTGGGTGCAGTTTGTAGTTACTCATCCCTGGAATTAAATAGATTTGGAAAAATAGTAATATCTGGGTTTGTGAAGATAAAGAAATCCCTTGAGTTACTCCAATTCTGTGACCACTTGGAGAGTTTTAGTTTAATCTTTAAAATAGTAAAGTAAAACAAACTATGGTGTACATTTTTTTTCTCGTTTCTAACAAAGTACATTAATGGTATTGTTTATTTTTTGGTTAGTAGTTTATGTAGTAGTTTTTGATTATTTCTGACCTGATAATATGCAGGATTCAACAAGATTAACTTTTCACTTTGCAATTTTTTTCTATTAATATCTCTAATAGTAATAGAGGCAGGGATGCAGAGCCAGTTCTGTCCTGGGATATAGATGGCATTTGAGGGAGGCATTCCCCCATGAAATTTACCTCTGCAACCAAAGCATGACATTGATGAGTGTCCAGTATTTGCAGGCACCATTCCTGATGGCAACGAGCCATGTATTCTAGTAGGGAGTTAGTGAAAATAGTGACGTAAAATAAATTGTGTTAAATTAGAAAACAAATAAAACAGCATGGTAGGTGAAATGTGACGGAGGGAGAGGTATGTTAGATTAGTGATCAGACTAGATGTTTGGGGACGTGTCATTTGTTGGAGAGTCAGTGATGTGAAAATGTGAAGGAGAACAATCCTGAGGAAAGGTCAACAGCAGCAAAAGCTGCAAAGAAAATGGGCTTTGTTTGACCAAAAGACAGAGGAAAGGTCACAGTGGTGGGGTGAAATGCACATGGAGAATGAAGATATTATTTTTTTATTCTGTGCAAGGTCTTCTTCTTCTTTTTCATCTTTATTTATTTATTTATTTATTTATTTATTTATTTATTTATTTTGGAATGAGAGGTGTGGGGATTAAACCCAGGGCTTCTTATCAAGTATGCTAAGCATGAGTGTTATGTCCCCAGCCCCTTCCCCTTGTGGAAAAGACTGACCCTTAGAGCCTAGAGGAATAATTGTTAATAATTCTGATAATGATGAATGTTTGTGTTATCAAACTCTAAAATTAAAACAATATACTTAATAAATCCAATGTTGGATTTTCAAAGCTGTGTAATACATTTATACAATTGAAACATGATATTTCAAATTAAAATATCTTCACTGCTGGATATCTTTTCACTTCTTTTTAATTTTTTAATGAATTCATAAGAGAGAATGAAATTATGTCATTTGCTGATCAATGGATGGAACTAGAGACTATAATGCTAAGTTAAATAAACCAGACTCAGAAAATCAAAAAGTCAAATGTTTTCTCTGATATGCAGAAATTGATCTAAAATTATGGGAGAAAGAGAGAAAGGATGCAATTTTTGTTTTTAAGTTAAATACTTATTTTATTATTAGCCTTTTCATTTTTCACTGACTTTTAATACATTGCCTGTTTTTATTTTTACCTCAAGTGAAGAAATTTGGATTAATTATAGTCTTCAATTCATCACACATAATCACCTCGATTTAACAAAAATGCATCTCTCATTTCATTTTATTCTAAAATACACTTTCCTTTTATAGCCAATCCCCACTCTCATTCCCCTTCCCACCATGATATGCATGATCTGACACATATTATCTTTGTTAATGAAAATGATTTTTGTGGATATGTGTTTTTAATTTGCATAAATTGTGTTGCTATTTATCTCCTGATTTTTTTGTACAGCACTGTATTTGAGTTTTAGCCAAGTCTATTTTATTGCACAGTAGGCTGCTTTTTATCTCCTTTAACATGGACTTTTCCATTCCCCCAATGATAAAACTTAGCTTTTCTTTGGTTTCCACAGCTATAGTCAACACTGCAGTGACCACTGTTGTACACATTCCTCTATAGAGCTTGGATATTTGGCACAGACGATTTCTTTAATGTTTGAGACATATAACTACATAATTTCATTTGACTTGGTTCCTATCTTACCCAATTCTACCTAGTTTGCTAAACATATGCCCTTTTGTCTTGTCTGAGTAGATGATAGTGATGGTCAGGCTCTGTTGTGGATTGCTCTGTAAGAGCCAGATTGCTTATCATTGGAGACAAAATGTTACAAATAATGAGGAAGGCTAACAGGAACCTTGTGATTGACTGAATTTAGAAGTGTCAGTATGAATTCAGTATTAGACTGATAATGCATGCATTAGTAAATATTCATATGTTTCCTAGATGTAGTGGCTGAGCAGTTCTAGAAACAAAGGCACTCTAGCTATAATAAACACACTCAGCAACCAGAGCTTAAGTTTCTGAACAGCATTCTCCAGTAATAGAAGCCAAGACACCTTGGAGAAGTGGTTGATTCCTGGGCTTGGGTAAGCAGAATACAAGATGAACCTGGAGCATCTTATAATACTAAAAATAAGGAAATGCTCTAAAAAGTATTGAAACTTGTCAAAAGAACAAAAGAGCCAGTTTCAAGCTTGGACAATTTGAGGAAGAAAAGAAATAGTGATAGTATAGTATTATATTTAATTCACATGACAAAACAAATATCCCTGAGACCATGCTGGTGTAAGTGTATGATAAAACAAATAAGTAAATAAATAGAAGAGAAAGGACTAGACTCTTCTTCCTTAAAGAAGAATGCCAATGAATAAACATAGGGGAAAAGAGAACATCACTATGGGCAAGCGCAATTTGGGAATGTAGTAACTATTCAGTGAACTAACCCAGAAGATATCAGCATAACCAAGTGATCAATGTTAACATCACTCATAATAAGACATACTGCCGTCAATTACTCCTTGATCAGATCCACTGAGAAGGATGCAACTTGATTTCTGTAGCGTTCTTTCAAAAAAGGGCAGGACAAATGGGGGCATAACAGCACCTAGCATCAACCCAATGTGAAAAGAGCAGGAACTGTGGGATCGCGTACGAAATAACTGATCAAATCTCCAAATGTCAAATGTCAAAAGGATGAGGGACAATGAAATATTGAGGAAGTGTTATAAACTGGTGAGTGTGCAGGAGAAACAAAAATGAAATGTATTTTGAGGTCCTGGACAAGATTCTAGAAGAGAAAAAGGACATTAGTGGGAATCATGGTGAAATTAAAACCTGCAGTTTAATTAATATGGCAACGCTAATTCACTCATTTTAGTAACCATACAGTGATTGTGTGGGCAGTTATTATTTGGGGAAACTGGATGGAGGTTATACAAGAGCTCTTTACACCAATTCTTCAAATTTTTGTCTAAAGTTAACTCAAAATAAAAAGTTGAAAGAAAAAGATTGTCCTTGCACTTATCAGACAGGAAGCCTTGACCCTGTAGCCACAGAACTCCTAAGTCTCCTCATTCTCATATAAGAAAAGGCCATTTGAATATCTTTGTTACATTTACCCACCCTTCAGTGGGCTATCACAGCCAGTGTTCCTAGTGACCCCCAGTTTAGTAGCCTGAGGCACACAGCTTCCCTGTGAACCTCTTCAACATTGCAGCATAAACATTTTTCTGAGAAAGCTTTGATATGTGTTAAGAATAGGACATTGGTCTGGAGTCAAAAGGCCTATTTTTCTAACTTGGGCTCTGTCATTTCTCAAAGTAAGGAAATAGACATACAATAGTTCTTTGTAGGTGTAGCATTCCTATCTTTAAAATAGTCCTAAAGCTTCTATTTTTATGAGTTTGAAAACATGGGTATTCTTTTGAATTATGAGAGAAAGACAGAGAGACAGACACACCTCTGTGGATATTCCTGTTTCCTGATACAGCATGTTGGAGGCAGCCAACACGTGAATGATTTTCATTTATTAAGGTAATTGCAATATAACCTTTCCTGGTGTCCCCTTCACTACAATCTATGGGTGTCCTACACCTGGATTTGGCTCACAAGCTGGCTAAAGTGGAATTCTGCTGCCATCGTGTGGTCGATTCTAGCTATGGTTGCACCAGGCAACAAACTGATTTCCAAGTAGAAGCAGATCCAGGAATTATGGAATTATAAACTTCTAAAGAGGAAGAAGATTCCCAGAATGCACTTATATTGACCCCTTAGTTAATAAGGAAATTGGTCCCTAGGGAGGGAGAACTATCTGCCTTGTGGTAATCAGTGGTAGACTAGGAATAGAATCCAGGCCATTGAGGTTGAAATTAATTTTTCAGACTTATGATAAGAGGAAAAGGATTCCATATCCTTGAAATTTGACTGACTAGAAAATCCTAAAACCATTTTGGATCCTGTCTATGTGAATTGTCTTTTATTTTGCTCTTTTATTTTAAACTTGGGGTCACTAGGGACACTAGTGACAACAGCCCTTATTATTGTATAAGCTTCTAAGAGAATGAATATTTTAACCCTAAAATTATATGGCAACTGTTTATGCAGCATCTTTATTTTTTTTTCTCATTATAATAACTGCTAATGCATCACTTTGAAGATATAAATGTCTGTTTATAAACCACATTTGAGGGAACTTCTGGTGAGGAGAAGGGACCAGGTTTGAGGTCTGATTTCAAATCCTGTATATTCTACCAATGTGAAATAGTGTGACCTTGGTCACAGCTCAGACTTCCTTGCTCTTATCCTCCATTCCCTCATCTGTACTAGTGAATACCTTCTTTATGGGAGTTTTATGAAAATTAACTAAGAAAACGAAGGTAAAATTGGCTATAAACTATAAAGCACATGAAATATGCTTATTGTTTTCCTGTTATTATGGACTGAATTGAGATGAGGTAAAAAAAAATTCATCAAAGATGTGGAAAGCTCTTGCAGATACCCTTTCTTTTCTGAAGTGGAAGGAACCTTTGCTAAATACACATAACAAATGCATTTGGCCTCACACTGTGGAGAGATGTATGGCCTGGGGTGCTCTGGTGCTGGCCACTGCAAATGTGTGAACATATTACATATTTAATTTTGTCTCTGAGTGTGTATGTACATGTGCACATAAGAGTCTAGGAGGTCCTGAAGACCACCCTCACATTCTGTGATTTGTTGGAAAGACACAGGACTCAGAATATGGTTTCCCTCACCTCTTCAGTTTATTGCAAGGAGAGGATACAGATAATAGGGTCAACAGGGGAAAGAGACAGGTGGAGATGGTTGAAGTCCATGTAGAGGTTTCTAATGTTCTCTCTCCTTTAACAGAACACACCAAGTCTGCTCTTTTCCCAGTAGTGGTAATAATTGCAGTAATACAGTACAGTGTTTCTCAGGGAAGCTTGTCAGAGACCCAGCACCCAAGGACTTAACTGGGGGCTGGTCACATTGACACTCTATGTCTCGAAACTACCACAATTAGAGACTCCTAGAAGGAAAGTGGATATTCAGCTTCAGTCACGTTGTTTATATAGTCTGTATGTTCAGTGAACCACTTTCTTTGGCAAGGTAACAGAAAGAACCATCTAAAAACCCTGTTTCCAGGTGCCAGCCAACTGCCAGCCTTGCAAAACACCCTTTCTGGAGATAGTCTCAGTGCTGCTTTGTTAAATATTTTTATGTGCCTCAAACTGGAACAACCTAGTAAAGATGGTTTTAACAGAGTCTGAGTGCAGGATAAGTCTTGGGTTTATTTTTACCTATTGCCATGATACTTTATGTATTCACATGGTGCGTGCATGTTAATTCTCAGCTGGTCTTATCGGCATTGGTTGTATATTTGTATGTCTGTTTCAGAATCTGAGACTTTTGGGAGGTATTTAGGTCTGTCACTGCTGCAATGCTGAGCACTTCTTTGAAAAGTTTTCAGTGGACTCAAACAGGAGAGAACTTTCATAGTATTGACTTCTTAACCCATTAATTTGCATTTACTTTAGGAAAAAAAAATCTGCAATGTAAAAATTCTTCCACAGCCTTTAGCAAAATATCTAGACTTGTTTTAATTTAGATTCAAAGGGTAATTTATGTTAATATACACCCAGAGAAATATCATTATGTTATGTTAAAAGGAAGTTGTATTATGTTATCTTAATTATAACATATCTGGTCTCTAATAAGGGAGACCACGATGAAAAAAATCACTGGAGACTTCAACCTTTTCTCATTAACTTCAAAACTACTGAAATGAAGCAGAAGATTTCGCCCCCCCCCCACACACACACACTTTTGTGTTTTGGTGTAACTTTTTCAATTTTATGGCATTTTTCTTCTTCACAGCTGGGCGTTCAGTGTCTGTATACACTCTCTCCATCATTGCACTTTCTTTTTTTTTTTTTTTTTTTTAAATACATACAAACAGGCTTGCACAACCTTTCCCCAACCCCTGGAAGAAAGTTATAATCCAGATGTGTAAGGCAGAGACCCTTTCTGCCAAAGGTAACCAAAGCACAAAACAGATGGAGAGCAGCTGCTCTGGTTGAAGGGAGTCAAGGGGCTAATGCTCTACCCAAGGTTCCTCTCCTTCTCCCATCATGCTTTTGAGTGGTCCCCTGTTGTACCCAGGGCTTCTGAAAGTGGAGTCCCCAAACACCATCCAGGTTAGAGCCACCATGTGGCCTGAGAAGGTGTCTTAGTTCACAACATGTGCAACTCTCAGGTTATGTGACAGTAATTTTCCTGAATAGTCAGATAAACTTGAATGGTCAAAGGTAAAACAGTGACCAGCATTTTCAGTGAATGGAATCAAACTTTATTTTTCCTTTATGGAAATGTTGGTAATTCCAGAGGACAATAGCAGCAACATCTGTCATCACAAGGAAACAACTGGGTATCCTTATTCTGTTTATTGCTAGTCCTTTGTTGGTCTCCTCTCCCCATATAACTGGGATTTTGTTATGATTGTAATTTTTCAGCTGTCCCTTTTCATTTGACACAATAGTGTGAGAATTTCATGTCTTCATGAATTCGTGTCTTCCATGTATTCGTAGCTCTCACCTTATTTGGGGGTTTCAACTAGTGATCCTCCTGTCTCAGCCTCTTGAGCCACTGGGATTACAGGCGTGCACCACCACGCCTGGCTCTCACCTTATTTTTAAAGTCCTTATTTTAAAGCTGTCATAAGCCATTACAGTAATGTAGGATCTACAGAGTACCTCTCATTTAAATAATTTAAAATATTAAAAATTAATTATGTATATGATGAATACATATCATTATCAAGTGCAACTTTGTAAATTTGGTTCTCTTTTTATTTTTCTTTACATAAAGCTACTTCTTCTATAGACTTCCGAAATCAAATTTAGGGGCATTTATGCTTAGAGTCCTCTCAGTGAATTCTCACCCTACAGAACCCTGGAAATGCCTCCTGACCAGCCAGATCCCTGGAGACCTCTATTTAGAGCAATTTATGCTTTCATCATTTTATTGACATCAGGCATTTGTATTAATTTCAATATTTTTAATTACATCATTTTTAATGTAGGCTTCTTCAGTTACTCGTTAGTTTTAAAAACATATCTTTTTAACATTAGAATGAGACAAGCCATATTTTTAATTTAATAGTCCCTATTATCCAATAAGTATTAAATAAAAGTTTTTTTAAACAATCCCCCCACACTCATACATACACATACACAATTCTATTTAGAGTCAGATAGTTAGGAAGTGAATTCAGTTATAATCTCAGCTGTATTGTTTGCAAGAATAAAAATAAAATTTCTTTAAATCAAGGAAAGAAACATCACATGGTATAAAAATACCAACAGAAGTTGGTAGAACCAAGTTCTGTAATTTCCTTCATAAACAAAATGCAGTTCCAATGACTATTAATTCTTCACAGGAACTTTTTGCTTTTTCTTTACCATAGAGTATGTTACAGAGTTTGGATATATTGGCAGTGCTGACCATTTTATTTTTATGTTTTGAGAAAAAGGAAAAAGAAGGTTTATTACTTCGTGAACAAAGGAGAAACACAACAGACTCCTATCCCAGAAGCTGTGATTCTGCCCATCAGCAGAAATAGGGGGCTTTTAAAGAGGTGATTTAAAGGCTACATTCCATGTGTCCTCTGTTGGAGTTGTAATTCACTTGTTAGTTCGGGAGATAGTCATTTCTGAGATCTTGTGGTGCCATTCCCAAAGTCTGGATTACTTTGTTCCTATGGTGGGTGTATACTCAGGGACAGATAAATCTGTCTAAAATGGGGAAGAAGGGTAACCTTGTTTCTCCTGAGATTAGAAAAGGGGCAAGATTAGGGAGGAGCAGGGAGAGAGGAAGGGAAAGAAACATTTTAAAAATGAGTTGCAATGGCAAAGCAAGTGCTAACCATTTTTTATATCATGATGCTAATATTTTCAGTTACTTTCATAAATTGAAGGGTGCTTCAGTTGTTTTTATAAATTTGACAAATTCTGTTTAATCTTTCTTTTCCCTCAATGTCAAGTCTGAAGTTTTTGAGTTGTAAAGACATACATGGGTCCTGCCTTTCCCATGTGTTCATGTTCCCGCCAAGCTGCATTTGTTATTCAAGAATACTTTTACATTGTTCGTTCACAAAAGCCCTCTTGTTTGTATGTTTGCAATTTCCAGGAAATTTTACCAAGGAAAAAATGTATTCTTTATGGTACTTATTTTTTGATCCCGAGTGAATGTTAAGTCCCTTAAAGCAGAGATTGTGGTTTATTGATTTGCAGATTTCTCTCAGTGCCACTTAGCACGAACTCTGGAACATACCAAGTACTTCGTAAATATATGTGCTTTGGTTGAGAAGGAAGGGTTAGCAGCACCAATGTAGGATGCAAAATAAGAGTTAAAAATGCTTGGCTTTTTCTTCTGACAAGAGTCATTTGAAGACTAGAGAGTCATTTCATCTCTCTGACCCCCATAATCCTTGCCCCAAAGAACTCAGAGTACTTTTGGAAGAATCAAGTTAAAGAATAGGTGGGAAGATGTTTCAATGATAAATATTTTTTATTTATGTGGATATTTTTTAAAGGTAAAGAAAGAATTGTACTTTTCAGATGTTCCGGGAAAATAAAAAGAAATTCTCTACCTTTTAATGTTAGCTTTAGTAAACATATACTGAAGGTTGTTCTAGTCACTGATGGGGAGAAAAATTACACAAACCTTGAAAGTGGATCCCCAAAGACACAATCTGCCCAAGCCTCACGTTGCCCTGTCTTCCCTACATTCAATGTCAAATCAGCACACAGGCTATGCTACATCTATGTTCTTTGTTTTTGAGCAAAAGCACTAAAACAGCTTTAATTTAGAAGTTTCCTTTTCTTCCAGTTGATAATTGTATTATCTACTTGTAAAGCATGCTTAACCTGGTATTCATGGATGCTACTTCAATGCATTGGACACTTACATCCTTGGCTAATTCTTACAGGTTCAAAATTCTTTCTTCCTACGTTTCTTGCTGGCTCCAAAACAAAACGGTAGAAACCTGTACTGTAGGGATGTGTCATGTGTTCATTGGGGAATCTGCAATTTCCTGCTGAAGCTTGTTTTCTCAGTCCACTTTACAGGAAACCTCCTCCTCATTTCCCAGGGTGGGAAACAGAAAACATTGTAAACAGACTACAGTCTACAGGTTGAAAGGAAAGGGGATGTGAGCTTTCCCTTGAGTGCGGTTTCAGTCAACAGGGCTTTTGTGGTTACCATGCAGAACTTGCCACTTGGGAAAGGGAATCCTGAGAGTGATGCAAGGTCTGCAGGAGACAGGACATGTCGAACCCGAGGAGAGGCAAGGGTGGCTAGTGCAGTAGAAAATGCAGTTTACTACAGATACAGCTCCACTGCTCACACATCTATTCTCAAACTAGTTTTTCTCCCAGTGCACTGCACTATCAAAACCAACCATCACTGGATTCTGCTTTTTCAGGAAATTTAATGAATTGCATCTGTAGATTGAAGCCAAGGGGGAGCTATCTCTGGGTTAGGTAAATTAGTATTACTGTCCCTATAATTACCAGGGTAATTGGAAAGAACAAAGGTTAAATTCAGGTAGGAATTTGAAGACTCCTTAAACCATCTTCTGTTAGTCAAGCATAGGGTTAGTTCTGACAAGTAACTGGAGTTTTAGCTTTGATATAAGTAAACATTACCTAACACAGCCTCACATATGGCTGAGGTCAGCTCTGGCTTTCTCTAGGTCTCATTTTTGCATACCATTTATTTTGTGTCTGGGTCTATAGATGAAAACCTTCTCAGCTCTGGTGAAGGCGTGGTGTTATGTGGTAGCCAGGGGCCAAGCAGGCCTGCCTTATTCTCAGTGGAAGTTCTGTGCTTCCCTGTCATTCGTCTGACTTGTTGTCAGCAAAGCTCAGACAGAGAACCAAGGCAGGTTTCTGAATTTAGAAAGAACTCCCTTTTCCTGCTTAATCTGAACATGATTAGGTGTGATATCTTTGTGATCCAACTGGCTAGTACAGCTAGGTCTCAAGTGCTTAATAAAGGACTTTTGTTTACCCCAGTTCTAGGGATTTGAACTCAGGGCCATTCTACCACTGAGCTATATCCCTAAAGGTTTTTGTTGTTGTTGTTGTTGTTGTTGGGGGCAGAATAGATGGGTACTGGGGATTGAACTCAGGGGCCACTCAACCACTGAGCCACATCCCAGCCCTATTTTGTATTTTATTTAAAGACAGGGTCTCACTGAGTTGCTTAGTACCTTACTTTTGCTGAGGCTGGCTTTGAACTTGAAATCCTCATGATCCTCCTGCCTCAGCCTTCCCAGCTGCTGGGATTACAGGAGTGTGCCACTGCACCTGGCCCCTAGTTCTTTTTAATTTATTTTTGGAGACAGGACCTCCCTAAATTGCCCAGGATAGCCTCATGAGTTGCTGGGGTTGTAGGTATGCACCATTACACCCATTTTCAATATATTTTTTTTTTTAAATGATGTTGAATCAATCTCTCTCTCTCTCTCTCTCTCTCTCTCTCTCTCACACACACACACACACACACACACACACAAAAAAAAATAATAATACTAATCCTTTTGAAGTACTAAGAATTTTTTTAAAGCACATATGTATGCATTGCTGTATTTTAACCACTAAAATTAAGCACATACATCTTCAAAATTATTTGTTTCCTTTTGGAAACCATGCAAACATTCTAAAGTGGTTTTATTCTTACTCCATTTCATCACTTGGATCAATGTACATGGTGTGCCCAAAAGCAAGGCTCATGCAGAAGGGTGCTTTTTCCTTTTCTTTTTTAAACAAGCAAGTTTAAATTGCTTGGTTCCCATGGGAATCAAACCACAGAAATAAAAGAAATGAAATAAGGGTCATGGTTTGGTGATTGTTACTAATGCATAGAATTTTCCAGATTCTTTTATTTCAAATACAGCATTCATAATCAGCAGGAGTGAAACAACTTAAGTTGACCAAATTATGGTTCCTATGTGCCAGGCAATTCCTTTGAAATGGAAGAAAATCAGATATAGAAAATACCAACTTTTGTAGCCTGATCACTTAGCATTTGTGGCAAAAACTGAGGCTAAACTTTTCTATCAGATGGGAAGTTCACTAATGTAACTGAGTTAGTGAAACCAAACAGCCAGAGTATTTGAGAATTTAATTTTGAATTTCTATGGGATGCCAGCAATTATGCTACAAAAGGAACCTAGATGAAATCTCTACATGCATGACTTTGCATCTCATAATCTGTAGGACAGTGTCTTGGGTTTGAAGGTACAGGGATCATAGAGAGATTTCTATTCACAGGAAAATGGTTTAACTGAGTCTTCAAGATATTTATAAAAACTCTACTGTGGGTAAGACTCAGAGCTCAACACTGCCGGTGTGATTCCTGCATTGTAGTTCTTATTTGCAAAGAGTTCACAGACTAGTTTGAGAGATAGAAATATGACCTGACTTTTAACACAACCCAGAGTCTACTAACATGCCAACATGGGTGTGGGACGAGTGGGCAATGAGGCTACAAGGAGCAAGGGACTTTGTCTCACTGCAATGAATAGATAAGTTCCTGGTGAAGAATAAGAGCTGAGTATCGATTTAATGTGTATTTTTTATCTATCAAATAAATATAAAAATAAAATATAAAAGTGAGGTATCATTGTAGTTCATCTTGCAGCATCAGTGTTCTTACCAGAAGTAAGAACAACTTACCAGGCACTTGTATTTCACAATGCCTCATTAAAATAAGCCAATTGTTTTTTAAAAAGAGAATGATGTTGATTAAAATACCTAGTGATGAGAGAGGGAGAGGGAGAGGGAGAGGGAGAGGGAGAGAGAGAGGGAGAGGGAGAGGGAAAAGCAGGCCGACATATATAATATATATATATAAATATGTGTGTGTGTGTGTGTGTGTGTATGTATATATATATATATATATATATATATATATATATATATATATATATATAAAATGTTCAGTGTTAACTCTGGTTATCTCTAGGTTATAGGGTTTTAGTGATTTCATTTATCTTTAAATTATATTCATATATTTTATACAATAAGCGTGGAGCACATTTATAATAAGACAGATTTATCTTCTGAAAATATATTTAATCAAGCGGAACTCTCTAATTGCAATGGGATTCAGATATCCCTAAATCTCAACCAGCCTTCTTCTGCCTCCTAACTTCATGTTTGCTCAGTGACACACAAAAAAAGTGTTTTTTCAGTTTCTTTTACTCATAGTTCCGAGAAGCAGAAATTAATTTTTGATATCTGAATAGGTCTATATCATGATAATGATACACTGCTCATTTAAAGCACAATTAAATTTCAAAAATACTATATTAGATGCCTCATAAGTTATGAAAACTTCATAGAGGTTACCATGTTTTTGACATCTCCCAGATTTTGCTACCTACCCAGAATTAACTGAAAAGGGCTTTGGTCAGACCATATGTGCCATATTTTGTCTCTCTGAACAGGAAGATATTGCTGTCTAATGTATCAATCCATCTGTTCAGCATTAGACAATGTGGACCAGATGAATTAATGATATAGACCCAAAAGACGAGGCAGTTATTGGTTTTTGGTGACCACCTGTGCAAGTTGCACCTGGGTAGCCACTTGGCTTCTAGGTTGAGCACCCATGAGCTGGTTGAAGTGCGTTTTCATCTTTGTGTTTTTTAATGCATCCATATTAAATTACATGTGAGGAACCAAAGGAACTGTTGATGGTATCACAGAGGCATGTAGGCAATCCAGGTGTATTCTCTCGACTAAATGTATTTATTCACAAGAGAAAATATCAAAATTATGTTAGTGGAAATGCAAATAATCTAAATAAGCAATAACAGCATAAAGACTACATTAGAAAAAGTCATTGGAATATTCAGTTATTGACAGTTATAAAAAGATCAGAACAACAAAACCTGTGTATTATTTAATGTGAAGTGATAGTTATGAACTGTTATTATTGTATCTATTGCTATAAATACAATGAACCATGTGGAGATATCAGGAGCTTAGGAGTATCAGAGAGTTTTTGACATTCCCACCCCCCCACACTTTTTTTTGTTCTATTTAGTTATTCGTGACAGTAGAATATATTTTGGCAGATTATACATACATAGAGTATAACTTATTCTAATTATGATCATATTCTTGTGGTTGTACATGATACAGAGTTACCTTGGCCATGTATTCAAATACAAGGCTGGGAAAGTGATGTCCACTTAATTCTACTGTCCTTCCTATTCCCCTCCCTCTCCCTTCCCTTCATTCTCCATTGTCTAATTCAACGGACTTCTTGTCTTCTCCTCCCCACCCTCCCTTGTTTTGGGTTAGCATCCACATATCAGAGAGAACATTTGGCCTTTGGTTTTTTGGGATTGGATTATTTCACTTAGCATGATATTCTCCAGTTCCATTCTCTTACCAGAAAATGCTGTAATTTTACTATCATTTATGACTGAGTAATATTCCATTGTGTATATTTACCATGTTTTCTTTATCTATTCATCCATGAAGGACACCTAGGTTGGTTCCATAGCTTGACTATTGTGAGTTGAGCCACTATAAATGTTGATGTGGCTGCATCATTGTACTATGCTCATTTTAAGACCTTTGGGTATAAACTAAGTGTGGGATAACTGAGTCAAATGGTGGTTCCATTCCAAGTTTTCTAAGGAATCTTCATATTGCATCCCATAGTGCTTGCATCAATTTGTAATCCCATCAACAATGCATAAGAGTACCTTTCTTCCCCCATCCTCACCAACAGTTATTGTTACTTGTATTCTTTATAACTGACATTCTAACTGGAGTGAAATGAAATCTCAATATAGTTTTAATTTGCATTTCTTTAATTGATAGAGAAGTTGAACATTTTTTCATATATTTTTTGACCATTCACATTTCTTCTGTGAAGTGCTTATTCAGTTGTTTTGTCTATTTATTGATTAGGTTATTTGTTTTTTTGGTGTTACGTTTTTTGAGTTCTTTGTATAACTTAGAGATTAATGCTGTATCTGAGGTGCAGGTGGCAAAGATTTTCTTCCATTCTGTAGGCACTCTGTTCATATTCTTTATTGTTTTCTTTTTAGTCCAACACCATCTCATTTATTGAGTCTTGATTTTACTTTTGTGCTTTGGAAGTCTTATTGAGGAAGTCGATTCCTAAGCCCATATCCATGAGAGTTGGACTTGCTTTTTTTTCTAGTAGCTCAGGGTCTCTATTCTAATGCCTAATTCCTTGACCTACTTAGAGTTGAGTTTTGTACAGGTTGAGAAATAGGGGTTTAATTTCATTCTATTACATATGGTTTCCAGTTTTCTCAGTACCTTTTTTTGACCCTCTTTGTGTCCTCACCAAGAATCTCAGCAGTTGCCCTCCATTTCTTCTTCTTCTTTTTTTTCTTTTTTGTACTAGGGATTAAACTCTAGGTCACTTAACCACTGAGCCACCTTCCCAGCCTTTTTTATTTTTTATTTTGAGACAGAGTCTCACTAAGTTGTTTAGAGCTTCACTGAATTGCTGAGGCTGGCCTTAAACTTGCAATCCTCCTGTCTCAGGCTCCAGAACCACTGGTATTCCAGGTGTGTGCCATCCAAGATACTTTTATATTCCCTTTCCTAGTAGAAATTTTCTGTACGTCATACCCATTGTTTTACTCTTAGAAATGAATTGTCCACTTCTTCTCAAGCAAATAATCTTACGGCTTATCCTTGATGTTAGAAGTTTAGTCAAAGTAAATTTCTCACCAGAAAGAAAAATTACATTAGGGGAGTTTTTGTTTTGTTTTGTTTTTTTAAAGAAATGTTCTCTCCATTTAAAATGAATAAAAATTAGGTGAAAATAAATATCAGTATAAATTCCAGAAAAATTGGTACTAGAAATAGTTTTAGGAACAGCAGTGTCTGGGAGCAAAGACTTGCAAAATAGCTGTACTTTAAAAATAATTATGAGCCTGTGGTATCTCTTCTAACATTGTGTTTACAGTTGATTGTGGGTCATGTATTAGACTTCAGAGTACCTCCTGACCCTTTCCCTACTCTGTCACCTTTCCCTCCTTGAATCTGCGATAATTAATCACCAGTATCATTTTAACTTTGGTGAAAACCTGGGAAATGACTTGATATCCTTTATTATTTTCTGGAAACTTCTTTTTCCCACATGGAAAGGGTTTGCACGGTGTAATCTGGCAGATGTGTGTGGACACTTTGCTGTTTCTGGCCTTACTGACGCTCAAGGGGACTCTCCCACTTCTTTGTGTTGCATTTCTCTTGTCTTAAAACCTTTGACTCGCTTCCTCTTAAGCTTACAGAGTAGGTCTTCTATTCCTGAACTTTTGCTTTTTCTTTCCTTCTACCATTCAATTATTTTCCATTCTTTTATAAATGTCTCTAATTTTTGAGTACATAAGACAACATTTGTACCAAATACTTCCCATGTGCATTTTATTCTGCTTATGGAACTTCAAAGTCTCAGTGTTTTCATGTAAGAACTGTGGAATTAGAACATGAAGGCCTTTATTACGAAGAGAAATGTGGGTAGCTTTTTGACAAACCCTGTTTATAAAGAAAATAATAGACTACAGATATTGCACTGGAGAGAAAAAAGAAAAATCTCCTCTCTCCTAAATTTCCATTATTTACATAGATATTATACTTTTGAAATACCTTAAGCCAATAAAGACATGGAATTTAAACTTGAATTTGTTAAATTTTGTCTATATAAATGGATTTTGTTAAAGAAAAAAAATATACAAATGTGAGTGTGAGATTGGCCACTGTGGAAGGAGAACTGAGCCCAAGCAGCAGAGGAGGACCCACCTACACCCAAACACTCACAGGAGGTCCTGCCCCAATAGCATCCTCCACTCTGACAAAAACTGCAAATCTTCTTTATAGGAAAATAACCTCAGTTAATCATTTCTGAATAATGCCTTGAAGATTTAGAATGCTTTTATTTTCATTTTGGAATGCAATTCCCTGGAGACAAATAGGTCCTTGGAATGTAAAGAAATTACAGTTCATTAAATATGAGCTTAAAGTCTTACCAAATTCCCTTTTTAAATGGCTTTTGTTAATGAGAGTCAGTAGGAACAAAAAGTAACAAACTTAAACCCTCTAAGGACCAAAAGCTTTATATATTAAAATGGCTGGTTTCAGAATAGTAGAGAGCTATATTTATCATATTTTTAAATTAAGATTTTTAAAAGTTCACATGAAGAATAAACAGATTTTCAAAAGTGACAAAATTAGTTTCTAAAAAGAATCAAGTACAACTTTGAAAAATGAAAGCTATAATTACTATAAAATGATGATTTAGAAGCATATCAGACACAGCTAAAAAGAGAATAAGCGAAATGGAAGAGATGAAGGGTTACCAAGATCATAATGCAAAGATAAGAAGCTATGAAATATGGAAGAAAGGTTGAACAATAGGGAAGATACAGTAAATATCTAAAATACATCCAATTGGAGTACCAGAAGGAAAAGTTAAAGTTAATTGAGAAAACAATTAACTGAAAATTGTCTGAATTGTATAAAGACATATCATAGATCCTCAAAGGAACATGTACTTTACGGTTAATAAAAAGAACCATACATATATGTGTAATAAAATAATTGGACCCTGAAGAGACTATATAGTACAGTTACAGAACAAAAAAGAAAAAGAGACCTTCCGAGCAGCCAGAGAGAAAATACTTGATTAGCTGCAAAAAAATTAATGATTAGGTAAATTAGGTAAATAAATAATTTCCTAAGAAATAGAAACTGGAAGCCAATAGACCCATACTGTCAGCATTCTGTGAATTACTGACAAGGCAACTGACTGCCCATATCCACATGGGCTGTACTGGGAGCAGCTCCACAAGAATGCAACTCACATAAGATGTAGTGTGTATGGTGTTTATGTTTCCTGGACTTGGCCAGCACAGCATGAGGTACACTTTAGATCTCAAAGCACTATCATTCAAAAATGTCCCAATAGGCTGGGGGTGAAGCTCAGGGGTAGAGCATGCCTTTAACTCTACCAGTGAATCCCCAGCACAAATAATGAACAAAGAACAAAAAAAAAAAAAAAAAAAAAAAAAAAGGAACAGTAAAAGAATGACCCAAAGAAGATTTGGTTAACTAAGAAGTAACTTCAACCTCCAGAAATGAGGCCAATATAACTCTGTTACTTAAACCTGACAAAAATATTAAAATTAGTGCAGGCTGTAATATATAACACAGAGCCACAAAGTCCTTAATCAAACATTGGCAAATCAAGTCTAGCAATATGTAAAAAAGAATAATAAATCATGGTTAAGGGTTGGTTTATCATTTGAAACTCATCTATTGATGTAATTTGCTATATTAATAAAATAAACATTCTTAAACTTTATTCTTTAAACATGATTATCTCAACAGAAAGAACCCATTTAACAAACTGAACACCCATTCATGGCACACATACAAACAATTCTCTCTCAGAAAAATAGAAATATAAGGAACTTTCTCAATTTGCTAATAGACATCTAAACCAAAACAAGAAAAACTGTAGCTTACTTATCTCAAAATTAATGATTAATTATTTAATGTTTTTCTACTATAATTAGGAATAAAGCAAAGGTGTTCATTTTTACTACTTCTATTCAATACTGTACTAGAGATATTTGCTGGAATAAAAAAAGCAAGGGAGGAAAAAGAAATTCATTAATTCTTTTTTAAATATATATTTTTTAGTTGTAGGTGAACTCAATACCTTTATTCATTAATTTATTTTTATGTGGTGCTGAGGATTGAACCAGTGCCTCACACATGCTAGGTAAATGCTCTACCCTGAGCCACAATTCCCGCCCTATAATTATATTTTCTATTATTAGGCAAATTCTCTAGGTAAAACTTTTATATATCACATGCAAGGATATTTGTTGCAAAATTATTTAGACTAGCTGCAAGCAACCCAGGTTTTTTCAACAGTGGAATGGTTAAACAAATTTTAGTAAATTCACACAAGGGAATATTGTACAGTTATGAAATAAATAACTGTAGCTACATGGGAGATGTTACATGGGTGAATGTAAGGAATAGATTCTTGAATGAAACAGAAAATTGCAAAAGATTAAATAAAATATGCTGATTATATATAATGTCATACCACACTAGTTGTGTCTGGACTTTTAGTAATCTCTTAAATTTAATAGTGTCCTAAGCCCTCAATACAATACAATTGATCTTTCATTAAATACCCTGTGCTTAATAATCATTATAAATATATATTTTAATAGTACTTCCCTGCTTAATAGTCATAATGACATAAGAAAATTCCACGTACTGTAGGCTGGTTTCAATTCTTACGGTTTGGCCATACCAATCTTTTAAATTTTCCTCTTGCCAAGGATAATACATACTCTGCTATCAAATTGGTAATTCTCCTGACTGTCTTTGACAGAAACCTGGTGTTACTATCTTTCTTTTTTGTTATTTTCAGATATAAATGACAGTAGAATGCATTTTGACATATTATACATACATGGAGTTTGAATTATTCTAATTAGGATCCCATTTTTGTGGTTGAACATGATGTGGAGTTACACTGGTCATGTATTCATATTAAACATGGGAGAGTTATGACCAACTTATTCTACTATCTGTCCTAGTCCCATCCCCCATCTCTTCCTTTCATTTCCTTTTATGGTGTTAATATCTTTAAATCTTGTCTTTTGATGCTTACAATGGCTTAGTTTAAAGAGATTCTTAGAAGGTCAAGAGTCTCAGATTTTATTCCTGGTCATTCTCCACATCTATTATGTGAAATTGTAAAATTACCTAAATATTAACCATTGAGCATTGTCAATGCATAAACTATTGTGTTTGTAATTTTGATAATATCTCATATCAATAAAATATTGTCTATCTTTGAGTAAATTACAATTCCACAGAAGGCCATGCAGGTTAGAGGGCAGTGATCATCTCAAGAGAAACACAGATCATTCTATAGGTCTTCCAATGATGAGTGATCATATTTTATTTTGTTGGTGGACAAAACTTCATGATAGAAATAAATCTTAACCAGAAATAGTACAAAGGTATAGAGGTGTGTTGAATATATATGGCATGTATAACCAAGGGAAATGCTTTGAATGAATAGGTATAGAATTGATATAGAGTTTGGCATTTTTACTGTATTTGACATTACCATTAGTTACCTAGGTTAAATGTTCTGTTCACCATCAGAAGATGGGACCAGAGCCACCTGGGTAACTCTGAGGCTTCATCCACGCAATGACATTGCACTAAGCTTTGTTTAGATCCTAATTTGAGAATACAACTTTTCTTTTTTTATATATATTTTTTTAGTTGTGGTTGGACACAATACCTTTCTTTCTTTCTTTCTTTCTTTCTTTCTTTCTTTCTTTCTTTATTTATTTATTTTATGTGGTGCTGAGGATTAAACCCAGCACCTTACATATGCCAAGCAAGTGCTCTACCACTGAGCCACAACCCCAGCCCCGCAACTTTTCTTTATATCCTAAGTAAGTGCCCCTTGGCTAATATTTGAGTAAAATAAAATGAATGTCTGATTATACCATGTTTGTTATAATTGTATAGTTATTTTATTAAAAGTTAGATTGTTAATCTATCCATATCCTGTTTTACCTATGATTTTAGCTGGGTCAAGTACCCACTGTGGCTTCCAGAATTTGCTTTGCGATGAAAATTGTGTATGAATAGTATTGACTTTCACATTTTGCTCTTCAGTAGGGGACTCCAATCCTGTAGTGGATAGTCCCTATGAAGCATATAATGTGGTATGGTGCTTTTGTCTCTGCTTGTCTAAGAGAATGAGTTGGAAGGGTGCTGCAATAGAATGAAACTGATGTTAATTATTTTATTTAATTAAGTGCTTTTTCCTTTCTTCCCCAATATGCCTTTATTTATGGAAAGATGAATTTATTTTCATGGAAAAATCACAATATTTGGGGTTTAGAAAATCTGGAATTGTGTCTTGACTTTGTCTGGGCTTCACTGGAATTTCATCGCCTTGAAAGATGATGGATCAGTATGTCAAATCAGGAGACAGAAACCACACAGCAATTTGAGAAGGGAGAGTTTAATATAAGATTGACAAGCTATAATGCACATTGAAGTAACATAATCATCTAGTAAGAAGTAAAGAGAATTCTCTAGAATGCAGCAATATCATACATAAGTTGCAGCTACTATTAGAGGGCTTAGATAGCCAAGGTAGAGCCCTCCAACCCAAACCCAGGCTGATCACCAGGGTCCCTTAAAGAAGTAATGACCTTGGCTTATAATGATGGAACTGCCATACTACTGGGACTTGCTAGACATCTACTTTCTGAGGTGCTAGGAGAGCAATCCACAGGCAGGCGTTGAACCACAAGACTTACTACAGGGATGCTTGAGGAGTGCTGGGGGAAGCTTTTTGCTGCTGGGCACTGTTGGCCATTAGATACTGCAGGAACCAGATACTAGAGAAGCCACCTTCTGTAAGAATGGGGCATTGGGGAAACTGTACTCTGCAGGAGTCTAATGCTGAAGAAAGCACAGGCCTTGCAGGAGCTGAACACTACTGGGTGCACAGAGTTGGCATGGCAGGAGCTTGCTCGGCTCAGGATGATGTGAGGCGTAGGATGCGTTATATCCACATGAGGAGATCAATGTTGGGCTGGGACTGGGGCCACAAACTCATGAAGGAACTGCCTGTTCTGTATATGCAAATGGGGCAGAGTGCCACTGGATTCCCCTTATAAACTAGCTGTTGGCTGCCAAACAGTAGGAAAAACAAGAAAATCAATACAGTAGTACTCTGGAAACAGAAGGGAGTACCACTTCCTCCAGCATCCTCTACTGACAAAGCTTAATATCATGGTTGGTGCAAAGAAGAGGGACTTAAAGTGTTCTAGTCTATTACTACAGAGTAGGTAATGAAGGATGGGGATTTGAGCTGAGATATAACAAATTGATAACTTGCACAGATAAAGCCATATCCCTGAAGGTACCCAGATGATAGAGTTAGATGGAATTTAAAAGCACTCTGAATTCTGAAACAATTTAAAAGTTCACTGTTGCAATATTTATAATTTATATAATTAAACATGGTACTGATAAAATCTCTAATGCCCCAGTTGGATTGGATAGAATGTATTGCAGCTAATCTGCTGTTTTTGTTTTTAGAGAAGTTGTTTCAAGATCATATTTGGGCAATGTTGTATCTGAACTTATTTGACCTTCCTAAGGTAAAATACATTGCATGTGGTGGCCATTTTTCATTATCAAAATGATACTTATAGAACGCAAAAGGAGTTGAACCAGGGTTCAAATCCATATTTTCTGATTCTACTGTCTGTGCTCTTAACTTTGAAATAAACCAGAGTCTCTCCCAAGCTCAGGATAGTATCAAAGTGCTGTAATTTTGGTGAAATTCATGTTTACTTTGGACCTTTCATGTCTCTGTGCTGCTTACCCTCTTGATATGTTGTACCCTCCCACTTTTATAAGTGTAGGTTTTCTTTTACATTTATTTATTTCTCAATCGTTTAGAAATTTGGTGCTAGAAGTAAAACACAGTTAAGCAGAAATTGATTTCGACTTGGCTATCTAGCTCTAACATCAGAAAATGATTTATTGACAGAGTTTATAACAACTGAATGAGTCATGTTCAGAAAAAAATAATGTATTATACATCATTGATAGATTTTGGCAACCCATTTCAAACCATGTCTTAATCTAGTATATACAAACAATATGACTAGATTAAGACATGGTTAATTATAGCCCCATCCTAGAAATAACCCAAGGATCTATAAACAGTGGGATGGATAAAGTATGATATATTTACATAAGAAACTATTTTAAAGAAATGAAAATGAATAAACCGCTACACTTGAAAGCATGGGTGAATCTCACAGTCATAATATTGAGCAAAGAAGACAGGCATAAAAAGCTATGAAGTTCAAAAACAGGCAAAACTATTATATAATGCTTTAATTCAGAATAATATACCCTTGATGGTATTGCCTGGGAATGAACACGTAGGAGGTTTGAGATGCAATTGACATCAAGTCCTTGATCTGAGTAGCAGATATATGGGAATAGACATTTGGGGATTCTATGGAGTAGAAAAGATAAGATTCAGAGCAGTGGATCTATGTAATATTTTTAATAAATATGTTTAAAAATTTGAGAAAATTCAGGTTTTTAAAACATGGAAAAAACCAAAGAAAAATACAGTATAGTAATATGATTTATTGTGAGGTAGTCATTGTGGGAAATTTACTAAAGGTTTTTAAATGGTAAGAAAAAAATGCTTGGGTTACAATGTTGAGAGAAAACAAATTAAAGTCCAACTTTCAATGCACTATATTATCCCCAATATATAAAGCTAATGTCTAGAAAATTACTAGAAAAAATATATTAAATGCTAACAGTGCTACAGAAGTGAGTGATTTTTCTTTCGTCTGAAAAGACCCCAGGATTACCATTACCCAGACAATGAACAAATCCTTCCTTTTCTGAATGCTCAAGTACTCTAGAAAATGGCTCCAATATCACTCTGCAGCTGAAATTCTTCCTACTTCTCCAAGTATTCCCCATGCCTTAATCGAATTGGAGTTTATCATTTTCTTTATTAATTCAGCAAATGATTTTCAAGCAGCAGGTATTTTCTAGGAATTCTGGGTACACAGCAACAGTAAGAATGACAGTGATTTCTGTTCTCTCTGTTGGAGAAGGTTAATTAGGGTGAACATGGAAAAAATCCAGGATGCTAGAAAGGCAAATGTAACAGGGGGACCATATCTAATCTAAAAGGAAAAGAGTATTGTTGGTAAAATCATTTTGTTTGATTTATCAAAGTTCACACAGATGAGGAGCAGCCGCCAGTTGTGAAAGAACAGGAGATGTGATGCTGGACAGTGGTGAGAACAGGGGATTAGAGATGTCAGCAAGATTGAGGAACTGTTGGGGAGTGGTGGAGGGAAGTGCCAGAGGGATATGAGGGTACATCAGAGTAGCACAGTTCAAATAAAGACTTATATGTGGCACAAGTCCACTTGCAACATGGGTATAGGTTACTAGGTAGAATGGAGGAAGAGATCATTCAAGGTGAGGATGCCTGTGATGTGAGAGTTCATGCTGGGTGGCTGGGTGCTGTCCTCACTGGAGGAATGTGATATTGGAGGATAGAAGGGAAAGGATGTTTCCTTTGCTGATGCTGTTCATGGTATTTCTTCTGCCTCACCTACCTATACTATGCATCTTTTAAGGCCCCATAAAGCATAAAATATTCTATGAGACCATCCCTGAATTACCCACCTTAATACATGCTCTTATTTCTTTAATCCCATGGTATCTAATGGCTCATTACATGAATTGGTGCTCCATGAATATTTGCTTAATTTAATTCTTCCTTGCAACATCACCATTAGAAACAGACACATTGAGCTGAATGAACTATATGTTTAACCTGGAACTATTGTTATATTCCAGCAGTTAAGTTAAATTGATTTGTCTATTCTGAAAGCAGTTTGTCTAGAGAATAATAATCTGTGTTTTACATTTTGTGTACAGCAATGTAGTTTAGAAAAAAGTTTGCATTCATTGGTACTAAAAAGATAAAACTATGGCTTTTTAAGTAGTCACTTAATGTTTGTTCTTCTGTTCGATGTCTGGCTCTGGTCTTCTGTTCAATGTCTGTAGATAAACTTGCAACATCAAATGACATGCACAAATTCCAGACAGATGCCTCCGATGTCTGGAATCAAGACAAATTATATCACTTGGCTGTCACAAAGAGTGCCTCTTTTGACGTTATGGAGCAATTTGTTTAATGACACAATTGCTAGGCTGTGGAACAGATGACTGTCTCCTTTGTTGCTCAGAATTCCTGGGGCACTGCAGAAAGTCAAGCAGTTGCAGCATGATTGGTGTGTCTGAATAACTGCAGTCCCCACGCTTGAGTGGTGGAGGAGTTGCTCTGCTGCTTTTAGAGTGGGTGGGAAGTTTGTTTTCTAATGACTGCACTACAATTTTTTTTTTTGCTTGGCTAATTATTCAAAGACAGAAGGTTGCATGTGCAAATTTCTAAGAGTTTGGGTGAACTCTTTAAACCTTGTCATGTGTAAGAGGTTGCCACATATTGTATTGTAGGGGGTCATAAAGAGATGAGTGAGAGCCCCCTCATCCTCAGATTTCTCAGTGAAGACACAGACTGCTGATGAACTAAAGTAGGAATGAATGATAGAATTATTGTGTAAGCTTATGACTTGTATGAAGAATTCAGAGGAGGTTTCTGAATTTTTTGAAATAAATTGGAAAAACTTCCTGGATAAGATACTGTAGGAAGATGAGCTATGAACTAATAATTTCATATGCAGGAACAAAAGCAGTTCTCTTCCTAAAATGCTTAATTTCTGGATCCCATGCAGAAAGCAGTGGTTCATTAACTGGAGTGCACAGTATGTAAGAGAATCAACTAGGATGGTAACTTCAAATGCCTGTTCCTGTCTTCTAGACCAGAAATTCTTTCTCAGACCAGGAATTCTCCATCTTGTGTGGGGCCCAAAAAGCTGCACTTTAAGAAAATATTATAGGTGCTTTCAATGCAAACAACCTATAAATCACTCCTCTGACAATGGTTGGTTTTAAATATGACAATATTTAATTTTCATATTTATTTTGCAAAATGTATGATAGTTCTGAGGAAAGAAGATATTTCGTCTAGGAAAGATTGAATGGAAAAGTAGTAATTAGTGCTCTACTTTAAAGCATGAATGGAATTTATTACTCATATACTATGTAAATTTTAATTTGAATGTTTAATCTGCATAATTGGTCAGTTTTTCTTTTTTCTTTTGAATTTCTGGCTGTTGGAAAATCTTTATTTAGAGAAGGGAAGCTAGGGTTGCCCTTCACCTTAAATTTTACCTGAGGACAGATTCATCATACAGATATTTCTGCTGGTACTCAGAGAATACCTAGGATGGAGAATTCATAAATTCAGTCTTCGCTTCAGTGACTGGACGGTGTTCAAGCCATTTTAAAACACAATTCTCTTAAACGTGTTCTGAGAACTAAAAAGCAGCTCAGTCTAGTTCACGGTGAAGCCTTTTCCATTGAGTCCACGGGGTGGCACTGTCCTACCACTCCTGGCCTCTGAGCACCAGCTGAGCTGGAAGGCTGTGCTTGGTGTCTGAAGGCAGAGAATCTGGGGAGAGCCTGTCAGCATTATGGAACAGCCTTGTTTGAATTATTCTTAGAACACAGAATGACAATATACTCTGCTCTTTTCCAACTTGTTCTAGTCTTGTCTAAATGCTGAAGGTCACATTATCCTGTTCCAGAAACAATGTTAGGATCAATTGGCTCAACAGAGGAAATAAAACGAGCCTCACACAAAGGGCAAGTGGAAAAAGAGACCAAAAGGAGAAAAGGCGGTCTGAGAATCAAATGTATGCAATCCTGCTAATAAACCTAGTGGATGGGAAACATTTGGAGATGAGAGGAGATCAGGGAATTGTGGCAGAGGATGAATTCAGTTTCCAGCACTTTCTGTTATGCTCAAATCTTTCTCCTTGTTCCAAGGTCAGCTCTCAAGGTCATACTGGAGAGCCCTGGAGAAAACAGATTACAAGCCATGGCATGCTCATTTTTGTACATGACTGCAGAACTCAGTAAGGCAGACACATTATGGCTATTCTCACTTTTTCCCCCTCACTATCTACTCATCAAAGTTCATGCAAATGTCTGGGATCCAGTAAAGCCTTATTATTTTTATAAGACATTACTGGGGCTTCTGGAATCGTTGGGGATCTATGGTCCCTAAATTTGAGGGCAGGTCTGTGAGGGATTGTCTTCATTTCTCTGTCATAATTCTACCTAAAATCCAATCTTCCCAAGTAAAACTCATTCTTTCACCTTAATGAAAGACCACATTAGTAAAGATGGAAAGCACGTGGCTTGTATTTCTCCATCTGATAATGATATAGGGTTCTTCAGTTAAGGCTCATCTCAACTACCTGGCAGCATTATTTTGGTGCCATCTGAATAAATGAATTAAACACTGAGATTACATCATGCCAGTATACTACCAATGCTTCTTTATTATTTTCTGTCCAAAGAAGAACATCATATGTATAATCCCAAACTTTTCCCTCTATTAACAGATATGCAGTTCATCTGTAACTACTAGTTGGGCATCTTCAATGCTTTTATCTTCAGTAACTCAAACTGATTGCACCCAACTTAACTCACCTGCATCTGTCTACCCTGAACCTATTTTTTCTTTTATAATAGAGCTGATGTCAATTGCCTCATGCATTTATTCAATGGATAATTACCATGCACCTATACTGTGCCACGTACCACGCTAAAGTGGAAGGAGCTTTTGTCCAGCTTTTGTATTCATTTTTTTTTCTCTATAGAATCAGCACTTAGTACAGCAGGGTAAGCACTAGGTAAACATTAAGCCAAATGCATGCTTGGAACACAGGGTGAACAAGAGTCATGTGTCTGTGTTCTCTACCTCTTGTTCTTGAATGTAGAGACAATATTATAGACTTCTCTGAATCATCCACCTTTCACTGTTCATTTTTCACTATGGGTCCTCTCTGTTGATTCTGTAGGCTAATGAAGACATCACTCAATTTTGACCTGTATGGCATACTGTAGATCAAAATTAGACTTCTATGGCACAGCAAAGTTTTTCTTGGGGGAAACTTAAGTTGCACTGAGATCATTTAACCCAGAGAATGAAATTCCAGTATAATGATGGGCCTGTGAACTGTGAATAGGGGAATTCTATAATCCTTGAAGTTGTTCACCTGGAAGCCAGGCCAATTTTTGTGAGGTGATTGGTACCTGCCCATCCCTGGCCCACAAGATTCTGTCTTTCGAATTGCTAAGGACTCACTTGTTAAGCAGTTGTGTCTCCTTAAGTAGAATTTCTCCTGCCATATCTTGAACAAGGAGAAGCAAATAATATGGACAGCATCTTAGAGGTGAATCTAAGAGCTGTCATTTCTCATTTGAAAAGGTCTTTTCATCCTGGAAAGGAACAAAGCTTTCAGTTTATTGGTGCTTTCTTTATTCTCAAGGGGATATAATTGAACTTCTCTCTTTGACTCCCTGGCTCTAGACAGTGACAATAGGGTGTCCAAAAACAATGTGCAACCTCACTAGGAGAAGACACAGGGGAGGAAGATGAGGTACACAAGGGGAAGAAACTGACCAGGGATCAGACAGTGCATGTGGCTGAACTGGGGCCGAAGCCCTGCCTGCCTTTCTCCAAACTCAACCTTTCACTGGCTGCTTCCTCCCTCAGCTTCTCCCAGGCGGATATTAATTCATTCACACCTTCACTCGTTCAGCATTTACTCAAGAAGGATAAGCAAAGCTGTCACAGGTTCTGTGATAAATACTTGGGCTTTGAATATACTGTCTCATTTATTTGAATTTTTGAAACTTATAAATGAGGCTGCTGAAGTTCTGTAAGTGAAATGACCCTCCCACTTTACCTAGCTAGTTAAGTGGCAAGAGTGGCATTAGAACTCAAGTCCTCAAACACAGGTTTCCTTTCTTATTCCACATACCTTGGTATCTTAACCAATGTTCCAAACCATGTTAGAGGTTGGGACCTGCTTACACTTATTGTATCTTCATTGTAGTCCTTACCCTAGAGCATTTCCTACAATGTCTTAGAAATTAAATGTGACTCCTACCATCAGCCAGCTTGTAGTAAATTTGGAGAGAAAAACTATAAACATAAAATTTTAAGTAGAACTGTCATCAACAGATCAGAATGTAACATATTACGGGGTGGGGAAGTGCTGTCGGCCTCCTTGTGCTCCTAGGGACTGATGATTTAAATCATGTGGTGGGTGAGTGAGACACTGCTTGTTTTACTTGCAATTTGTTGAGTGATTAATATGTATTAGAAGAGTAAATAGAGTTGAATTTTCAAACGTGGCAGATGTTTGAAAACCTCTTACCATCTGCAAAACAGAAAATGTGAAGAGATGCTGCCCCATATCTTTGCACCCTCTTTCTTTTTGATTTATACAGATTCTATAAGAAAAAAATTAAAAGTTACTTAAAAGGTAGAGAAAAGAAACTTAGTGAAGGGGAATATTAAAACGCAACACATCAAAACTCCATCCAGTTTACACTCTTACCTCTCATAATGCATCTGTTGGCAGTGTTGAAACATTCAGAGGATGGTACTCAGACTGTTGCATGGTTTCAGTAAACTGGAGATCACCTTTAACACATTTTGTGGCTTCTGCCCTCAAATTCATCTGACTGATCACCAGTTGCTTTTTGCTACCACTTGTTTTTTCACCTTTATTTTATTTATTTATTTTTATGTGCTGCTGAGGATTGAACCCAGGGCCTTGCATGTGCTACGCGAGCGCTCTGCCACTGAGCCATAAGCCCAGCTACCAATTTTTTTTTTTTTTAAACCTGGACTATTTCAAAACACCCCTAAGTCATTTGTTTATCCTCCTCTGATAAATGCCCCCTCCACTTGATCATTTCCCATACTGCGATCAGAATGATGTTTTCAAAATGCGGATTTTTTCATTTCATTCCATTAACTCTTTAAAACTATGAAATAAATTACTTGTTGTTCTTATAACAAAGAATTTTCCAATGACCTACAAAGAAATTTTTCCCCCTAGTATTTTTAAATAGTTTGTTCTTCCTCTAGATTTTTTCACACTACAGAATCTTTCTATGCTGTTCCCCACCTGAAAAGGTATTCACTTAGGTATGTGAACTCAGGATGCACTTTCACAATGAAACCTGGGTGAATTTTTGATTGCCATCTGTCTCTCCCATCATGAGAATGTAAGCTCAGTTGTGGTAGAAGCAGGCTGGTTTTCAGCTCTATCAATTGTCGTGCGCAGCTCAATGCCCAGCACATAGAAGGAGATTAAATATTTGTTGCATGAGTGATCCAAGAAAATGGGAAATATTCTGATTCTAGGTGAAAAGATCACGGTGTGGTTTACAAGGGGTCTCATAGGAAGTACATTACCCTAAGGAGAGTTTGAAATTCTTTTCAGCTTTCCTAGGATGGATAAAAAAGCTATACATAGGGTTGGACATTGGGAGGAATTTCCAGTGGAGGTTGTGAAATCTGTATAAAGAATATTGATAGTGGCAGAAAGTAGGTTGACCAGAGAGAATGAAGTCAGGATCAGCAGACCCTGGAGGGGGCTAACGTAGTCAACAAAGTTTCTATTTCAACAAATACCTGCAGCAATTTAAAATTCCTGCTGAGTCTTAGACCTAAACTCTGAATCTGATTGCCCTGTTCAATCTTCCCTAAAACTGTAATAAGGAAATGCAATTCCATGGAAGTGATACTGTGCCTCAGATGGTTCTGGAAGACCAATTGCAAAGAACTGCCACACTTGTGACTAGAGCTGGTCATTTAGGACTGCAGTGGAGGATGCCATGGGAGGCTCCCACACTTCACCACTCCCAGACAAACTAAAGCCCTGTGAAGGTGCTTTTCTCAGTTGGACTTGGTTCCTCTGAAACCAAGGGATTTTTAGGTTTTGAGGCTGATGGGCTCTAAGGGACTTTGAAATGTCCTGGCACATGCAGACTCAATTCTTTGGTTACACTGCAGTTGCCACCCTGATGATGTATTGGCTCAACATGACATGTTTGTTTGTTTTGTTGGAATTCTGCTAAATTGTTACTTTACATGAATATATCCCTCCTTAGGGCTATCTCTCTGGGTATAGCAGCATAACCGGTTTCTGCTCTGGGGACACTGCTTTGAATTTTACCCTTCTGAGGCTAAAGCCAAAGGATCCTCATTACTTACTGATCTGACTGTACTAGCATCAGGAAATAAAAAGTCCTGAAATCCCTGGTTGTGCCTCTTGACTGATAAGAAAAGCCAAATCCATTTTTCTATTTTCCTGAAGACAGTTTCTTCTAGGTTCTCTGTAACTTTCCAGGAAGGCTTAAAATTCGATCTTTGTAGCACTTACCTTCCTCAATCAATTTGAAAACTGTGCAAGCAGTGGGTTACCCATATGAAGACAAGCAAGGCAGACTCCTCCTCTTCAATGATTTTTACATCTGGAAAAGAGGTGAAATTTGAAGGTCATAAACCATCATTGTAATGTTTGAGAAATAATCAATGTTTATAGTTGGGAATCAAAGTTAGTTAGATTTTATAGGTACCTTCATAGCACAGTTGAAATTTAAAAAAAAAAAAAATGACAGGATCTCATCATTAGATTAAAGTGAGTAAAATAATACCCTCCAGTTTGAGGTACTAATGGAATAATTTGGAAAATATATCCAGAAGGCAATTAGCAATTGGAAATGAGATACTCAAGCTTGGGATTTTGTAGCTGAGAAAAAAAATTGGATCCATCACTACAGAAAGGAATTTTATTTTTATTTTTTAGTCAGTTGAGGAGCTATGACTGTTAAAGAACAGTAGAACTCAAAATATGTTTATTCAGAAATAAAAGAAGAAAGAGGCAGAAAGTGGAGCTATACAAGGGAGTGGGCAAAAAGTAGGAGGCAAGACCCCCAAATTAAGGAAAGCTGCGGTTTGAAGTAGGAGGGGTTATTCAATAGTGTTTCTAGATCATAGAAAGGCTGAAGAAATAAATAGACATGCAACTGGAAATTGGAGGATGCTAGTAAATAATCACTTAGCACTTATTACATGTCCATGAACTTTTCCTTAAAACTTACGGATAAACAGCAATATTGCTCCTTGACTTGTTCTGTATACAAATCACATATTTCTCTTTTGTTATCAAGTTGTATTTCATAGACTCTTTTAAAACATGATGTTAGTATTTTCTATTTTCCTGGTGATCTTGAGACTAGGAGCGCCAGTGTTTTATTATAATCTTTGTGGCTCCTCTAGTCACTGCGCTTTTAATAACTTCTGTTTCAACTTCTATTTCCCTTTTCTTTTCCCAGAGAGTTCTCCCTTCTCCATTCTGCTCACCTAATTATAAACATTTCTCTAGACCTGCTCTTGCTCTAAGACCTTCTGATGAATCATGCGCTACACTAAGATGCAATTCAGATTCTATTGCTCTCATCCTTAAAAACCTCCATAGTCTTTAATTTTTAAAGAGAAAAGCCTGAACTACTTGGAACTGCACAGACTGGACTTTCAAGGATTTTGTTTCTGAATGAATAGGCTAATAAATGAATCTTGCATCCTTTAGCATTTATCTGATTTGAAGTGAGTCCACATCTTAAAAGTATCTTGTAAGTGCCATTATTTTAAGAAAGAAATATTATATAATCATATAATCTAAACCTGTGGCTCTCCTGCATGGCTGTACCCTAGAAATACCTAGGGAGCATTTTAAAACCATCAAAGTTGGGTCCAATTCTAGACTAATTGACTCAGTTCATGATGTATTCCTTTACAACACACGTTCTCTCATGATGGGTTCCATGGGCACCATCAGTATCACCTGGGAATTTATTAACCTTAAAACTCTCAAAACAAAACAAAACAAAACAAAACAAAAAAACCCTTAAAACTCTCAACCACACCCCAGACCTTCTGAATTGGAGATCTGGAAGTGAGGCCCAGAAACCTGTTTCTATTTAATTTTATGTAATTTATTTTTATTGGTACATTATAATTATACATAATAGTGGGATTCATTATGCCATATTGTGTATGTCCATCACATATTTTGGCCCATCTCCTTCCCTGGTATCTTCTCTTCTTCTCCCTTTTTCCCTCCCCCAATTTACTTGTTCTACTCTGATCTCCCTTCTAGCATTATTATTATTATTATTAGTAGTAATTATTTAATTACAGCATGATCCATTATTGTAGGATTCATTGTGTTATATTTGAGCATGGACATAGCATGATTTGGTAGATTACATTCCCCCATACCTTCTCATCACTTCCTCTCCTCCTTCCCTCTCAATCTCCTTTCTTTACTCCATTGGTCTTCCCTCTAGGGTTTGTGAAATTCCCCCCCTTTTTTTATTCCCTCCCACTCTAGCATGTGAGTTAAAACATCCCTCCAGTTTATTCTGATGTGTATAATATCAGAGAGTCATCGATTTATAGCATTCAACTCTGACTCTTAGTACTTCTGTATCACAAAAGGGCAAATCTAGGAACAACAACAAAAAAGATCTTTCTCTCTAGCACCTTCCTACAACAAAGTACATTAATTTTGAAAGCATGGGAGGCTTCTACTACTTATTAGTCCAAGTGGATTGCCATCTAGAATGGGAGGGAGCCTCTTGAAGGTGGGGAGTATGACCACACCATCCTGGGGTGCATTCTTCTCTTCCATTCAGAGCCCCAAATCTAGCGCAGGGTCTAGAGTGAAGCAAATGTTCAGTAAAGGCAAGAAGAAAGCTTTGAAGACCACTTGGGCTAACTCAAAGAAGTAGATGAATTAGTTACAGTGTGGTGTTTTCCTTAAATTTTGTTGTTTTAAAAATATTCCTTAAAATAAATATTCTTTTTCAAATGCCAGGGTATTGTAAAATCTGGTTAAACAACTGTTATTTATCATTTGTGCTTCTGAAAATGTGATTAGGAGGCTTAACATGGTAACATATTGAAAATTACTCTGCACAGGAAAAACTACAGAGCAGACTGCATCCTTAGAGCCCAAACAGAAGAACAAGGAGAAGGAGTGATTAAGGCTGGGCATACTTCATTAGCAAAAGGAATGGCTTATTTCATTCTTCAGAATAACTTGCCTTTTAGAAAACACTGACTATTGAGATGAAAAGACCTAAGGAAGCAAGTCACCTGGTGAGCTTCCTTCCCTCACAGCTAAGAATTGAGCCCAGGAGGCTTGTCCATACCTAGTAGTGCTGATCTGGGACCAGAACTTGGGTTCCCAGTACTTCATCTGTCATGCCACATGGCCAAAATGAATCTCCAAGTTCCTAGAAGTTGCAAGGGGATCACTGGGCCTGGGATTATCACAGTGAGAAGCCCTGGGAGTAGGAAGCCAGAAAGCTAGGGCCCTTCCCCTCCCCCCATCCCGTTATACATATACCATTTTTATTATACTTAGTACATAGAATTTTGTGGTCTACATGTACAAGTTCCATTCAATGACATTTTCTAATTGACCAAATCTATGTTTAAAAATGCATAAAAACCCAGAACTCGGCCAGCATTTTATTCAGCAACAACACTGTACAACTTGTGATTTTGACAGTATTAATCAAGTGCAATCTTATTTTTTTTTATTACTTCTTGTACATTTCTGCTTTCAACTCTACCAGATCACAATAGAATTGTGTAACTTATTCTTTATGTTTTCAATATCAGGATTTTGGCCAAAGTTCTGAATTTTGGAGTGAGTCATATGCTTAATGGCATTTTAGAATTTTCTTATGGTTTGGCTTTTCTGACATGAAATCTGCCTGAACGGTTTTCTACTTTGATGTCAGGATTTTCTCCTCACTGGAAAAATGTTGGTATTGAATAAGAAATGAGTAATAATGCAAGGGCTCTTTTAGAGATCTTTGCTAAGAACTCCCATCTCTTATAAGTGGCTTTCAATTTCAAAATTGAAATCCTCACTGTATTTCCTGTAACAATAATTAAAGACTCATGCTTCATTTAGCATTCAAAGAAATCAAGTTGAGTCTTTCTTAAAATGAGTGTTGCTCTAAATGAAAAAGAGATTTGAGATAAATCCAGAATATTCATCCCACTTCACATCCTTGAAGGTTGTATCTTTTGATTTATGGTGTAAAGAGGGAAACAGACTTTTCATTTCATGTATGATAGAACATTGGGGTAGCTATACAGTCACTTTCCCTTTGAGGACACTAAGGCCAAGAGGGAGGATGGGAGTTGTCCACAGTGTCACAGACAGAGGAACTGAGAGACTGAGGCTCAAGCCATCTCCTCATTTCTTCTCTAGTGGCTAAGACATCCCCGTGGGAAAAGCTGTTCATTGATCTAAAATGGAATTTGATAAAAGGGCTGCTGCCCCTACTAGATGGAGGGGGAGGCCATTATGGCTTAATTCATCTTTCTTGTGATACCTTGATTTTGTGGGTTTTAACTGGCATACAGTGCTCTAGGGGAGAAAGCCTTGAGACAGACTTTCTAATCACTGCAAATTAAACTAAATTTCAGGTAGCAGTGACTGGTTTTAGTACCTAAAAATCAACTTCAGAATTCATTCTCTATTCCTATGGGCTATAACTGTTAGCAAGTAGAACAAACGAGAAATAAAACAGTCAGCTCCACATTAAGATTAAATGAGGAAATGCTTATTTTCTTTCCTTTATGTCAAACATACACACATGCACATGTGCGCACACATACATGCACAGTCATGAGCTAGTTCCTAGAGCAGTATGTGTAGCTCACTGGTAAAATATATCAAAGGCTGTGCTCAGGCTGCCTGGGCCTAATTCCACTTATTCCCGTTACTAGATCTGTGACTTGGAAATTATTTTTCTTTTCCTTACCTTATTTTACTTATTCCAAGAGAGATTAATTTGTCCCCTAGCTTTTCAAGGCAAAACTAGTGTCCTTCTCCTCCAATGAACAGAGGGTAATCTAGCAGTGTCTCCACGGCTCCCTCACTAGCACTGGCCCTTCCAAGGTCCAGGCAGAGGCCTTAGCAATGTCTTCACATGTTCATATGTTTTTTGTAAATTTGCAAAAGTAGGGTATTTTGACTGCAACTAGTTAGGGTTGCTATCATTTTTGACTCATCCATCCCCTGTTCCATTTTCCCCGTTGAAGGGTGGTAGAGTGGTCCCTGCCATTTTGGAGATTTGGTTAAGAAAGTGTTTGTGAATAACTTTAATTTGGGTTTATTAGGATTATCCTTTATGTTTACAGTCACTACCTAGTGACTGCCAGCCCTCCTGATGTCAAAATGGCCAGAAATAGTCCAATTGCCCATGTGCTGGCTCAGTCGGGGGTATGGCACAAAGTCCAGGGCTAGAGATTATATTGTGGTATGAACATTCCCACGTGGAGGAGAGAAGTACAGAAATAAGTCTCTGGGAAATTCTTCCAAATTTTAAAGTTCACATATAATAGGAATCAAGTTTGTTTTTAAATAAAATTTGTCACTAATCCTAAATAGTTACATTATGTTAGTGATAATGAGTGGGAAAGCTGAATTGGGCACTCTTTAACTTTTAATTATTAAAAATGTCAATCAAGTTAAAGGAAAAATTGAATAAAATTGCAACATTGTTGTTATATGAAGGAAAAATAAAAACAAATACGAACAAAAATTGTGAGGAAAAATTATTAAAGCCATGTCTGAATTTTGTGATGTTTGTGGTTTTTTAGTTTTTTTTTTAATGTGAAATTTGTTCAATATCTTTTCTTATATTTAGTTGTGTGGTAAGTAATTTCATATTTGCAATTTTGCATTATTTTATTTTAAGAGGGATCCCCAAATTACATAAGCTTCAGGTCACATAAAATTTGTGTGAGGCCTGCAAATGACTACTTGTGAGAGGCTAAAGAAGATACTGTCTGTGCCTCATTGCTTCTGTCCATAAATGAGGATATAAGACCGGTTTTCACATAAGTACCTCTAAGAATCCTTTTAGTACTAAAAGGATCTGTGATTCTCTCTTTTCACCACAATGACTGGTGTGGTGTGCAAGGGTCCCAATATATACACAATGGATGTTTATTCAGTCATAAAGAAAAATGAAATTGTATTATTTGTAGGAAAATGGTTGGAACTAGAGATGATTATGTTAAGTGATCTAAGTCAAACTTAGAAGGTCAAGGGTCCTATGTTTTCTCTCATATGTAGAAGCTAGAGAAGAAAAAGGAAAAGAAAGGGGGAGGTGTGATCCCATGAAAATCAAAGGGATATTAATAGAGGAAAAGAACCAAGAGATGGGAGACCAGAGGGAGCAGGGAAGTGCTAGGGAGTGATATTGACCAAATTATATTGTTATATTGTGTGCATGCTTGAATATCCAACAATAGATCTGATAATTATGTTCAATTATAATGCACCAGTAAAAATGTAAGAAAGAAACATTAAAAAAAGAATATAACTAATCCAAAATTGGTACTCAATTCACTTTGTAGGAATTCCCTGGTGGAACATGTGGGGGATTAGAGAGGATGAGGTAGATTGATGGCAGCTGGAATCCGAGATGGATCATGTTTGGTAATCTGAAGGGCATCATTCTTGGGAATTTTGTGGATGATCAGAACATCTATAGACCACCCTGGTGGATCGTCATTTCATTTGGAGCGTGTATTAGTTTTCTCATGTTGACAGCAAATTATCACAAATTCAGTGGCTTCAAACATATGCTGACTCTCTCACAGTTTCTGTAGGTTGGGAATGTGGGGGCAGCTTAGCTGGGTGCTCGGTTCAAGGTCTCACCAGACTTTATTCAAGGTGTTATGTTGTGATTCTTGGGTGAAAGCTCAAGATCCTCTTCCAAGTTCATTCAGGCTGGTGGCGGAATTCAGTCCCTTGGGTTGTGGAACCGAGGCCCTGGTTTTCTTGCCAGCTGTCAGCAGTGACCACTCTCAGATCCTACAGGCTGCTCTTAGGAGCTTGCCATGTGGCCGTCTCCATAGGCAGTTCACAGCATGGCCATTTGCTTCTTCAAGACCAGCAGGAGGGTCTCTCTTTCCAGGCTGCTAAGGAGGAGTCTTATACAACCTAACCTAATTTGGGAAGTGATATCCCATCCCATTGGCAGTCTCACTTATGCTCTAGGGCAGCAGATTATTCAGGACATGTGTGCCAATGGACAGAAATCCTGGAGCCCTCTTAGAATGCTGCTTACTGCAGAAGGGAGGGGCAATATATTTTAAGTACCGACCATATGCACTTCATTTATACCCATTATTTAATTCTTAGAATAATGTTTTGAGATAGCTGTGATTATCCCATTTTTCACGATCAAGAAACTTAAGACTTTAGGCTCCAAAGGCTGAGATAGGCAGATGGCGAATTCAAATCCAGCCTCAAAAACAGCAAAACCCTCAGCAACTTAGGGAGACCCTGTCTCAAAATAAAAAAGTAAACTAAAAAAGACTGGGGATGTGGCTCAATGGCTAAGTGCCCTTGGGTTTAATCCCTGGTACCAATAATAATAATAATAATAATAATAATAATAATAATAATAATAATAAAAAAAAAAACTTAAGACTTCAGAAAAATCAAGCAATTTGTAGCCTGTAGGAGCTGAGAGTAGTCACAGCTGCACCCAGACTTGATTCTAGGTCTGTCTGACTTGAAAGTGCAACATATAACATAGCTTCATTGATTGCCCTTCTGCACAGAAGGCAATTTATTGGCCTCTGTCCACATTTGTCACAAGATATAAAATCACCTTGTGGTATGTCCTATCACTTCCAGGGGCTAGGGCTTGGTAAATACAATGTGGGTTCTGCTGATTTATTAATGCAGTTTATATGGCACAGTTTAAATTTTAGGCTTCTTACTCATCAAGTTTCAAGTGGTCTGACTTTAAATTTTCATTAAAATTTAAATTTAAATTTTTAATTTATTTTAGCAAAAATTTATAGAGCTTTCCATATGGAAATCAGTGGGGAAATGAAAAAATTAACCAGGGATGTATTATAAATAAGTTTTAATAAAAATCCTCATGATAGAATAAAGAAAGAACTAACAATCAGGAGACCTGGATACAAGTGCCTGATTTTACCACTCATTCCAACTTTCTGACCTTCAGTTTTTCTCATCTGCAAAATTTGTCTTAGAAGGACATTTAAAAGAATCAACTGAAATGATCAAGACACACTGTATTATGTACTTTTTTGACAACTCAAGCAGTGTAGATTCACACAGGACTATGCAAGGTGCTACAGAAGCATGAAGGAAGCAAAGATTAACCTTGACCCAGTTGATCTGGGAGATTTTTGACATGGTTGATCTTTGAAGGATCTTATTGTACATTTCTAAAGATTGAAATTGCCTCCTGGCAATTTTCCACTTCTAACAACATGTTTCACTCTGTGCTGGGAATCTTGGCCCCCTTCTCATTACTACTGACAATTGCCATCTTTTGATTAGAATGTGTATCTTTAAGTCCCACGGAGAAAACTGATAAGAGTGATGTCAGTGTTCTACACTGCCATGGGTCCCACAGTGTCCCTTTCACTTGTCACAACCTAAGGTCTCATTTGGCCAGAAGATTCTCTTCACACAGAATCCCTTTTTTCGCTTCCATAGATACCTGTTTGTCTAAGTGTTATTTCCTCTTTCAAAATAACATACATTGAAGAAAGTAGTTCTGGTTATTATTGTAAATCATGTTTTACAATAGTAAAACCTACATTAGAGGAAATGTAGAAAATACACAAAAATATAGAGAAAAAGTCTAATAAATCTATCATAATTGCATCAAACAGAGATAAACATTGTGTACATTTGCCATTCACACATCTCTTCTTTATGCTATTAAGTGTTTATATATTATTTTGTCACATCTGCATAAAAGACACATATTTCCTAACGGTACTCACAAACATTTTCATCCATACCTGTGTGCAGTAAGCAGTTTTAAATAAACTGACATCATATAGTTTGGCATTATATTGTTTTACCTTAATACTATGTGACACTTGCCTACCTTATTTGATTTGATAATATGATTTTTAAAGGTAGCTAAATGTTTCTTTATGAAAATAGCATATTTTGTACCTCTAATAGTTTTTGTAAAAAGTGTTTCACAATTTCTATTCCATTTTCCAAACTGTGCCCTCAAAGTTTTCACTCACCATGCATTCCTCACTGTGTCTCACCAGTGATGGTTTTGAGTTTTGAGAACATGGCTACAGAAAACTTATTAAAAATTGAATTATTAGAATTTCTCTTACTCAGCAAGAACTGGCTTTTCTGCCACCCTTTCCTGCATCAGAATCAAGACTCTGACAGCATCTTGAATGGAGATCATGCTTGGTTCATTCCACCCTGTGCTATACTTGCTTATTTGACCCTGTTACCTCCATTAGACTCTTAACTACTTGAAGGCAAAGACCAGCTTTCATATTTGTATCTGTGTTAGCACATAAGACAGTGCCTTTAACATAATTGGTATCAAGAAACATTGAAACCTGATTGTCAAAAAAAGTCCTTTGAGGAATGGGAGTTACAGATGAGAGATCACAGGCAAGCAGGCTTTATGTGATGCTGTACAGGCAAACATTGATAGGAAGCCTGGATCAAAGGATAGCAGTGGAAACAGAAAGGAGATAACAAAATGGCATTGTGGAAACATTGAGCAAAGTGTGTGTGTGTGTGTGTGTGTGTGTGTGTGTGTGTGTGTGTGTTTGTGCATGCTATCGTTGGGGTGTGTGAAGGACAGGTTATAGTCAAAGAGGGTGCTCAGTGTTTTCTGTCTGATGACTAGGTAGAGGGTGATGTTGTTATCTGATAAGCAATGGGACAAGTTCAGCTGCTGTGACATATTGAGTTCAATATTCCATCACTAATATGAAGATTAGTCTGTTATACTTTATAATAGTAACATACCAAAATATACATATGTAAGTGATTTGTAGCCTTTACTAAGTCAAAAATTGTAAAGCCATTTTTTGAGTAGAGTTAAAACTGGCTAGATCTTAGGACTTACCTATTTAGAGGTGACATATAAGTAACAATTCAGAAAGGTAAGAAAACCCAAAACCCCTTCAGGTGAAGGAGGCCAAGCAGAATTCTGGAGGGACTAAGAAGGCTTTATTAAAGAGAGAAGAAAAAGATGCAAACGATAAAAATGCTCTTTGTAAATTCTGAAAGGTTTTCCTGAATAAAAGGTGCTAGAATAATTCTGCGCATACCCAAGGAGTAGAACTGGGATCAGAAAGGGTACATGTTCTCTTAATGGTGGAAGTACATTTTTATAGTCACAGCTGATGACACCTGAAAGAGAGGCTCAGGAGAATGTAACTGGCCATCACTGGAGTGATGTGACATATGTTTAAAATTATTCTTCAACTCCTTTTCTCTTTAATACACCTTTACTATCAGGGTTTCATGCTATTTGGTTTTTTCCCCTTTGGCTAAGATCTAATCAGCTCCTTCCTAGTCTGGCTTCCAAGAAATTCAGCCTGATACACACTTGAAAATGTGAGGTTTCACCTACTACTGCTTCTAGGAGTCACTGAAGTTTCTCGTGTTCAGATCCCAGCTCCTTTGAGTAGAGCAAGCCTATCTCTGAGATTCATTGTGGGTGCAAAGGCAGTTTTTGTCTTTGTTAGACTGATAAAGGTGATTTCTTGGCTCAGAGTCCTTTTGTGCTAGAGTTCCTAACATAATTCTTGTCATCATCCTCTCCTTCATTCCTCTGGCTTGTAAGATTGCTTCAAAATAATATCTGATGCTTGAGGAGAGTGGTTTCACTCTATTGTGATTTACTTATCTCTGGAATGAGAAGTGTTCAGTGGAATTTAAAAGTTGGTGACACTGGGCATAAAAACCCAATTGTTTGAAAATTTAGCTTTTAGAGATTCAGATAATATATCTCCCCTCCCCACAGTATGCTGGATCTGGTACAGATTCTATATTAATGGGAATCTTGTCTTTCTTTGCCTGTTCTCATTAAGATCCTTTTAGCATTGTCCCTTTGATAATACTTTGTTAAAAAATGATAGTTTGTGACATGATTTCCTTCTTTTATCCAAAAGACAAATATATTACTCTGATTATTTTTGTAACTTTTAAAGGGAAGCCTCTCTGGATTATTTTGGCAACCCAGAACTATAAAATGTGTTGTCATCAGAGAGTGTTTGTTTTCAGTCATGTTCATATATTCCTGTTATTTTCATGCATATGAATTTTTTTTCACTCCCTCCTTGCTCCCCTGCTTCTTCCTTCCAACATTTAATTAGAATGAATGCTTCTAGAAAGAAGCTTCTGGAATGAGGAAGTTAGAGTCCCTGCTTCCTAAGAATCCCAGTCTAGTAGAGAAGATAAGATGTGACTGAGACAGAAATCAATTTAACACATGGTAGGAAGCTGTCTTTGCTGTGACAAAGACAGAAAGTGCCTTAGACATTCAGAAGAGGGAGGGAGTCTTGCAGAGCTCACAAGAGAAGTTGCATTCCAGAAGGATCCTGAGGGGCTCCAATAAGGAAAGCTTTGTTCCTCTGACCCAACTTTCTACAATATGAACATCCTTTTTGTTTGAGATGGAAAAACCACAATCGAGGTTTTGAGGCATTTTGGATTGAGTGTGTTGTCTCCACTCTGATCTAAGCAAAACAAAATCAAGAGGGATATTTTTTTTCAGATGCCAGCAGGCATCAGAAGAGGCTGTGTCCCCATATCTGCTTCTCTGCAGGTGGCTGCAGTAAGTGGGCTGTCTCTCTGCTTCTTGGAAATAACATAGAAGGGTTCTGCTCTCTGCTCTCTGCTGCCGAGTGTTAGTTACATTGATGCTTTGTTAGAACTGTACCAGGGCATGCACTTGAAGAACTGTTCAGTGTATTGTCTTTAAAAAGTTTTTCCTTACACCTCCTCTGGGCATATACCACTGGGCATGTGAGAAGAATGTACCATGCTCATATTTATTTCCCAAATGAAGGGAACCATACTGATTATAATTAACTTCAGATTTTCCTATACTTTGTGTTTCTTTTTCCATCCAGATAATTGAAATTCCCACGCTGATTTAAAACATGTATTTATGTTTACTGAGAATCTCAACTGCTAGGCACTATTACAGACATGAATCATGCACCCACGTTACACTAACTCTTGCCACTTCTTATAGTTCTCTACAAATGTCGAAAAGTCCCAGGTAAGCATCACAATAAAAACTGCTGTCATTTATTTGGCACATACTATGTGACATGCACTATGCTAAGTAATTATTTTAATGTTTTCTCTCAGTTATTTCTCAAACTAATTATATTAGTAAGTATTTTTATTTCCATTTCAATGACAGTTAAGGGACAATAAGTTAGTAAGTAACCTAAGGTTCTATCACTATTTAATTAAAACATTAAAATTCAAAATTGGGATTCTGATTACAAGTCAAACACTCTACTCTTAAGACATTTACTTCTCTTCATTCTTGATACTTCTTGCATAAGTGTCTTTCTTTCAAACAAACACAGTGAAGGATAAAAGCAAATGTGTGTACTGTTTCTCTAGCTCCTAATTTAGTTACTGTGTTGTCACCATTGTTCTTTTGTACTGCCCTTTTTATCTCCTTTAAATGTAATTTAGGAAGTTAACAAAGAATTTTACTATACAGACTGGATTACCATCTTCTGAAGTTGGGTAGTCTCTGGGGTAAAATGAAACATCTGTTTGAATAGCTGCACAGATTTCTAAATTTTTGTAGCCTAATACATTTTTAAAAGTAGTGTTAAACATAATGCGGTATTCCTGTGTAGCTTCCTGACTCACTTTAAAAGCTTTATTCCTTTATTTGTTCATTCTTAAATGAGCAAAGAAAAGGAGGCACTAGGGGCTTACCTCTCTGTAAAGTATACCCTGGACCTCTGCTGGAGTAAGAGTGGAGACCACCAGAGGCTGTGGGCTGAGATTCCCATTCCAGAGACCTCACTGGAATCATAGGCCTTCCGAGCTAGCCCAGGCAAGAGAGGCTGTCGCTCACTCTCACCTTTTGAAGATGAGGGTACTGGGACCCAGAAAGCAGAGGAAAGCAAATCACCATGAACAGCAGGTCCAACTCCAGGCCTTACACCATTCTTCCTGAGCATTCATTCACTGTTATATTTAATCAAGTCAATTTTGCTAATCCTGACCTTGGCACATGCAGTATAGTAAGGAAAAAGACACAAAGGTCCCTTCTCCAGAGGGAGAACTTTACAGCCTGACATAACCCTGCTGTTTAACATCTGTGGTTTTCTTCTCTGTTTTGAGAAGGCCTTTCTTATCCCTGTTTCTGGAGGCTGCCTCTCCCCTTTGAGTGGGCAGTTCTCATGTCGGTCACTCCCTGATGAAACCTGGCCAGGTCCTTTCAACTGAGAAGAATGACCTTTTGCCCTGAACATCCCAGCACAGAGCCCACTTCATATGATCATGTGTTTCATTCTGACCATCCTCATAGAAAAGGTCAGGTTCATCCATAGACAATAAGTTCTTTGAGGAGAGAAATTATGTTCTATTTCTTTATGTCTCCCACATGCTAAGCAGTTTGGCATATGGTAAGTACCCAGTGACTGAGGAATGGTGGGGGGATGGATATAAAATGAAAGGAAAACAAATGCTTTGGTATAGAAATACATACACACACACACACACACACACACACACACACACACATATATATATATATATATATATATATATATATATAAATGTATACATATACAAATATGTTAATGCATGTATGACAAATATGTATGTATAAAATTCATATATCTATATTTTAAGTACATAAATACATATATTTTGTATGTATATTGAATATGTATGTGTGTATGTTTATGTATAAAATTTTTAAATGCTAAGGAAAGGAGAGATGAAAGGAATGTGATCTATTGCCAAGTTTTATTGACAATAATTTTAACTGGAAAGAATAAATCAGCAAGTTATAATCAGATAGTGATCCACGGTCAAGAACAAACATGGCTGTTCATGGACTCTTCCAGGCATGTGATTCAAAGTGCCTATGCACCAGACAAAGGCAAATTCATTTCTTCCCTGAATTTTCTCTAGGTTATAGTTGTTTTTAAAGTTACTTGCAGGCTAATGAATACTCCTGCAATGAGTTGCAAGTTTTCTGTTAATTGAATCTTTGAAGCCAGAGAAGTACAAGGGGTGAACTAATTAAGGAAATTATTTATGTGACTATCAGATGCTGCAGCATCTAATACATATATTAAAGGCAGTGCCTGTCTTGAAATTACCTGGTGGAGAAGATCCTGAGGCAAGGTCATGGTCCTGCCTTTCAGTCCAGGCATTCTTGGCATGCTACACCAAATGTTTTGCAAGCAGTACTACCTGGTACTGAATGAAAATTTTCATTAGCATCACAAAGAATTCTGTAGGTTGGTGATAACTTTGTTGGTTTCAAAGAGAATTATGACTCTTTTATCTGATGTAATAAGCTAGTGAGAGAAATTCCTATTGTTCTAAACCATCCTGTTTTATTTGAAAACTGATGTCGAGGAACAGGATGAGGAAAAGTGGACAGTAAAGAAATGTCTACTTTATATGCTAATTTGAGACATTGAGGAGAGGGGAAGCTTTAATAGTCTATTTTGAAGATCTTATAATTCATTTAGTCTTACCTGAAATAGCTAGATTTAAAGAGACGAGAATGAGGAAAAGTCCAAAGAAGAAAATTTTAATCTGATCTTCCTATTTGGAAGATCAGAGCTATAGTGCCACCATTTAGCAAGTATGCAGCTTGCTCACGCCTTCAACTATCTGAGCTTCTCTTTCTGCATCTGAAAATTGGGCATGTACTAATATTAATAAGCAATTCTCTTACTGGGTGATTGTAAGGATTGAATAGGAAGCATCTTTCTTATAAATGGTGGCATGCTATACATCTTAGTTTTTTTTTCCTAATCATGTTTTTGAAATGAAGCCTGAAATATGCTTTTTCATTGAAAAATTAAACCTTATACTGGAGAGATCACTGGTCTTAAAAACAGGAAGCCTAAGCTATATTTTTGTTTAAGCTGCCAAGAGCTATGGAATCTGAAGCATGCCAGGCCTTTCTCAGACTTCAGTTTCATAATCTTTAAAATAAAGGCATTGGCCTGATGATTTATAGGATTCTTTCATTCTAGTTTTGTGTTTAGTGGTTTTATATCTAAATCTTTGTCATGAAAATCTATTACATTTATTTTTCAAATGATCATAAGGAACAAAATTTAAACTGCTTAGGCTCTCAATAAGCTAACAGCAGCTGTGCATTAAAAGGCAAAACCCCCATACTGAGTGACTTAATGCTGTGTTAAGTTACTCTTCTAGATACATCTTATACAGTGGCTTCCGGAGCTTGAATACTCTGGAGAGAAAAATCACAGTTGGCATTTTATGGCTATTACTGATATATATATATATTTTTAATTTCCACATATTTTACTGATTTTAGGAGAATTGGTTAAGAATACCATATTCACTTAACTTATACTGATTATGCAATAGGGGGCTCTCTGGTAAGACAAAAATTGTTAAGACACACTGAGACACTATTCTACTTCAGAAGCAGGATAACTCTTGTCCACAAGGAAGTAAAAGAGAGATATTATGCTATTATACGGCTCAATTAAGATTAAAAACATTTAGGAATGTTAGCACTGAGGTGTACTTAAGATTGTTAGGTACCGAGAAGGGGAAAACATATTTTCTTGCTCCCAATCTTTCTCAGTTGAGGGAATTCTTTACATCCAGTTTTCTGATCCTACCCAGCTACATCCTCTCTTTTCATATAGAACAAAAACAAAGAGCTACAATAGTTGTCACTGTCACTACTACCAGCACCAAGTACGCAGGAGGGGCCTGATCTGTTAGTAAGATACTGGAGCCAAACCTGTGTGTTCAAGTCGTTATGTTTCCTACTTGTGTGACCTCACCCAAGTTGCTTTATGTTTTTCTACTTACTCATCATTGTCCATGTCATACAATTATTATGTGAATTAAATAAATTTATATATTTATATATGTATGTGAAGCCTATAGACTAGTTCCTGGCAAATAATAAGCACTCAAAAATTTGCTTTTTAAATGAATCCCTTTATACAGAGTTACAGAGAAGTGCTTTGTGGTAAAGGCTAACCAGTTAGGTAAAGTTCTTATGGGGATGAGGGTCATTGGCCTAGGTTTTGAGGATAATTCTCTTTTCACTTCAAGTAACCTAACATTATTTGGGAAGATCAGAGGAAGTTACTTGCTAGTTTGTTTTGTATAAGGAATGTGACACTGTGAATATTATAGGTAAAGTCAGGATTTTAGAGTGGGAAGAGCATTTCCCAGCAATCAACTGGCTAATCTCATTTTAATAATAGGAAATTGACTGCTAGAATTCAGGAAAAATTTCTCTAAGGTTCCGTATTGAGAAAGTAGCATCAGAATGAAAATTCAGCTCAAATAATAATGAGTTTATTAGGATGTACTTCCTTTTTTGACTCTCCTCACTGTAGAATTTTCTCCTTATTTTATCATCACTATTAGAAAACTGTTCATAACAGTCACCTAAGATTTTCTGACCTATATAGATTACACTCAGGAAAAAAACAAACAACCACCAACACTACCAAACCCAACACAAAAATCTTTGACATCCACCTAGGATGGAAACAGCTTTATTCTGTGTTGTGTCATATCTACAAGGTACAGACCACTGCATTATTTCTTATTAATCCTCTGTCACAACCACCACTTACTCAGAGATGGAGGGACCCAGTTTGAACTAATATTGGGAGAATTTAGCAGCTTCAGAGAGTTTCGTTGAGATTGGAGTCATTTATTCTCTTGACAGTCTTTGCTATAGCCACTAATGCCCTTTCTTTTTCAAGTAAGCAGTCACACTGAAAAGATCTTTTAGAGTACACACACTTTTTCTTGTTTAGAACCCCGAACACTGAATGTGACTCCTGGTTTCAGGACCTTTCCAAAAGTGACCTTTCCTTAGGGGATTTAAAAATGTAAAGACTGATTTATGGACTTCCCTATGGTCACAAGACTTTCTTGCCTACCAGGGGTACACATGTTTACTTTCTAGATCTGAAGATGATGGAGTGTATGTAGTAAGTTAAAATGTGTCAAGTAGGAAATGGAATGGTTGCCTGTCAAATTCTTAACTTCATGAGTGTGACAGCCATTGATTCATTGTCCAGCATCTCTCCATTTCCTCATGTGTTTTCATTTAGATGAAAAATCATTTTGTGATTTATTTATTTTTGGAGGTTGTAGTAAGTTTTTTTTTTTTTTCAAATTGGTTGATTTTTTTTTCAGAGTGGTGATTCTCCTTTTGTTTATTAAAATGAAATCAAAGACACTACATTAAAAGCCATGAATGTTTATATAGATTTAAATATTTCCTTCTTTCCACCATGAATTGGGTCTCCAGATTTCCCTGTGATTACTGATAGTAGAAATGGTAGATCTTAGATCTTGCAGCAAACAACTACAACTTCAGGCCAGAGAATTTACTTTGTGAGATGTTAGAAGCCTGGCACTGTGCCTATGCAAGACCTGATGGGCAGAAAACCATAACAGAGCTCATGAAATCACTCTTTGCCCTCCTGACCATTGTCCTTTGACTCTGCAGTCACCTTCAAATTCTTCACCTTTTGGTTACTTTGAGGTCTCTCATCTTAATGTAGGATCTTTCCTACATAGGGATCCAGAAGAATCAATGAACCTCTTCCACAAAATTCACTGTGGTTTGGACAAACACCCTTGGGCTTCTATATGGCCTTTCCTGCAAAGATTTTCTTCCTTATGGTTTAAAGGTATACATGTTTTCTTTCCCTTACTCTTCAGTGCCACAACTCAAAGGAACACTATCTTGATCCTTTAAACTGGTCATTAAGTTCAGTAATTTTCACTGGAGAAAAAGAAGTAGAATGTGTAGTCCCACAAAACCTTTCTAAATAAAATTTGCTCAAGGGAGAGATTTTTCTGGGGTGAGAATGAGGAGTCAAAATTCTCCATGAAGGGTTGTAGCAGTGTTGGTCTGAGAGGAGGAAAAAAAACCCCAAAACAAAAACAAACAAACAAACAAAAAAACCCCAAGTATCTTCTGTAATCCGCTATGCTGGCCTTGGCAACATATTTTAGATGCCACATAAAAGAAATATTTAGCCCTGTGATTTTTTTTTTTTCCACAGGGTTACTCTCAACATGCTTTACTATCTCCTTTCTTTTCTACTCTCATTTCTCTGGGGGAGAAATAAGTTTCACCATTCATTCACCCTTACCTGGTCTTATATGTTACTTTCTTTAAAAAGAAATGTTTTCCTAAAAATTGCCATGGGAGCAGCCTATGATGACTTCAATGCTTTGTCCATCCCCAGCAACACCAACTGCATTCAGTTTATAGAAGAGCCGTCTCAGCCATGGGATCCTCCTCCTGCTCCTGACTTTGACTTGTATGTAAGCCTCTAATGATGGGCACCTCAGCCCCGCTTTGCAAAGCAGTCTATTTCATGAGTGGGCTGCACCTCCTTATAGAGAAATACTTCACCGAATGCAAGTTTGCCTCTGGCCACATAGGATAGTTTCAATAAGAACTCTTCAGACCCCTGAAAACAGATATCACTCTCCTCAATTTCTTTCTCCTAACTCCATTAAAAAAAAATATATATATTTTTTTTTCAGTCGGGGCTGTGATCTCTGAGGAAAAATATCAGGGATATCTCTGACTTTGATTTTGAGTGGCCTTAACTTGTGTGTTATCTTAACATTTTTAAACACTTCAGTAATAATAAATAGTGTCAGTATGACTTCTTTTTATGCATTCCTTTTCTACAAAGTGTCATGATGTGAGCTTTGGGTTCCAAGTAAACCAAACCACACTTGAAATCTGAACCAGAGTAGTATTTCAATTTAACCCTCTGACTTTCACTTTTCTCTAACAAATGTGGGTAACAATGTTAGTTAGGCTTATGAAGTTCTTGTGGTGATTAGGTAAAATAACTGGTTTAGAGCTCAATATGGTGCCTGGTGCATGCAGGAGCCTAATCAACCTTTGTTTCCCTACTTATTTCCTAGCTTTCCCTTCCTTGCCCTCTAACACTTTTAACCTATGCTTTTTTCAAATTAAGAAGCATAAGATTTGCCTGAAATTATATTAGGGATCATGAGGAAAACCCAATGACTCCTTGCCTGAAATCAAACTGTTAATCCTCCCTGGTGGTAATGCAGTAAACTATCTCACAGTGAAGATTAACTCACCCCAGAGTTACACCTGGGAAGCTCCCCACTAGTTATGTATGTTATTTCCATGGTGCCACAGATATGTGGTTGTAGGCTTAAACATTGGCATGAAACTTTTCCATTAATTATAGGTAGCACAAGAGAGAGGGTGCAGGAACACTAATATAAGACTTTACTGAAGGCTATTTTGCAACAAAGGGATTGTAGCAGTGACAGTTGTAACTAACAGCTGAATAACTTGACATAGTTCATTCTCTGGTTTCCATAACTCCAAACCTGCACCTCAGGAATGGCTCTGAGATTGTTTTCTTGCAGTTTCTGGCCTGATTCTTCTCTTGACAGTCAGAACAATCATAAGCAATGGATGAATCTCTCTTCCTTGAGTTTTCAATACGCATTTCCAGGCTCAGGCCCCTCTGTAAGGAGATTGCTGAAACTGTGACTTTATACATTTTACTTCCATAGAGGAGTGTAAGTTTACACTGGGGGTCTATCAGGATGGTATTGTAAGAAAACATGAGTTGCACATCCAAATTGGATATACAGAAGTGATAAAGGAAAACTCCTCCTAGATTAAGACCATGTTTATCAAACATTTGCTACTGCTTTTTTCCCCTATTATAGCCATTACTTAAATGATTCTATTAGAATAGAAGTATGCCTAAAGTTTTCTTTAAATTGAAACTTGAGGTTATCCTTACAAATCCTGAACATCTATTATTTTTATGGCAAAGTTAAATTATCACTTTTACAGAGTTTCCACTATATTCAAAATATTATATTATATAATATTTGTGTACTATAGTATACAAAATTCTTTACAGGAAAAAAATTGTTAAGATTCTTACCTCCAAATTTTATGTCTAGTCTTACACACAGATTTAGAAGGGGTTTGTTTTTGTTTTTGTAATGAATTCCACTTATCTTGAAGTCAAGTTTCTTTTCTATATTCCTTAGCAAGTAATAAATGCTTCTGGTCACTTATCTTTTAAAGGCCAACTATAGCTATTTCCTGGACTTGGCCCTTTTTATGGAAGAGAGGAAGAGCTCCCCCCAAAATGAAGAGAATGAATAGTGCTTCTCCATTGCTGTGATCTTAGTATACTCAGCTAACAGGAAATAATCTTCTAGCTTACTTGTACAATGTCTCTTATCTTCTCTTGCTGACTACAATATTTATGAATCATCTGGAATAGTCTGATGACCTCATGAGATCCCGTTTAGTTAATACTACAAGTTGGAATACTAGTTTCTTATTGAAAATGTTACTTAACACATCCACTTTACACACTGTATTTCTCTCTTTAATACTGCTTAAAGAAATATCCATATATAAATCTTATCTCTCCCTTTCTGAATATTCAAGCACTTAAATGCATCTGCTACCTATCTTTCTTCCTTTCTTTCTTTCTATCCATCCATCTGTCCATCTATCCTGGTGTTAGCATTTGAATTTTCCAAATCACTGTCCCATTGATGTCATGTTGCATATGCCAGATTAATGGGCAAAAATAGGCAGGGGGGGATTGTGGTTTTATATTAAAGAGACAATTAAGTGGATTTCTAGATATTTTAGTAGATACTTTCATTTACCATCTAGACTTATTGAAAGTTTTCTTTTCCTCTGCAGTTCTCTGAAAGGAAGATCACCAATTATGATTGATTTTTATTGTGAACTATTTTGCTTTGCCTAACAAGGCTCCTTTAGAGTTTTTTTTTTAGAAGATGCTGTATTCCATTCACCTAACTTTCAATCTACTCCTGTTAATGCATGCATTCATTCATTCTCTCAGGCCTTTATTAATACTTTTTCTCAATTCAAAAGCCATTTTGAATATATTTTAATATATTATTTTAAATATTTGGGTCCTACACCATAGTCATTTTGCACATGAATAAACTTAAGCTTATGTAGACTAAGTAATTTTATGAAATAATAAATTATTTTCTTTAAATCTCATGTTATTTCTACTGTACATTTTATTTTTAGAGGGTTCTAAAAACTTAGGACAAGAAATGACCTTACTCTTTACCTTGTATAAACTATCATTTGCCCCCTTGATAGTTTTTCCTAACCAGTTTGTGTATTTCAGTGACTTACAATAAAATCTTATTCAGTATCAAATACTAGTGATTGAGCACAGGATCAATAGGATTTCTCACTAATTGTCTGTTATTTTCACAGCATCCAGTGATGTGTGCATGCAGAAAGCAAAAAAAAAAAAAAAAGAATTTATTATGATTTTAATAGTATATTGTGAGTGTCAGTCAAGTGCCATAAGAGACTACTATTTCAACAAGATCCATTCCCTGAAAATTTGGAATCTAAAATTAGAAATGAGAGCAACTAGGAATGGCCTGTGGAAAAAGCAGCTCACTAAAGATGGGTGACAGTATGAGTGTTATTATTTCAAACCATTTTAAGGTCATTTTAGTCATATTCTGAGACTTTGAAAATTGGTCACTCATTTTGTCTGATGTCTGTGTGTCTGCCTTGTTTAGTACCTTGCTTTCTTCTGTGAATTGCATGTGTGTGAGATTGTGTGTATGTGTGTTTGTGTGTGAGAAAGAGAGAGGGGAGCAGAGAGGAGTTAGAACTGAAAATTTAGGCCTAGATATTGGGGATGAGGATTAGCCAGAACAGAAATCTTGGTACATATACCCTTTTAGGATACCAGATTTTAAGAGATAGTCTAAATTTAGGAAGAGAATTTTAGGGTGTCTTGATACAGTAAAAATTCTTCTTGGGAATGTGGAGAATATCCTTGAATTAGCTCGGCTTGTTTCCTGATACAAGGAGCAAATGTTCCATTCTTCTCTTGGGGATGACTTCTGCATTTATTTGATTTAAAAAGATGGGTACATGTATGTGTAAATTTTAGGCATTTTTGGTGGTAGGGATTGAAGATGGGTATTGATGAGGCTAAGCATGCACTCTACTACTGAGCCACATCCCAAGCCATCGGATAGATGAATTCTGTTATTCAAGTATGCAATGAGTATCTTCTATGTACTTAACACTATTTTAGGTACTGGAATAAAGAAAGTAAGCCAAACAAACAAGGTCGCTGTCCTTATGAGCTTTAAATTCTAATAGGGGTCTTCTAACCATATTTCTAGAGGAAAGGACTGTCACTAGATTATGAAAATAGAAATTAGAGAAGGGCTAAAAATGATAGGCGGTCTGTTCTGGTAGGTGTTCAATCCAGCTGGGAAGGAAAATAGTCAAGTGCCAACCATTCCTGAAGTGATATATGTAAAACTGGTGCATGGTTTTTAGGAATTGGAATGTAGAAAATGTAAATTCATCTCCTCTTAAGTTTCTTTAATTTCTGTTTTGATTTAGTTTCCCTGTAGTTTTGTTCTGAAGGGGAACCTAAGTTACTGACCAAGAGTTGTAAAACTATCATCTTAGCTCTTGACCCAGAAAGAGTTAAAAGTTGCAACAGAAAAGATCTGGGAGACTTGTATTCCCCTCCCCTCCATTACAGAATGATCCTTCAAGGTCATTTGTGTGGAGCCCCCCCACCCCCCAAGGCTAGTGAATGGAAGGACATTTGGTATTCCCATTTTTCCCCCTCTGTGGCCTTATTTGTGGTAGTAGAAACACTGAGGTCACAAGGCCTGAATCAATTTATAGATTTGTATTCACTGAATGTGTGACATTGGACATCACTAAGTCTTAGCTTGTATAATTGGCTTATTATTATCTCTTTATCTTTATGACAAGTTTTGTTGAATCTTAGTGAGATAATACAGGAAAAGATTGTTTTTAAACAATAGAGGTTAATATAAATATAGATAGCAATCATATTCTTATGAATTTTATTACATTATTATAATTATCATGGCATTATATTTTGTTGACCTATAATATAACAGAGATAATAAAAGGGAATCTCTGAAACAAATCACATGAGTTTGAATCTACTCTATGGATTCTTAGCTCTGTGCTCTACGTTTAAGAACTTACCCTCTCCACACCCCAGTTTTCTTATTTAAAAACCAGGGATATGACAGAATTCACTTTATAGAGTTTGCTGTAGGGATTCAATGTGTCAATAATTACAATGCACTTAAAAATATGTAGGACACTTAGCATTAGTTATATGTATTTCTTATCAAAGCAAACCTCTTCCAAAACATTGAGAACCTCTTCTTTTAGGCAATATGTATATTTGTCTTTTCATAAAGAGTAATTAAATCTGTCCTCTTTCCTGTTTTGAGGGATGACCAAAACCGGAGATGCATATATAGTAATTGAATTGTTGAGTAGCTGAGTAGTACATGAATTCGATGTAGAAAGGAATTCACAAATTACTAGAAAGTAATTGTTTATGTTGCTTTTGCCTGCTGATTTTAACTGACAGTCTGTTAGAGAAAAGCAAGTGGAAGTACAGCTATTATACAGGAGAGTATTCATGGAAGCAAGGCCCTCTACTCCTCAAGCTGTGGCTGATTCCACTGAGCTCATATTCACCAAACTTTGAGTCAGGGACCTGATCTCAGAGCAGGATGATGTATGAGCAGAGCTAAGCCTCTTTGTGTTTCCAACAGACAAGGACATTGACAAGATTCCACTAATGAAAATTCTGTTTGCCATTATAATGTCAAGGTTAATCATTCATTTCAGGTAGATTTCCTGCATTCATTAAATACATTAAGTCCAGGAGTGAATGATGATGTGTATGATTCACAAAGTATGTTTTCCAGTTTTAAGAAGTCTATATTTCATAGCAGGGAATTGACTAAAATGGATATCATAATGACAACATGCTCATTCTCATACTTGACATTCTTGTCACATATTCTTGAGTATTACAAGATCCCAGTTAGATGTATATTGCTAGTATCATTATAATTTATTTATTTTAAGTTGTGGTTTTAAAATCTGACTGATTTGTCCAATAGTATACAGATAGTAGGAGATTAATACAGAAGTCAAAATGATCATGATGGTATGAACTCTAAGCTTGTTGAAGGCAAGGAGAATGTAGGGGTGTGTAGAGTTCCCCTTGCCAACTGACGCAGGATCCTGGGTGCAATGCGTGCTCAATACAGTGTGTAAAGTGGATGTGTGAAGTAATACCAATAGTTAGATTTAGGAGTTGGAAGACTTGGTTTATGAGTAAGCAAAAGACAATGAAATGTTCTTTGTGATTTCCTTTTAATATATGGAGATGGTTAAGACTGCCCATGTTTTAATTGTTTGACTGGAAGAAAGAAATATAAATAAAACTATAAGAATCCTTTTGGTGAATATCTGGCAACATTCTCCAGAGTAATTAATTTTTTCTACTCATGGTGTTTTCAAAATTGGAAAGGGAAATTCTTCAGTTGTTCAAAGAAAGAGAGCAATAAAAAGCAAGATATCTATCCCTGAGATATCACCCTTTAAACAACCTGCTTGTTTAATGAAAATCACCAGTAGGTTGATTTAATTCCTTCCCTTATCCCCAAATGCAAAGATAATGGAAATGTCCTAGTAACATGGAATAAGGCTTATGAGATTTAGTGGCAGGGGTAGCAAAGCTATGAATTAATCAGTTAAAAAAAATCAAGCATTGCTTCTAAGTTCAATAGCCATGTACTTAGGTCCTAGATAATTTCCAGATTTTCCTATGCTTACCTTTCATCTCACTGAGGAGATGGAGTAAATGATGCTGATAATGGCTTAAAGGACCAAGCAGCTAAAAAGCACTCTGACAATAGCTACAGGAGTGCAAGGGAAAGAGTCAAGTCCTTGTTGTCTCATTGGATCCAAAGAACTACATTCACCACATTCTTTTAAAAGAGATCTAAAGACATAAATAATACCAGTTTCAGAAAACTGACATAGAATGTTTTTGTTTTGTTCTGTAAATGCTTAACTTGATATTGTCATGTCAAGACAGAGAAAACTTCAAACAACAACTGTTATCTGTTTTTTCATGTCTTCCCTCATCAACTCCTTCTCTCTCATGCCTCTCTTCTGTATCAAAACATTCTCATTTTTCACAAGCCTATAGAAAATAGCAACACACAAAGATTTGAGAATGCACATCCTCTTTCCAGGGCTTTAAAGATTTTAGGGTACAGGTTGGCGATATTTGGGAAATATGCCAGGTGTGTGTGTGTGTGTGTGTGTGTGTGTGTGTATGTGTGTGTATGTTATATAATCAAACAATATATTAATATATTAGACTCTCAAACTTTGATACCTGAAGAATTTAAGAACTTAGATTTAGGCTCCAACCTTGGAGATTTCTGTTTCATATTTTGAGAGACTATCAGGAATCTGCATTTTAAACAAGCACCTCAGGTGAATCTCATGCATTTCCTTAAAAAAAATAATAAACACTGTCATCATCTCTTTTACTCATCTGGCATTTTCCAGTTTTCAAAATGCTTACATGTGCATATTCAGTTCTGTGAGGTAGATGGGAATGATTATCCCCATTTGAGGAGAAAAAAGAGACTCCGAGTTTAGCAATGATTTCCTCAAACCCTCATTACAAACCTCCTTTTGCTCAGTTCTCTGGATACTCTCCTTAGATGACCTTTTCCTATTCTGGTGTTGACTTGCAAAAGGCAGGGAGCCCCCAAAGCCAAACAGTACTATTTGTGCCTGCCTTGCTCAGGGATGAGAGAAATCTTCTGATAGCCAAGGGAAAAATATAATTTTATTTCTGGAATGTGAACAATTCTCTAATTGACAGTATTACCAACTGATTTTAAGTAATTCCTCTTGTCCCAACCAGGAACACTTTTGAAAATGCATTCAACTTCACTGTGTGTGTGTGTGTGTGTGTGGGTGTGTGTGTGTGTGTGTGTTTGTTTTTCTTTTTCACCTATCTTGTTCTGTATTGTTAAGATTCCAAGAATGAATCTGTCGTCCTTATTCAACCATACTGAACTGCTGCAGGGAATACGTGCTTCTGATTGACAGTTGAGGCTCCCCTTCATCAGGGTGTCTTGCCTGTTTAATTTTCCACCCAGCCATATGATCTGTTAACCACTATCTGTCAGCCTGTGCTTTGCAGACCTGGCAGTTTGGAAGGTCCAGGCCCCCAGACCCAAGACACTGTTGGGTTGTCAGGCTCAGTGTTTGGTCTGATTAATCTTATAGACCTCAGTCCTTCTCTTTGCTCAAGTGAATCTGCTAGGCCCACAGGTTTGTGTCCACAACTAGAGAGCTCCTGGGGCTCCATTTTCAGTAGCTTGGAGTGCCTGCAATACCCATTTAATCCTTTAGCATTCCCCTTAATGTTTAGAGAAGAGTTTGTGAAAAGGAGAGATTAGTGGTATTTGAAGACAAGTTGAAGAGAAATTGTAAATATAACTAATAGTCATTCTCAGAACTTAGCATGAATGAAAGGTTACTATTCATTTTGCATTTCCAAAATCTATCCTGCTCCATTTTAACTTGGATGACTCCTCTGCTTCCCTAATGTCAGCTGTAATCACAGCACTTCTGGAGATCTGGTTGTGCTCCAAAGCTGGCTGTTGCCTGCCTTTGCCCAGGTCACTTTTCCACCCCACCTCCATTCACTGCCAGTGCAGTTTGCTCCTTTGGCCTTTCTTTTTAGGGACTGAGCCTGCTTTGTAGGTTTCCAGAGGGAACTAAGAAGGCAGGAACTAAGGAGGCAGAAGCACTCTTTGTTGTTCCAAAATGTGCTGAATGGAGGTGGGGCCCAACATTGAGAGCCCAAGAGGCCATTTGCTACTTTCCTCAGTGCCCATTTCCTTGCATCCTAAACAGAGAATGCAATGTGCTCCAGTTTACTGAACTCCCCCACTCTTAACCCCTTCTTTGAGCTGGGTCCTTCAACACCTCCGTGGATGTGTTCTCGTGGGGGAGGGACCCGACAGAGCAGACCCGAGCTGCAGTTCCCTCGCTCTGCCTCTGAGAATTTCTCATCCAAACCTCAATCACGTAGGATTGCGTAGAGAGGAGAAAAGGGGAGAGACAGAAGACACAGAGGAGGGAGAGGGTTGAAGGGAGGGAGGAAGAAGGGAGTCTGGGAGCCCAGGACTCGAGGAGAGGGTGCAGGATCTCAGAGCGCTGCGCTTCTCTGCGATCCTGGAGCCCGACACTCCAGCTCGGGCCCGCCTGGAACCTCTCTTGATCTCCTGGTGCAAGAGGGACTCCGACTACCTGCGGGTCCCCGTCCCACCCGCCGTTTCCGTGGCTGTCGCCTCTGCCAGGAGTTTCCTGCGGGGCTAGCGCTCCAACCTAGAGAGCCAGCAGCGGCGCTCTGGAGCCAGTGCGGCTAGGCGCGCTCAGAGCCTCAGTTCCATGAATGGGACTCCGCCCTGAGCGCCCCCTTCCGGGCTTGAGGAGGCGGCGGTGGGGGGCGCCCAGCAAATCCACTGCTCTGCGCGGCCACCCGCGCAGCAAGTTGGGCGAGTTGGCGTCCGCCAGGCACCTGCCTGCTGGTCTTGGCCCCTGAGTCCGCGTCTGGCCCCAAGGGCCCGGGTACCGCGCCAGGTCGCCTCCCGCTGTCGCCTGGGGCGGCCTAGGGACCCCGCCTGCGCCCTCGGCGCCAGACCATGGTGGGCAGCTCCGATCCGGAGCCGCAGCCGCCACGAGCCTACGTCGCCCTCAGCCAACCCCCGCCCCACCCGAGCAGACTCGCGGGTGTTCGCAGCGCGTTGGTCACTTCCTTCCTCGGCCGGGATGGGCGGCGCGGGACTGAGTGATCGGCCTCGCGTCCGGCGGGTAATCCCCATCTGATCTGCTGCCTGAGAGCTGCCGACTGCCGGGGCGCGCAAGCCTAGGGGGTCCGGGCAGCGCGGCAATGACCTGATCTCCAGCCCGACAGGGCGCCCCCTCCTTCCCTCCCTCCCTCGCTCCCTCTGAGCCTGTGCGGAGACCTGCTCGGTGCGGCGGCCCCAGGCGGACCATGGCGGGGAGCTCCAGTTAAAGGCGTGTGGGCGCCGAGCTGGAGAGGACACCTTCGGCTTCGCTGCCTTTTGAGGGGGCTTATTTAAACTACTGAGTCATTCCAGATTTAAGATTCCCTAAATAATCACCAACTGTGCCCGTCTCGTGCCGGAAAGCAAGCGGAAAGAGAAGGAGCGCCCGCTCTTGGGACCCCGCGGATCGCCTCTCGCGGGTTGCTCCCCAAGGGTGCTTGGCCCTCGAGGATCTCCCTTCCTCCCCCCGCCCCTTCGCCTCCCGCTCTCTTTGCAGTGCTGCTGGAGGAGAGTCGCGCTCACCGCAGCTGGAAACAGCTGCCCCCGCCCCGCGCCCCTATCCAGACTCCGGCAAACCGCTCCCACTTCGCGCCTCTCAGAATTCCAGAACTCGGGCGGCCGGCCCCTGGAGAACCGCAGCCGGTGCAATGCATTCCGTAGACCTCACCAAGCCGGGACGGACCTCCTAATCTCCAGAACTGCGGGCCGCAGGGAGTTAAATTGCTGCCTTCCTCTCCTTCTCTCTTGCGGTTGGTGGCTTGTTTTCTAAAGGAACGTTTTATCCACTTTTTAGTATTTTCTACCGGGGGCACCGTACCCTCCTCGGTCCAGACGCTGCTTTGTAAACGCGTTTTCTATGTATGTATGTGTAGATATACTTTGGACACCTTACGACGCTTGCGCCTCTCCAACAGGGGCACGGCTTGTGATTTCGGACATCCTTTAGCCCCTTCCGTTTGGCACCCTAAACGCAGTGTGACCAAACTCACTACTACCCCTTGGAAGTGGATCGCCTTGGGGTGCAAGTTTGGGGTGCACACCTACTTCGCAGGAGGGCCTGGGACCGCCCCGCCCCCGCCGCCAGCGGTTGGGGAAGTTTACATCTGGATCTTCACACATTTTGTTGCCACTGCCCAGACTCTGACTAACCTTGTGGGCGCAGGGTTTTCAGTACTGCAGCCTCCTCAAATATTAGCACTGCCTCCCCGCTCCTGCCCTATCCCTCCTTGCCGCCGAGGTCCTGCCCTCGACCCGGCGGAGTGCGATTCGGAGGGCGCCGTGGAGCCTAGGGCCCGGGGCCCGCGCTGAGCTGCTATGGCTGCAGCAATAGCCAGTTCCTTGATCCGGCAGAAGCGGCAGGCGAGGGAGTCGAACAGCGACCGGGTGTCGGCCTCCAAGCGCCGTTCCAGCCCCAGCAAAGACGGGCGCTCCCTGTGCGAGAGGCACGTCCTCGGGGTGTTCAGCAAAGTGCGCTTCTGCAGCGGCCGCAAGAGGCCCGTGAGGCGGAGACCAGGTCAGTAGAAGCCCGGACACTGGGCTCCCCAAAGGCCGACACCCTTTTCCCCCCTTCCTTAAAGCACCAAGATCTCCAGCTCATGGAAAGAAACCAGGATCCCTTTCATTGTGGCCTTTCCTCTCCGCTAATTTCTAGACATCTCTCTTTCAACCACTGTCTTGTCAGTTAATAGCTTCTTGTCCTATATACAGGAAAACACTTTATGCTTTGATCAATACACAGTTTGACTAGAATGAGAGTCAGATATATAGATACACTAATCCCAAATAGTTTGTAAAGTCTTTGAGGGCAGTGATCATCCCATCCATCCATCCATTCAATCATTTTGTCACTCTTATCTTCCATCCATCCAACCATCCATCCATCTGTGGAATATATATACTCCACCTTGAGCACCTAAAGATAAATCAAGCTCTTCCCAACATCCCTAATAACACCACATGATAGACATTTAGTGGACACCAGATGAACTTAAATTTAATCTCATTTTTCTAACTATTCCTTCATTTTCCTTTCACAGTTCTCTTCCTCTTCCTCTTTTCCAGCCACTTCGATGGTTTCCAAAGGCTCTGCTTATAAACTTTTCTGTCCTATTACTATCCTCTACACACGTACACTTTTGAGACATTATTGGAACAAGATAACACCCACAGTTTGGCCTTAGAGAATGTGAAGAAAACCTCAGACTTTATTAGAGATTTTCATGCCATTACCTTTCTGATGAGGATTTTCTTCTACATCCCTAAACTCAAATGATTATTCTTTGATATATCGCTGCAAAGGGAAATTGGATATCTCTTGTTTTAGTGTGACAGTTCCCAGCCCAAGCCACACCAGTATCCCAGTTTGAGAATGAAAGCAGATTGTCAAGATCTGTGCTTCCATCAGACACATTGATCCTGGGTGTGGCTGCAGAGTCAATTGCAACATGCAGATGTTCTACCTCTGGTGTGAAGAACTGAAAGGGAAAACTGGGTGGAAAGAGAACCAGTTTTATGATCAGTTGACTAGATTAGCCCCTTAGCAACTCTGACACAGGTGTTCTCTTGGGTTGTAAGAATGAAACACATAAGTTACATTCAAATGGGGTTTAGGATTAGCTTAAAAATTTGGGAGTAAGTCTTGCTAGTTAGTCACCTTGTTTTGTTTTCCATTGGGTCTTCCTGACATTAGTCACTTCATCAGTGAGGTCATTTTTTTTTTTTTTTTTTTTAATTCTGTGATGGCATTAGAGTAATAAATTTCAGGAGTAAACAAAAATATAATGAACCCAAGGCAGGAGCTACTAAAGTCTCTTGTTATTTTACATCTAATTGATATGACATGTATATTTTATAAAGTGAAGATTTATACAAAGGCTGGAGTTACACTGTACATCCAACAATTCGTATTGGGGGAAAATAAAATCCTCTGTTTTGTTGCACAGGGTTAGTTTGGAAGCCTTCTCTTAGGGATTATATGGTGTACAAGAAACTTCAAGGCTCTGAACTCAATGTGACTCTTACATCTCTGTCTCTAGTACATTGTTGCACTCTAGTTGGAATCCTACTAAGCCTCCTCAGCTAAAAACAAGGTAACAAGAATGGCAGGTGGATTGTATTTGTGAATGGATAAGAAAAACTCATTTGATCTTTGTTGAAGCTGATTTGCAAATGAACAATTTGCAATGCTTAATTTTGCATGGGAAGGAAGGACTGTGTGCTTTGCTCCCTGTGGACATTTCCCTAGTATCTCATTTGAAAATAAGGAATTTCTGAGTTTATTGGTTTTTTTTTTTTTTCAGTGTTTATTTAATCTGTTTCTCTTTTTCATCTAGTTGGCGTTCATCTTGCCAGGAAGGCTCTTGACTGGTGACTTCTTTACCTAAAGTGTCATGGTAACAGTCTGGCACAGAGATGGCAGGAACTGTTGGGTGCAAGGCAACAGAAATCCATTTGTATACCATGGACTGGGGTTTGTTCTGAAGCTTAGCTTAGAGGAACTGGAGTGTGGCGTGTGGTAAAGCTTTTGGGGAATGTGACAGTGTGCTATTATCCTTACTAATGAAGCCAAACAACTGATTTGTTGATCTGCTGTCAGAAACCATGATTCACGTAGTATATAGGCTGAGCCTATTTATAGAGAGATAGCACCTTCCACATCTCAATTCCACAATGTATTCTTTAGTGGATTGGGAGGAAGTTGTTAAACACCGAAAAGTTCTATTTGAAGGAATCTGTTTTATAAGCACTTTGGCCTTATAGTCACTTATTATTTGAGTTATTCTTGAAATCACTAGCCTTTCTAAGCCATACCTTTGCAAACTACAATCTGAGTCACAAATGGTGAAGTGGTGACATGAAATAATTTGCTCTGAATTTCCACTGTGGATTTCTAACACTGAGACACACATTCCACAGACTTTCTAGGAGAGTGCGGCTGAGGCAGTAAGGCTAAGACAACTATTTAATGGGAAAGGCCATGCTTGTATTTCTGATCCCAGGGCTGATACAATGAGTATTTCTCAATCTCTTTTCTTAGCTCACCAATTTCTGAGAGTGTAATGTTGAAACTTTATAAACCCAGTGAAGATTCTGAAAGTATGATTCAGGGACCAGATGTTAAAATCAATCTGAGAAACAATATGAAAATGTGGAAATTGGCAGGGCAGGACCTCACATCACATAATTCCAGGGCCATAGTGGGTATCAGATGCTTCATGAATACCTCTCTGGAGTAGAATGTGATGTTGCACCCTGGGGTTGTGAAACAAAATCCTGACCCGTATAGATGAGACATCCTAATGCCACAGCAAGATTATATTCTCTCTAAAGTTACACATGTAAGATTGTGGCAAAATTAGGGCTAGAACTACATTCGCTAGATGTTTTCCCCCTATCTTCTTTGCAACATAACACAGAAAAGGTAGTTTGAAGAAGAGGAGAATGTACTCTGTTAAAGGATGGAAATAATTTTATTTACTTATTTTTTTTAACCATTAGGGCTTGGTACTACTATTATCATTATTCTTTTATAATTAGAAAAAAATGGTTTAGAGAAGGGAATATACCTCCCAGATGACAGAGGCAAAGGCTAAAAAAGACTGTTGGAGTTCTAAAACAACCAGCTATAGGTACACACGCATTATCTAAATAAATCTATAGGCAACCTAGAAATTGTGACCCATTGAGCACTGGGGTGGGCTTTAGCTGTTTGGAAGTGAATTGTTGGAGACCCTGTATTGGCAGTTTGACTGAGGTCATTGGATCCAGTTCTGGCTCATTAGGTCTTCAGAACTTGTTGGTTTATTGTGCACTTTCTAATAAAGAGAAGTGAATTCTTATAGTTATTATTTGAGTCATTCTTTACGTGTTTGCTAGAATATTTGCTAAATGTGGATGCTACTTGATTTGCTGTGTCTAGGCTTTTAGTAGATCCATATGAATTACATGGGTTATTCATTTTAACATTTGTTTTATTTTGCAGAGTAGCACATGTACAAATGACTGATTCCAAAATGATATGTTTTAACTTAGAGTTACTGCAGCTAGTGGGTAGCATTCACCATCAACAAGGGAAAGTGTTTATAGAATCTTTCAATGTCTGAGTGGCTGTGATCTTGGAGGTCATCCAGTGTCACTCTTTCGCTTTTAAATGAGACTCTCTAGAAAGTACAGAGTAACTAAATGAATCAAAAATTGGAATATTTTAAGGGATCCTGATGGTTTTATTGTTTTTCTGTATGATTTAGTTTTTCCCTTAAACCAGAACATTAAACAAAAATCATCCTTAGGAAAAATCCCTCACCTAAGAAAAATCAGATATTTTTCATAATATAAGTATTTTGTTTTATATGTCCTTACCTTTAAAAAATAATGTAATACAAATTTATCTGTGATAAAATAAATCAAATAAGTGATTGAAATTTTACCAAATTTTGTTGATTTTTATTTGTCTTATTTTTCTGAGTGGTTTTTATTCCTCTTATGAAAATTGTAGTTTATAATGTTCTGATGTTCTTCCAACTTATTTTGGTAGATGTATGGAATTTAACAGTATTCCTATTCAACATTTTACTATCAAAGCTTTCCTTTCATATAGAAGAATAAATCATCATAGAATATAGCATCTTCAAGAAGAAAGATAACGAGAAGTAAAAGAATGCTTAATCCTGTGACCCTTGAATATAAATTAGATTTTTATAAATTGAATAATTTTGGTCAATAGCTAAATAAAAACTTACTTTTATGAAAAGTGATATTTTACATATATTGTAAGTACTTTGAATTTTCTCTTTCAAAAATATGACTCATGTCTGAAATATAAAATCAGCCTAATTAAGTGATATTTGCCTTGATGTTTGTTTTTTTAAAAAAACAGATTTTCTTTTTAGAAGCTCACCCTAGGGTTTAAGCTAATATTTCAAGTTTTTTTCTTCAAATTCGATTTTTCTCTGCAGCAATGCATTCTCATCAACAAATTATATTTCCATTGTAAGAAAATTTTAAAATAGCAGGTACTGTGATCTCTTGATTTCTTTCATCCCACAGAGATCTCATCAAGCCATAACTCAGGATTAAGTCTTTAAAGTTTTAATGAAGTTGATATCCTTGAACAGAATTAGAAAAAAACAATTTGCAGGAAATGAGGTTGTCTCTGTATTTGAGAAGGCAGGGAACATTTTTGGAAGATCTTTACAAACTAAAGGGTTGTCCCCTACAACTGTATTTCAAAAAAGTCCAGGGCTTACTCTTGTGCCATTACATTGCTCTTATTCTTGGTGAAAACTATTTTTGCATGGATATTACAGTGTGGATTTGGTTTGGGAAATTTGTTGGTAGTGAAGCACTTTTTCTTATTTATTCTTTTATTATTATTTATATATGACAGTGGAATGCATTACAATTCTTATTACACATATAGAGCACAATTTTTCATATCTCTGGTTGTATACAAAGTATATTCACACCAATTCGTGTCTTCATACATGTACTTTGGATAATAATGACCATCACATTCCACTATCATTTCTAACCCCATGCCCCTCCCTTCCTCTCCAACAACTCTGCCCTATCTAGAGTTTGTCTATGAACTCTTACCTATTCTTTAAGTGCTTCATCTTGATGTATATTTGCTATTGACTTTTTCTTTTAGAATTATTATGCATTTTATGCAGGCTCTCAAAGACAGTCTTGTTAGATATAGGGTCACACTTAACATAGTACTTTTGGGATTTTCTCTAATGGCATGCCTTCAGGAGTTGCAGTTTCTTCATAATATTTTGTGTCTTTTATTTTTTTTAGCAACCCACTAAGGCAGTTAGCCTCATCTTAAAACTGAGTAAACCAATCCTCCAAGTGCCAGAAAGACTTGTTCAGGTTCATGGAATCAGAAAGTGACTAAGAAGTCATGTGGTTCCCAATTCCCTCTGTAGATTATCTGTCCTTGTCTTCCATCACTTTGATCTAAGAAGTCCTGAATGTAAATAATTTTATTTGATTCGAGGCTGGAATATTATTGTTGGGAGGAAATTCATGAAGAGTTTGAGAAATGTTAAACTTGATTTCTTGATTTCTTTGCTCTGTATGTGATCTAGAGCCCCCAGGGAGGAAGAATAAGGTGGAAAGGCTGGTAGGGAGCTTCAGACCAGTACAAATAATGTACCCTATGGTTGTGCTATGTGCTGGTCCTGGCCCATGGCTGGGATATACCTTTTGCAAGTCAGGAGCCTCAGAGACATCTAGGAATGTCATTTGGGGCACATAAGGTCCTATCAGGATACTTGGACCCAATGAGGCAGACTTTCTGCCTGTAAGCAAACAACTGAGTAAGGCATGGAGGAGCACACCTGTAATCCTATCAATTTGGGAGTCTGGGACAAGAGGATCATGAGGTTCAGGTCAGCACTTTGTGTCAAAGAAAAAAATAATAAGGGCTGGGGATTTAGCTCAGTGGTAGAACACCCTTGGGTTCAATTCCCAGGACCACCAAAAATAAATATGTAAATAAACAATTGCTTCAACTGTTTTTGAAAGTAAAGAGGTTAATGTCATGTTCAAGAGAGTCCTGTGGGATTATTTTAGTCCTTTCTTTTTTTTGTTCTAAGTTACCATCTAAGTGAAAATGTAAAACAACAGTTAAATATGTGGAATTTGGAGTGGAATTCCAATTTGAATTCTGGATATAGTATTTGTACAAACATTAGGCAAGTTTCTGAATCTCTTTTAGCCTCAGTTTTCTGAATTGTAAAATGAAGATACTCAGTCTCGTATTTGGTCAAGAAATGCCTCTCTGAGGAAGACTGAGTAGAGCTCCAAAGAATGAGCCAAAGAGGGATGGAGGAGCCTACAAGGCGGGGGAGAGCAGCTTGTGTGATGTTGACATGAGTGTTTTAGGAGAAACTGAGGGAGCTGGAGCAGTGAGATGTGGGAAAGGGCACAGGTGCTGATGGCAAGCATGGCGAGGACCAAGTTGTGCCCAGCCTGGAAAGACTGAGGAGGGATTTTGTGTTTTAATCCAGGATCCAAAGCAGGGCAGGAGTGGGAGGTGATAGAATGTGATTTGTATTTTTAAGTGGGCACTCTGGTTTTGGAGAAGAGGATGGATTGCAAGGGAGCCCATGTGGAAGCAAAGGAACAGAGAGGAGGCTTAAGATCTGAGTCTGGGCCAGCAGTTGTCAATGTGTGATGCAAAGGCTCTGGGAGCATCTTGAAAGTATATCAGTGGGCTTACAATGTCAAAACTATTTTCATTAAAATATTTCATGATAATACTAGTTATTTGCCTTTTTCTTTTTTACTGATTGTGTCATGAGTGTCCCCTGGAGTTTTCTTTATGTACCTTCAAAAACAAAAACAGGACAAGAGATTGAATATGTGGTTTGAGAATTCAGCTGACTTCTCTAAGCCAGATAATTTAGAGTGATTTACAAACATCTTTATAAATGAGTCTTTTCCTTAATTTTTATTGGGAAAATATAGATATGTTTTATTAGAACAGGGTGCTTACATGGGTTTATTATTGTTATTATTATTTTTTAAGAGAGAATTTTTAAATATTTTACTTTTAGTTTTCGGTGGACACAACATCTTTATTTTATTTTTTTGTCGTGCTGAGGATGGAACCCAGCGCCCCACGCATGCCAGGTGAGCCCGCTACCGCTTGAGCCACATCCCCAGCTCCAATTATTGTTAATTTTAATGAGTAAATATTTGAAAAAATTATTGTAATTTGTAAATAAAGCAAATATTTAGAGCTCTAAGCCACCTATGCAGAAGCTCTTTGGGAATATTCAACAATTTCTATAAGTGTAAACAGATTCTGAAACTGAACAGTTTGAAAACTGCTGGTCTAGGCTATAGGTGATGTTGACACAGATAAGAGACTGCCCGTGGACATGAAAGAGACTGGGGAGAGATGGAACAGCAAACAGATGAGAGGCAGACTGGGTCAGGAGAAGAAGGTGCCTGGGTGATCCCTGGCTGAACAATTCAAGAGTGCATCGCTTCTTTGTTGAGATGGAGCAACACTGAGGAGAAGGCACAGTCCATGTGGCTCAAACAACATAACTGCTGAACTACAAAGCACTATGGGATGCTAAGGCGAGAACTGCATATTGTTCATTGTGTAATAGTTTCACAATATGCTGAGAGTCTTTGATACCCATCTGTATAAGGTTAGCCTTATATGAGCTCTGAAGGAACCCTTTACAGTAATCACTCTCCTCCATCATTCAGGAGCTATTACCTAGCAAGAACAATTCTATAAGCAAATATATGCCAGGCAGGGACAAATATTACAGACAGTAGAAAATGCTAAGCTTTCCTAGTCTTTTAAAATTGAAATAAAATATATGGTGCCTAACAGGCCTCAGTCCTAAATACCCACATTTTGCAATGGCTTTCCTAAGTATGGTACTTGATGAATTTTGTAGGTAAGTTTAGAAGTTCATTGGTCTTTGGATGGTCAGATGATTTTGTAGAAAGATAGAGTTTTGTAAAGTTCTCCTTATTTGTTTGCCGGCTGTTAGTCATTTGATTAGTTTGTAGTATTTATATCCCCCAGGCTCCCTGCTTTTAACCATACTTACATGAATGCTTCCTTGTTGGAGTTTATGTATAGAAGGTTCTTTCTAAATGGTATTCCAGGGGTTACAACAAACAGTTGCAAGGCCTAAGACCAAACATGGTTTCCTAGAAGAGAAAGATGACATGGGCCAGGATGAAATCACAAGCTCTAAGTTGGAGCTATGAGCTTATATCAGCTAGCTAGTGATTCTTAGCAATAAGTGCAAGATGAAATCAACTGGGGGTTTTAAAAGTGTTCTAATGCCACACGCCCAGAAAGCGATTTAATGTATATATTCTGGGCCCAGGCATCATTTATTCATTTTGTTTGTTTTTAACCTCCTAGTGTTCTAATATGTGGTTAGGACTGAGAATCACTAGCCTGTTCAAATACCTTCCTTTCATACCTTGTGGCACTTAAACTAAAGTTAATTTAGTGTTTAATGACTTTAGGAACTTATTTTGGATGCCTAGAAATTGTGTATACTAATTTCAATTATATGGATGATCCTCTGCTTAGTACATTCAGGCTGCTATAACAAAACCATAGAATGATGATCCAAACAACAGCAATTTATATCTCACAGATCTAGAGTTTGGGAAACAAAATCCAGGTTCTAGATTTAGTATCTGGTGAGAGTCTGTTTTCCTAGTTCATAGATGGCAGTCTTCTTGCTGCTTTTTTCACTTGGCAGAAGGACAACACAGCTCTCTAGGGTCTCCCCATTCATGAGGGCTCTGCTATCATCGGCAGATGGCCTCCGAAATGCCCCATTGACCTAGTACCATCACCTTGGGGCTTTACGACTTCAACATATGCAGGGCAACATAAGTATGTTCCTTTTGCTCATTGGTGGATGCTTTATGGTGTCCCCAAATTGAGATTCATCATGTATATATGTTTGTGTGCCTCATCTTCCTGATCAAAGTGTGAGTTCCCAAGAACAGGACCTGTACTCTGGCCAGCACAAGATTCTCAGTGCCTCACATCTTGCCTGTGTCACTGCAGTTCTTCAGTTGCTATGAGCAGATGGCACAGCAAATCATTGAGCAGGTCATAGAGAAAGAGGAATTCTGAAGTCAATATCTCCACTAAGATCCTACAAGCTGGGGGCCTTCAGTTTCATAGGACTAATTAGAATTAGATTCTAGATTTGGATTAAGGTTTGTTTTTCCTAATCAAGTTTTCTTTCCATTGTGCCAGTGCTGGAAATAAGTCTCAGTTTCTTTCTTCGAAAATAAGTTGGCTGTCTGAGGGCCTTTTTAGCTTGGAAAGCCATTCATGATAGTGCTCCTCCCTCAGGAGAAAGATACCCATGACTGGGACGTAAACATGAATCTGCTCCCAGCTTCCTAGGATACAGCCCACGTTCCTGTGTGCTGCTTTGGATATTCCCCCAAAACGCATGCCTTGGTTAAATTTGTCTAAAATATCAGTCTCTGCCCCCCCTTTTTTTTGCCTGTTTTCTCCCTTCAGGGATTAGGAATTTAATCTGGTCTGTTACTGTGTTTTAGACTTTTAAAAAACTAAGGTCAAAAAGGGGATTGAAATGAAGTGTGAAAGAGGTTTGTGAGAGAAAAGCTATAAGTTTACAGAAGTTACCGTAAAGAGAAAAATAAGTGAAAATTTCCAGAAGAGAATTTTTTTTTTTTTTTATGTGACTCAAATGTTGAACTTTAATTTGGGGACTTCAAAAGATGAACCATATCCCCTTAACTGTGCCCTCAAATCAGTTCTTAATTATGCCCAATAATTAAGAACTGGGAGAACAACTGAAATAAGTACCAAACGTAGAAGCTCATATTCAAATTGCCCGGGTGCGATAGGTATTGGTTCCGTTCTCAGACAATGAGCTCTAGCTGGGGTGCCCACAGAATAGCCATTCCACATGTGATGCTGTGTTCAAGAAAGGACAGCAGCCCAGAATCACCTAAAGAGGGATGGGTTGGAGAAGAGTTATCCATGAGTGAGCAATTAACCAAAAATGCTGAAAAATAAAGGGAATCTCAAATTCTAAGGAATTCCATGTTTCCACTGTAGCGTGCCTTAAGCCTGTATGACTGTCATGCTTTAATACTTCAAAGGAGGATGGTGGTGGAATTTTGTGATGGGTGCATGGCCGTGAGGAGAAGATAGATGGTGTATGAGGAGATGGTCTAGAAGCTCTGATTCCTAGGAAAAGAATTGTGTTGAGAGAAACCCAGGCACCCTCTGCAGTCCTCTTGTGGGCTATCCCTCTGAAAGCTTGGAGATTTTCTTTCCCTAACGAAAGATAAAGAGAGTTTCTGATTGCCTCCTGGTCTCACCTATTTTTTTCTGGCAGGTCCTGGGCCATTATCCTCTGCAACTTTTGTTCAGGGAAGGAGTTGGCAGCATTGTGGATGGGCTGCCTCCACATTTTGCAGGTCTGGTTTCCCAAGAAGTCTGTTTACTCCCTGATTACCTACAGGTCATGAGGTGATTCAGGGCCTAGAAGGAAATTTGTCTTGAAATCATGCTTTTCCTGGTATTTCCTCAAAAATTCCCTTTTTGAAGTGCTTATGAGCCGGGTGACTTTGTTTTCTTGAGAGTTTGTATTCTTCTATTTTCTCTTGCTATAATGACATACTTAATTCAGTGTAATAAGTCAATAAAATAAGTTTACTTAGCTCACAGTTTTGGACACTTAGGAGTTTGGCACCAACATGTGCTCATCTCTGATGAGGGCCTCCTAGGCTGTGTCACATGGAGAATAACATCATGGTAGGAGCATGTATGAGAGGGATCCCATGGTGAGCTGTGAGCCAGAGAGCTAGGATGGGCCATTCTTGCTCTTTTAGAACAGTACTTCTTCAGGGAACTAACTGAGGTCCTAGGAGAACTATTGTAATCCCTCTCCTGGGATGCTTCTCCAGTGTCCTCCCCCTAAGCTCCCCCTCTTACTAGTCCTACCACCACTCACATTGCCACAGTTGAGATTAAGTCTCCAACACAGGAACCTTTGAGGGACACACTCATACCATAATTAGTCCCATTCTTTAGGATTCTGCTAATGGGACTACCATCTTGGTTGGGAGTCTCTCCTTTCAGGGTAATTTCTGGCCTGGTGAAATGAAGGTTCCTTGGTCCTGACTCTTTTTACTTTCACCTGATCTTCTGTCCTGCCTGCTGTCTTTTTTATGCTAAGCAATCACCTTGACTCTGGAGCTGATGGATACACCTCTAAGGTCTGGAGAGCAGCAAGCTTATTCTACCTTGTTTCATTATTCTAATCTAGGCAAGTGTGTGAAATTCTGATTAAAAACTCTTATTGGAACTGACGCTTTGGTATGGAGTTCTGCTTCAGGTCATTATATATCCTGCCTTTAAGGATGAATATCTGACCTTGGGAGGTCCACCTAGTAAGATTTATGATTTCAGTGTTGGATGTGTTTGCATTGGGGAATATCAGAGCTCTTTGTAATCAGTTCACCCTATCTGCCAGTCAGGCTTTGAACCCACACATGCATTCACTGTAAATCTACATGGTGAATTTTACTGCTACATCACAGCTGCCTCCTTATGGGATAGCATCCAGTGCTAGCAGCAAGACCTATCTACCTGTTCCGTTTGAGTAATATGAATGTAGGTAGCTGCTTTTAAACAGGATTAGTCAAGTAATATTGCCAGATATCTAATGAGTATCTGTATGTCATGCAAATGGGAATGATGTATAGAAATAATGAGAAAGTCCCCATTGTTTTCCTGTAGGGCCATGTGTAATTGAGATTTGTTAACTCTGTGTTCTAAGCTGTGGTTTTGCTGTGCCCTATTGGACAGTTTCTCTTTAAATGTCTACATATTAGGGAAAATCATATTTACTTAATTTTAAAAAAAGCCACAATGTATCTTTTTAAAATGCAAGCGTGGGTTCAAGGCCTGACGGGAGCATAGAGTTTTGTTATTAGATCATGGGCATGAGTCTGCCACAAAATCAAGGTCCTTTCTCCACCCCTCCCCACACACCCCAGCCATCTTAACACTCTCAGAACATGGATCTTTATCTCCCCATTTCCTTTGGTTTATAGCTGTTTTTTTTTTTTTCCTTCTATGAGGGAAACCATTAACCTCCACGCCCATCTTCTCCAGAAATAATTCCTCATTTATCCACTGAGCTGTAATCTTTCCAGTATTCAAAATCCAGCACAACTCCCAGCTCTTCTGCTCGATTTTCTCAGACCCTCCCAGAAGGAAAGAATTGCTTCCTCTCTCACTCTTTGTACCTGTATTGTCTGCAGTTCAGTTCTGTCTTGTCCTATAAATACTGTATAAGTACCTATCTCTCTGCCACTGGAGTGTGAATTTCTGAGGACCACAGCTCAGCCATTTCAATGCTTGCTACACAGTAGGTGGTCAGAAACATCTCATCCAAATAAAAGTAATTTTACTGTTGACTCATATGCTCATGGCATCAATACTAGTCCGGCTTTAAGGGAATTTCTACACGAATATGAAAATTTCTATGCAAAAAAATTAACTTGTATTTTAGGACAATAGTAATTTCTTTCCTGTTGATTTTAAAATACAAAAATTTTTATTTGATATGTACCTATTTGCTGAATGCTTGAACCCCATGCCTTCTCTTCCTCCCCAACCCAACTCCTAATTGCCCTGTTTAACTCAGTGTGAGCTTTTCCTAACAGCATCATGCCCTTCCTCTTTTATCAACACAATAACCATGTATCAAGGGGCAATGCTAAAGAAGGAACATCTTATTGATATCTTTGCTCCAGAAGTTGAAGGGAATTGGATGGCAGAGCCAATTTGGAACAGGGCCCATCTCTATCTTGACTAGCTTTAGTTTCTTAACACTAGGTTAATGGGGAATAATATTTGTCATTGATTTCAAATTTAGTTATGCCTGGTCCCTACGTTTACAGTTGAGATCAACAAGTCATTTTAGTGTTAAATACCTTTGGGAGAACATATTCATTCTAGTTTCACTTTCCTTGGTGAAGCTCTAAGTGGTGGGGGAATACAATATTGATTGGGTCTAATGAAAAAGCTTCTTTCTGTCAACTCTTTATTACCTCATTGGCTTTCTTCTTTTCTCACCTCTTACTTTTAAAGCTGTTGATAGCAGCATTAAATAAGCCTTCTGTGCATGCTACAGTCCTCTGTATTTATTTTTTGCTTGGTTTAAAAACCTTAGCCTTTAAAATAGATGAGTAAAAGGTTTTTGATTCAGTCCAAGGTAATATGATGTCATAGAAATAATACTGGACCAGGAGTTGGAGTCTTTATGACCTTGGGGGAAATCTTTTTGCTTCTCTTTGGCTTAGTTTCCTCATTTTCAGAATAAAGGGCTTACTGTTAGAGATAGTTTCTGAGTTTCCTTTCATCTTTATCATTCTTGAGGTGTATTTCTGGTATTAATATTCCAGGTAGATTTTAAGATATCTGTTTGTCAGATATAATAGCTTAATGATATGTTTAATATGAAGTTTTAGAAGATTTGGCATGAACAGAAAATGGAACAGCAAAAGATCAACACATATATTTAACTGTTCTACATTATTTGTTCTTGAATTCATTAATGTAAGTGAATATTAATTGATAATTTTAAAAATTTAAAATTTTCCTTGTATTATTTTAGTTTCTAGCATTTCATTGAACATTCAAGATAGGCTTGTTACCTATGCTTGGACTTAGTCACTGGAAGGATTTAATAGAACTGTAGAACCAGTTTTTGTTTTAATGGAAAGTATATTTATTTATTGACAAGTGTAGTCTCAGAAGATAACAACAAAAAAACAGGAAAGGAAGTTATGAATATCAAGTGAAAGTTGGAGATTTACTTCTGAATAAGCTAATGTGGAATGTCATTTTTCCAGGACAGTTTTAATTAAGCAATGGGCAATTAAGCAGTAAAGTACAGGATGCCATATAAATTGCAGTGTTAGTAGAAAAGCAAACTAACATTAATTATCAAGTTTCTAAATTTCCCAGACCTTAGGATGCACCTTGTAGGTATGTTTTTCATCAGAACTTCCATCGATTAAGGAAGGAAGAAACCTACATTTACTGGATATCAAGCTTGACATTCTCTTAGGATAATCACATTTAATATTATGGATGGTTAGTCACATTTAGTTGTACTCATTAGTGGTAACACTAGAAGATTTAGAAAGGAAGGTTATAATTAAAATTAAAATAATTAAAATATTGCCTAAGTGATATTTTAGAGTTTGTGAGTTTCATATGTGCCTCTGTTATCTGTTTCTTTAGGTGTTATTGATATTTGAACTTTTTGTTTTATTTTTTCGCATTTCTTTATTTGTGCAGTATGATTACAATAGACATAGGAAGATTCAGTTTTATCTTTTGACCCATTGATTACGTTACCTCACCCAAAATAAGCTTTGCCTTCTCCCTGAGCTTGAAGTATAATTCAAGTCAATTTTAACCTTCCATGAGAAGGACTCTTTGTTTATGAAGAGAAAGTCATCAGGTTGTGAAGCATAAGCCACCTCAGAGTGTGTACCATCACGAGGAATCATTAAAGAAACAATTTAGAGGTCTCCTATTATGGGATTACTTCTCCCTATCTTGATAGGTGTTGAGGGTGAATGCTGAATCATTGACTAGTTGATTATTTTATTAGAACATGGTGCTAATGCAGTCTTGTGTCAAGGTTAGTCATAACATGGAAATGGATATTAATCTGTTTTATGTTAACAAAACAAGGCCAAGTCTATGGTTTAACACATAGATGTTACATAAAATCAATTTGGTGAATGAATAATCTTACCAAAGACATCAGCCTGGCAAAACCAGGTAAACACAGATTATTGCTCCTGGTGGAGAGTACACTGAAGTATGCTTTATACATACCTTTAAGTAGAGTCATCTTTACATACACTGTGATTCTTTGGGAAACTTTGAGGTTTTTTTTTTTTTTTTTTTTTTTTTGATTCAGCTCTATCACACACAGGTACAATTAAAAGCATAGCTACACACCGTTAATGTTGCAATCATAGCATCTCAGGGTCCCATAGAACTTTCAAGATCACTTAATTTACTTAATATTCAAATTCCTCTGACCCATCATCACTGTTCGTTTGTCGACATTTTGGATTATTTGACAAATATCCATTGTTTACTTAAAATTTAACTAGTACTGAAGAGTGGATCCACAGAGAAAAAGATACAAACCTTCTTGTAAGGTGGTTAGAGGTAGTGACAACATATAACACCAACAATTTCATATGTAGTCTGGCTTTCAACCTGAACAGTTAAAGTGTCTGGAACCTTATTGTCTCCAATGGTCAACCATCACATGTATTGTCAACTCTGATTATTAAATGATTATTTTCCCCCATGTTAATCCAGAATTGGTCTCCTGGAAGTTCAAGTCTTTGGGGAAAAACAAAAACAGAAAAACACCACTCTAATCCTTTCCTTTATAGTAGTTCTTTAGACCCCTGTTTGTCAAACATTCATGTGCCTATAAGTCATCTGGGATCTTGTTAAAATGCAAATTCTGATTCAGCAGGTCTGGAATGGCCTCATCATTCTTCCCCAAGTAATGCCAGTGTTGGTCAAGTGATCGCAGGCCAAGTGGCAAGGATTTAGACAACTGAAAACTAGGATTATGACACATGCCTTCACTCTACCTCTTCATTCTGTATCTTATCACCACCAGTCTTAAGTCTTCCCTAGTTCTTCAGTTCTTTCAAATGCAGTGTGGCTCCAAACCTTTCCATATAGGTAACATGATATATGGAAATGTTAACAAACTCAGAAGCTAAGAGAGATGTAGCCAATTTATTTAAACTTTCTGAGCTTTGATTTTCTGGTCTGAAAATCAGGATGTCAATAGTTTACCTAGCTTAAATTTAGAAAGAAAATATTTGAGATAAAAGATTTATAGCACCTAAAATTGCTTTGCATGTAGGAGGTGTGTTGACCATCCCACGATATGATTGTAGAGAGTAATGCTTAGAATCAAATGTCATCATCCAGATTTGCTCTGATGAATCCAGAGCGAAATGTGTAGATTAAAATTTCTAAGAGGCCCTTAGGAGATCACTTTATCCCTTTGCACAGTAATATTTGGTTAGCTGACCTTGCAACTGCTGTTTATAATGTGCTTTGAGAAAAGAACTTTATAATTTCACAGTAGGGTTTTTATTATTTTTTAATGTTCTCCAAACTCTTGGGATTTTCAAAAGAGGATTTTGCCTGCATTCTAAATGAAGTCACCGGTTGGTCTAGACCTCATCTGAATTGTTTCAGGCACTTTCACAGGTAGATGTCACAGCATGTGAGCTATCTGCTCGAAGGCCTTGCTGTGTTTAGTTTTAAGAGTTCTGAGCATATTGTTGTTCACAGTTTCACTGTTGCAGTGAGTGAACTAACATAATGAAGAGAGACACATCTTGCTAATCCCTAAATCCTAGTTGAGTGTGTCCCCTTTGTGTTCATACAAGCCCTTATTCATCATTCAGACCCACTTTCCAGGTAAGAGTCTCCCCTTCTGCTTTGGGCACCTACTTAACTCTGTGGGTACTTTTATTATAGTATTTGTACCATCCTAATGAAATTGTTTCTTACAGTTTTTGTTTTTCTAGTACTTGAACTTGTTGTCAGCTGGGTCTGTGATAGCTGGGTTATCTTTCTGAACATGAACATTTGCAGAAAAATAGCCTTAATAGAGGCATTCCTATTTTATTCTTCTCCTTTCTGTGCTGTGATTTCTCCTGGAATAAGTTCACCTTTATTAATTTCACCTGTTTCTTCTGTATTTCTTTTTTTAAAATTTTATTTATTTTTTACATGAGCTCTATTATTATTATTATTATTATTATTATTATTATTATTTTATTATTTGCATTACAATTCTTAATATACCTTTATACCATAATTTATCGAATCTCTGTATACAAGATATGTTGACACCAAATTCACATCTTCATACATGTATTTTGTATAACGATCAGGGTCTCCTTCCACCATCCATGCTTGACATCTGAGTTCTTCATACAAATCTAATAACATGCTAAGATAACACCATGTAGTTGCTCTACCAGCAACTTAAATAAACTTGCCTCACTTTGAAATTATTGTCATCTTTATCCAGATCCCAATCTGCCTTGTATTTTGAGTTTACTATTTCAGTGAATGGACTACTAATTGTACCTAATAAATACTTAGAAAATATTGGTTGTTTTCTGATCACAAACATCTTGTCTGTCAAGCTGGGAATGGTACTTACATTTGATTCATCTCCTCATTAGCCTCATATCCAGTCACAGATCTCGTGGCTTTTTTATCTCTAATGTTTTATTCCTTGGTTTATTTATCAAGCACTAACTAAGGACTTTTTGTGACCTATAATGGAGAGCAAGATGATTCAGGCAGTCATCGACATCACATAGCTGACAGATTTTATACCATATTTTCTTTTTTCATCTTTTCTGCCATCATTAGGGACTGCTTTTCTCAGCCTGAAATGTTGTGACGTTTTCTACCTGATGTCTCAACCTCCCTTTTCTTGACTGTCTGATAATTTTTTATATGGGATTTTTACAAATGGACATCATGCAACTTTTCTATAAAAACCCTCGCAAAGGTTTCCAATTGCTTACAAAAGCACCCTTAAATGGCCCTAAAGTGACTAAGATGATTCCCTGGGATCCTGTCTCATCTGATCTTTATCCTGTCTTAGTGTACTTACCCACAGCCCGCACAGTCTGTTGTGGCATTTGAGACAGGCTGGGGAAGATGAGAACTTCAATAGGCAGTAAACGTGGGCAGTAAGCACACAAACAAATGAATAGAGATGGGAAACTGTATGGCTGCAGGTCCCAGCATTTGCTGAAGCTCAGAAATACAACACACACATGCACACACACACACACACACACACACACACACACAAATCCTCCTCCCCTCTACTCTGATGTTTCTCACATGGTTCGCAATCTAAGTAGCCATTTTGAATCTGTTCTAATCTAAGGAAACAAAACTCATGGGCACTGGTAGGTTTCTCGTAAACAATAGGCAGTTATTATGAGCCAACCTGCAGGAAAGCTCTTTCTTATTACACCTGGGTTACCATGGAATCTTTCTTGGTTGAGATTAAATATTTTAAAATTGAAATGAGACCCTTAGCATGTTTTATGCAAGTAAAGGAAGTTCTTTTTGCTGCTCAGGTATGATGGGTGATGAGCTTAATCAGACATAATATTTATTTCACCATTTCTTCCTTGCATTCAGTTTTGTGCCATCTAGTCTAATTGGATCTTGTACCTGACTTCTCTGGTTGATAACTTCCCACAGAAATTATGCATTTTGTAAAGTGAGTCTTAACACTGCATAAGAAAATACCCATTTGTATCAAAAATTTAAAACTGATCTTAGGTAGAATTAAAAATAAAGTGGAATGGATCAGATTTTTGTTTTGTTTTACTGAATCAATTAAACACTAAAGGCCAGGAATGCTTAGTTTTATTTTTAATATTTAGTATTAAAAAAGGTCATACTCATGTTGAAAAGATAGCATTAAAATGCATGCAAGTAGTTCCTAGCCTACTCCATGAGCATGTGCTCAATCTAGATTGTTACAGACCTCTGGAGAAATTTGTAGAGTATATTATTATTAAATTGAGCCTTTAAAAAAAAACAAGGACAGTTGTTAGCTATTTAGTTCTGTTTCATCATGAGATTATCTTTTTTTTTTTTTCTTGGTTACTTTTATTTTCTTCTTATTTTGGGGGTGTCTTTTTCCAATAATTTGATATTATGGATATCAATATCACAAAGTAAGTAATAAAATTTTGATACTACTTTTTATTTTCTAAGATATAATGGGAAATTGTGATTCATTTTGTTTTTATTTTTAGTATAGGTTTCATTTTTAAAAACAAGTGTCTTTTAAGATGTATTTTCAAATTGAATGGTTATTTATAGCATTCCTTAGTCTGGTATTACATAGCAAGTTGTTTTTGAAAATGTGAAATGTTGGTTTGAAACATCAACTTATACTGGCTTTAATTTACAAATAGCATTAATTTTTAAGTTTTATTTTATTTTCTATACTTGATCTCCATTGCTTATTCCATTTATCACTATATTAAAATTATGTGATTGAAAGACTTCACAGACTTAACTGTTTTAGTGCATCATCCACATTTGATTTCTAATTGTAACCTTTACAACATCTGGTAACATATCTGATGTGTCATTATATTTTCCTAGACAAAAAAAAAGACCACTTATTATATGTTGATCTCTATTAATTCACAGCTTTTAAAAAATGAAATGCAATATAAATTCTAATACCTGAAGTATTACAATGAATCATTTTCTATAGTTGAGATTCCTTTCATTACACTGATTTGGATTGTCTTTTTCTTTGCTTGTTTTTATGAACCCATATTTTATGTATTTTCAATTGGAGAAAACAATTGAGCCATTATATTTTTTACCACTCTATTTATAAAAGAAACTATTTTGATTTATTAAAAGAATGAAGTGAGACATAAAATCAGTTTTAAAAATTTTAAGATCATTTAAACAGACATAGCTTTAGAACTTATTTACTAATAAGTAATTTTCCTTCTCTGGACCTAAGAAAAAAAGGACATCACTGGATGTCTACCCATCTAACTAGATAGTTAGGTACACTTTGGGTTTATTTGAACCTTAAAATTCTGAGCTTTGGCGTAGCTTCCAACTGTTCTTAGACTTGTCACATCTATTCTGTGAAATCACTAACAGGCCAACTAGGAGGTGTCGTTCAAGTTCTTCCTCTGAGAAATCATTATAAAATATTAACCAGCTCCTCTGTAGGGTATTCCCATAGGCAAGCATGCCTGAGCATGTTATGATTCACTGGCTAATAGTGGGATCTGATTGTGATCCTAGGATTTGCAATGTAGTCATACCACATATGAGACGAGGACACCATGAACATTTCCCGGTATTCTTTTTCTAATATAGTGCAGATCCTGCCAGCCATTGCCCACTTTAATATTCATATTATTATTTGTATATTATTATTTGTATTGTTACTTATTGAGATATGCATATTAGGATTAAGGGGGACACCACACAGGTTAGTGTCAACTTTGTGGAAAGTTTGACATCTTTAATATATTTTTTTAAATATTTATTTATTTATTTTTAGTTTTCGGTGGACACAACATCTTTGTATGTGGTGCTGAGGATCGAACCCGGGCCGCGTGCATGCCAGGCGAGCGTGCTACTGCTTGAGCCACATTCTCAGCCCCGACATCTTTAATATTAAAGAATATGAAGGCACCAGCCCTGGAGCTGGAATATTTTAAGTGCTCAGTAAACCTCAATTCCTTTTTTTGTTCTTCTAGCTTTTGACTCTAATGTCAATGTTGTTCCATTATTCAAGGTTGTCTCTCTCCTAGTTTCATCTTTACTGGGAAAGTAAGAACAGAAATCACTTTATTGTGACCTACTTTATTTTTTTAATGATCTACTCAATGGGTTGTTTCCAATTTGTGTTCCTTAGACACTTTTTTGTTTCTCTTCATACATTGCTATGTACATAGAGGAAATAATAGGAAAAAAATAAAACAAATCATTTCAATAATGATTATATCAGAGTCTTCCTTTAATTTTGACATTCATTTTTATTCTCCTGGATTTCAATTGGTATCCAGTTGGTGGTGGGACTTTGTATTTACACTACACTACATTAAGGAAAAAGAGAAAAGTAATTTTTCATGAGACTTGAAAGTTGTTTTGGAGGGTAAGGTTTATAAGCATTGCATCCCTGAGCCATTGATCATTCAGAACATAGGGCAGATGAAGTTTGTATAGGGAATATTAAGCAGTGAAATGATACTTAAATAGTAATTTCTGTAAACCATATTTAAGATATATTCCCAGGATACACATCATCTAGAGTTATCATGTGTGTGCTCGTGCACACGGATATTTACACACTAACATAAACACAAATGAGTTAATGAGCTTTTAAGAAGGGTATTCAAAACCTGTGGAAAACTCATATATGTAATTAGCTCTGAGGAGAGAAAGAGAAAGCTGTGGACACAGTAAAACAGAGAAAGCAAAGTGACTCATCCCAAAGGAATGACAAGTTCTAGTGACACTTAAGACAGACCCTTTCACCCTTTTGTCTGCCTTAGGAACACCTGGGAGGTCAGTTACCTTCCAGGTTATCTGTGCCAGAGGTGCTGTGTCCAGTTCTAAGGGTGATTACACAGAGTCACCTGCCTGAAGCAATCCTGGCATTTGGGGAGGGAAACTTCAGTGAAAAGGGTGATTCTCAGCAGATGGGAAATGTAATCTGAGAGGTTATTATTAATTTTTCCTCTAAGAATCTTCACATGTGTATTGGAACTCTTAAGTGAGAATACTTGCTATAAAGAGGCGTCACCCCATTTGGGAGCTCCTCAACTCTACCGTCTGAGTAAGCAAGTTGACATCTGTTCTATCCTCCTTTCCTCTTGTTTCAATGAAGATGCTGTTTTCTTCTATGAGATACCATTCTGCTGTGTTCTAAATCCCATTCTTCCCAGTTCAGGGGGAAGGTGTTTTACCTTTAACCATTTTGCCTAGATTCTTGCTGTTTTCAATTCAGCATGCTTAAGTCTTTATAAAACATCAGGCAGCCTTCCCATAGTCCCTTTTCAGGATTGAAAGTGCCTACCTCTCTTCTGGTTGATGTTTGACATATTCATAAATCTTCTGTACTTACTGTCAACTTTTCTTCAACATGCACTTATACTTCATCTGTTTCTCATCTAGCATTATACCCAACACCAACACCTCTGCTCTTGTCAGTGTTTTTAATGATTTCCAATTTGCTAAGTCTGGTGGATACTGTCAGTGCTCATTTCATGACCTCTTGGTAGCACTCAACACTACTAGCTGGTTCCTCCTTTTGAAAAGCACTTCTTTTTCAGTACTAGAGATTGGGGTTCTCTACCTGGAGTTTCATCTCCAGCCATTTTATTGTATTTTTTTTTTTTTTTTAATTTTGAGACAGTCTCACAAAATTGTTTAGGATTGACCCCAGACTTGCTATCCTCTTACCTTAACCTCCTGAATGGGTGGGATTATAGGCATGAGCCACTGTACCTGACTTTTTACTCCCATCTTTCTAATTTCTCTTCAGTTTTCTTAACTGGTTTATCACCTTTTCATCTTTGTAGATCTTCTAGGCTCTGTCCAGGGTCCTAAAGATTCACAATGTACTCTCCTGGCTTACTCCTCAAAAGTGATGACTTCTTCCTCAGTTAAGACTCTCTGGGGTGAGTGTAGCTCATGGCAGAGGGATGTTCATTAGCTCAGTAGTGTGAATTCTGCTTTTTTTTTTTTCTTTTCGTGCCATACTGGGAGGAAAGTATGTTATTTGAGAGGAAATAGACCAATTAAGGATCTACTCTATTAAGAATATTCTGGCTGTGCCATGGTTACATACTTCCACTTTCTATTTTTGCTGCCCTCCCACACATTTCCCTCTCTGCCCACCTGCAGTTAATAACTAAGTCAAGACAGTTCTACCTCCTAAATTATTTTCTGTCTCCATGAACACTCCTTAATCCAAGCCACTGTCATCTCTTGATCGGTCTACCATTATTAGTGTTATTACTCTCCAGCTTTTCTCCCTGCCCATTCTTCCATCTATTCTCTCTTTAGAATTCTCTACTGGACTTTAAAATACTGATTATATCATTTTTATGCTTAAAACTTTTCTCTGACTTCATTTATTACTCCTCACAGAAGCAAAAAGTATGAAATATAGGCATTCCTTTTACAGAGTAATTTTTATAATGCAAATTTAAAATTATATATTTTGGATTAATATAATTTATTATCTAAGGGACATGATTAAGGTGCATTATTTATTCATGAATTATGAATGCTGCATTTATTTGGAATGAACCTCTTTTGGCTGTTTACTTGCTCTAGGTTAGAAATAGCAAGGAGGAAAAAACTATGGTTTTTGGCCAACTGTTTAGTTTATATGGCTTTGTTCCTTTTTTTTTTTTTTTTTTTTTTTTGGTGCAGTGCCAGGGAGTGAACTCTGGGCCTTCTAAGTTCTATGCAAGTGCTCTGCCACTGAGCTATATACCCATAGTTCTGTGTTTTATTATCAATGTATTTTATGATTGCTACAGGCAATAGGGACAAAGACTACATTAATAAAGGGTAAGAAAAGAAGGCCATTAGTTTGGGGCAAAAGGTAGATAAAATCAGAGACTAGATTTGTGCAGTGATATTTAGGTCTTTCACAGCTATGTATTTGAAGTTCTACACCAGCAGTAAAGCTGGGAGCAGAGGTGGTCAGCCCTGGTGTAGATAAAACACTGTGTCAGTGTGTGTTTGATGGGCACGTGGGGTTAAAAGTATTATCTGAGACTGTCCTTTCTATGTACCATTGTGTTTTCTGCTCTTTTCAACCACTTTCCCAGACAGCCTTGCATTGCTTCTTGTTCCATGGTGCGTAACATTCTGAATGATCTGTACTCATCTTGGGCCACCTTCCAAACTATTAGTCTCTAAATTCCAGCCCACACTTTCCATTGTTCAGACTCACGAAAGTCCTTTTTGCCCTTGAACTTTTTATTGCTGCCCTTGCATGGAAGGCTGTTGTTTTCCATTTCCCACATTCCCTCTCACTGACATGCTCCATCCAACTAATTCCTCCTTGCTTTTTCAGACACATCTTCAATGTCTATCCTAAGGGAAGACATTTTTTTGTCCCCTTAGAGACTAAGTGAGGTCCATCCTTCATGGCAAACAAGACTTTAGCAAGATACTTCTCATTTTTATAATTAATTAATTGTAGATTTGGTTTTGTAAGTTCTTTCCTTTCTACCAGAGGGTTAATTTTATGACACTGGCCAGAACTGTCTTATTCTAAGGTATAAACCTTGGCACAATACCAAGGACAGGGTATTGGTGGAAGAAAGGCAAATGTAAGGATAGAAGGAGTGAAGACAGTAGCCAGCAGGCTTAGGATGTAATTTTTGTCTCCCACCTTCTTCTGATATGCATTTCTCAGAACATCTGTGAATTTTGATTACCTGTACCTTGTTGTTCTCAGTGTGCACATCTGAGTCTCTGAAACAATGACTGCTTTGTAAAGCAAGCAGCTAGGTGCTGTTTGGAGAAATATGTCTGCCAAGATGAAGAACTGTTTAGGGCTGTACTTCCTCATGTGATAGTCACTAGCTACATGTGGCTTTTGATCACTTGAAAGTGGTTAGTTTGAATTGAGATGTATATTGATTGTGAAATAAACAGGTAATTTGAATAACGTAGCACAAAGAACATGAATGTGAACTATCTCAGTCATTTTTATCTTAACTGAATATTCGAGATACATTATGTTAAATAAACTATGTTGTTAAAGTGGTTTCACCTATGTATTTTCCTTTTCTGACTGTGACTATGAGTGAAAATGACCTACATGGATATTGGGCAGCACTGACCCAGGTGAAGGATGTAGGATTCTTTCTCTTGTTACTAGACCCCTGGGAGAAGAAAGCCATTCTGGTGAAATGAGGCAACTGCCTTGAATAGTATTGTGATAAAAAGTCGAAGATGTACTAAGCACTCTACTCCTTATTTCTACTTCATGTTGGACACACTGGGGGCGATTTCCTGGAGGTTTTTTTTTTTTTCTTTTTAAAAGCAATCATAAGTGGAATTATTGCACATGAATGCTATTTTGAAATAACATCATTGTTACTGTTTCATAATGCTTTATTTTTAGTTTATATTATTTATTTTCTCTTGTGACTTTCTTATTGACAGCCATTATCTGCATTTTCTTTGCTAGATTCTAGAATGTGGTTTGATGTTTTTTCACTTAAGCAAATTAAGTGGTTGATAAGGTTTCAAGCTTTGAAATATCCTAACAATTTTCTTGATGTGAAAGAGAATGTTAAAATCAATCATAAATTATTTCACCACCAATATCAAGTTCCAGAACCCTGAATTCTGGAAGATGCCAGTACATTAAGCAAACAGATGAAAATAAGCTCTGCCTAAATCTTTATCTGCAGCACATTCAATTGTAATTCTTAATAATGAGACAAGATAGAGGAGCTTGGGCACCTGGAACTGAAACCACATATCACCCACTTAATGATTAGTGGATATTAATTATTATTGCTTAAAGCCGGAACTGATTTAGTGTTCTTCTAGAGACTTCTGGCACAGGCTTTAATTTAAATCTTGTTATTAATTTCCAGTTGTTTCCCCCAACCTCAGGCACTGTGCTGTAAAATGTCTGTGTTATATACTACTCTGGAGTTTGAGTCTGTTCAAATCTGGGCATTTTATGGTACCCAATAACTAAAACATAATAAAATTGTAAGTCAAAGCCCCATCATTAATGCCACTACTGTTTAAGAACCATAGAATGAAAAATCTAAAAAAGATCTTGATGTTGCAACTCTTTTAACCTTACGTGAGAAAACTGAGCTACAAAGTGGTAGAGCTGAGACTAGAACCTAAGCCTCTGACACCTACTACAGTGTTTTTTCTACCAACCTCTCCTGAGAGCATTATCCATGCCAAGGTGTCATGCTTACAAACTAATATCATTCAACTGGAAGGAAGGCACATCCCTAAGTATGAGAAACTTAGTAAAAACTCACAGTTATGCATTTATTGTATGTATGTACGTGTGTGTGTATACACATGTGTGTGTATAAGCATGTGTGTGAGAAATTTCCATGGCATTCTGAGAAGTAGGTGCTTAATAAATTTCATTGCTTTCTTGAAGATTTCCAAGAGAAATTGGGACTTACTTTTAGTATCCTCATGTATCTTATATTACTTCCTTTTATTATTACAGATATTTGAGCAAAAGAGGATATTTAAAAATAGAATTTATGGTTTAGAGCAGTTTTAGGTTCATAGTAAAATTGAGTGAAAATATAGTGATTTCCCATGTATCTCCTGCTCCTCAAGGGCATTTGGATATTTTTATGGGTTAATCTCAGAAATACATCTTCATTTGTATTTATTAATGTATTTATAAAGTAGTCACACATACATGTGTTTATTAACTAGTCATATGGGAAGTGAATTATGAATTATTGTATACAGATAAGAAGTACTTGGGATTCTTCATAGTTAGGGGCAGTAAGATTGAAAATAAAATTGACAGAACAAATAAATGAACTTTTCTTAAGTCACAATGTAAACTTATGCCATAGAATATTCTTAAAGAATTATTTACTGAAAAGAAAAGAATGAATCTTTGCTCTATTGCTTTTAGAAATCCTTAATTTAAATCTACTAAAATTGTATTTACAGTAATTTGGGGTTCAAGTTTCCAACTGTGAAAATGGTATGTGTATATTTTTGCCATCTTAGAAGTACTATAATAGTTAAGAGAAAAGAGTTTGTTTGAATTTTGGTTGATATGTAATACATATCAGAAAAGCCATATTTCCTATCCTGGAGTGCCAGTCACTCACTTATAAAATCAGGATGGGGAGTCAGCAGTTTTCCCAATTGGTAGTTTATAGTCCTCTGGGGCAAATATTTTTTAAAGGTAGTGTTCACCTTTAAACAATAAAGTTGATTATTTGAGAATTATTTTTCCTGTAAGATTTGAAGTTTGGGAATATATGACTAAGGAACTCCCAGTTCCACCCCATGCTCCTTGCTTGCATAGTGCCTGGCCCTAGGCGTTTCATTGGGTTCTCAATGAATGCTCGATAATTGGAGGGGATTAGATGGGACTCTCGGTGATTCAGTTTTTCAAGGTGTTTTTGCTTATGTCCTATTTGCATAATTCTAGCCACGATGATGGTTTTATATGAACATTACCCAGTTTTAGTGTTACTCTCACAGTGTACCATAAAGGACAGGAGGCATAAGAATCACAGATGCTGAAAATGAGAAGACTTTGACTATTGTAATCTGAGCTGTTATAAAAGAATTCTGCCTCTCACTTAAAATAGGTGGATCTATTGGAAGGAATATAACGAAAACAATTAAAATGCAGAGTTGAGCTGAAAACCAAAGAGGAGACATCTCCAGGTGCCAGAAATGAAGAGGGAATTTATATTCACAGAGATGATCAGGAAATGATCTCGTGTGCTTCAAGGGGGAATTGTCAGATCCACATGTAGGCATCACCATTTGGATTCTAGGCCTGTCCCTCATCTGAGCACAGGATTTGAAGTCTCAGGTCAGTAATAGTCAGGCTGAGACCTATGTCAGAGAGATTGCTCCTCCTGAAAGAGGGTGGTCAAGAAATCTCTCCCACCTGCCAAAGAAAATGGAGTGGAGCTTGATGCTTACCTTGGGCAGTGTGTGGAAAGTGTTGCCTGTGAGGACTTGGAAACCAAAATCTGGACTACATCCTAAATTAGGTCCAATATCAACCTTTCGTTGTTGACCTGGAATTAGTGTTTGAGATGTTACTTCTCTACAACTGGGAAAATCCATGAAGTATCACTCAAGGCCAATGCAATACTGTGATTTGGGGTTATAGTCTGGGAAAACCCCAAACCACTCCCTCTGAAGAAAATCTCAGAGACCAATAATTGAAACCAAACAAAGATATAGATACGAAGGAGAGTGAAACATAAGAAATCACAGAATTATAGCCCTGAGTTCTAGATCCTAGGTAAATCTTAATAAACATTTAAAATATTCATTAATAAAAAGAAGCAGAAATCACAAGACAGAAACAGGACAATATGAGAAAAAGGTAGATTTTTTTAAAAAAATCTAAGAATAATTATGTAGTAATTATAATATTAGGAGAGAAAAAAACCTATGTATAATATAAGAGAAAATGATTGGATTAGAAATTTAGTTGGATCACTCAGAGTGCCTCTAAGAGATTAATATGTAGATGGAAAACACTGGATGAGAGAGTGTATAAAGAGATACTCCAACTTACACAAAGAGATCTGAAAAAGGAGGAGAGAGACAATGCCAAACCAACTACAACCAGAGATTAAGAAAGAATTTGCAGAAGTCAAAAAATCATAATACCTTTTCCATCATGTGTCTTTTTAAAAAAAATCCACACCTGAAAATACTGTAGTAAAGTCCCACTGTATTAAAGAAAAAATATTGTAAAAGCAATAAGGGAGAAAGGCAGGTAGACTTATTACAGTATTGGTGTTTTCAGTAATATTTTCAGAATGTGGAGATAAAATAAGCATCATTTTGTAGTTGCATTTCCAATTGGCAACTGTTAACAAGAGAGAGAGAGAGGGTGGGGGGAGGGAGGAAGAGAGAAAGTGTAATGGCAAATGCTAAGAAATTTTATAGACCCTCTGTATTGGCTCACCAGGTGGAGGTGAGGAGAAAATTTACTGAAAGATGCAATGGTGATTGGGGCTGGGGATGTGGCTCAAGCAGTAAGCGTGCTCGCCTGGCATGCATGGGGCCTGGGTTCAATCCTCAGCACCACATACAAAGATGTTGTGTCCGCTAAAAAATAAATATTAAAAAACTCTCTCTCTCTTAAAAAAATGCAATGGTGATTGAAGAAGATGGGAAAAATGTTGATAAAAGTCTTGAAATGACCAAAAACATTCTTACAATGAGTCTCTCATGGGTTTAAAAGAATATGGAAATAAAATACTAGACAGTACTAGGAGTGAGTTTCAGAGTTTTTAGGTGTTTGTATTATTTATTAGGAGCTTAGTGATAGTTGTTACACTTGGACTTGGCTAAATTAAAAATTTATGTCAGATATGTAAGGGTAACCACTAATTTCCAAAGCAAGATAGGGGAAAAATTAGAGTGAGAATAAGGGAAATTGAATCAATCTTGAAGGAACATAAGATAAAGAAATCAAGCATGCATAACAAATACAAAACACAAGTTAATAAAAAATAGAAATAACTAATTCAGAAATTATGACAAATGCAAAATGGTTGTTATGATTTGGTTGTGAGGTGTCTCCTAAAAGCTCACACGTGAGACACTATAGAAGGTTTAGAGAAGAAATGATTGAGTTATGAAAACCTTAACCCAATCAGTGAATTAATCACCTAATGGGATAAATTGAGTGGTAATTGAAGGCAGGTGGGGTGTGGCTGGAGGAGGCGGGTCATTGTGGGAGTGGCTTTGAGGGAGGTATTTACATCTGGCAATTTGGCAATCTCTCTCACTGTCCTGCTGCTTTCCTATCATCATGTGAACCACTTTCTTCTACTACACTCTTCAACCATAATTTTCAGCCTCACCTTGAGCCCCGAGGAATGCTTCTGCAACCATGAACCCCTAAATAAACCTTTTTCCTCTACAATTTTTCTTTTTGGGTCTTTTAGTCACAGCAGCAAAAAAACTGACTAAAACAGAAATTGATACCAAGAAGTGCTGTTGTTGCTGTGACTAACCTGAGCATATGGTTCATAAGTTTTTGGAGCATTTTGGAATTGGTTGGAGGAGTTCTGAGATGTTTAGCAGTATAAGATGGAAATGCTTTAGCTTATCATAAGCAGAGTTTAGTGGCTGATTCTCCTGGGTGCTCAAAAGACCAGAATGACAATAGGACCATGGACAGTGAAGAGAGGATTCAAGAGGGTTTAGAGGATAATATTGGTAATTTGACTTTTAATTTGGCAGAAGAAATTTCTAGATAGCACAGCATTCAGGAAGTGGCATGGATTGCTTGTGGCTTTTAGCCAAGTTTATCTTTATATTCATGAGCAGAAAGATTTGGAAAACTTAGACTTGAAAGGTGAGAGTAAAACTGGAGCTAAGGAAGTTGGAGTTGTTAAAGACATTACTGTCACTAAAGAAATGCAAAAGACTTTGCCTAGAGACAATAAGAAAAATGGCTTGAGGGCATCTCAGGAAATGGGAAGACCCTACCCACCTCAGGCTCAAGAGAGTAAAAGTGGAAAGTCTCTTGAGAAGAGATGGGGGTGGGGGGATCCTATTGCACAAGGGGAGCTAGTAAGATTTTTCAACGCGTTCAGCCACAAGGCACACAAAGGCTGCTGCTGCCAGGGACCCTGGAGGCTTTACTACTGCTCGAGATGGTGTTAGACCTCGGTGTCAATCACATGGTATTGGTTCTGCTGAAATGCAGGATGCTAGAGTTAGGGGGGTCATGGCGACTTCCACCAAGATTTCAAAGGAAGGCCTGGGAAGCTAGGCAAAGTGCAGCATGGTTGAAGTCTTTGTGGGAACCCCCTGAAAGGGTGATGCATGAAGATGTGAGGAAGAAGCCAAAGCTGCTGTGGAGATTCCCCAAATTAAGAAATGACAGTACTATGGACCATCCCCTGAAGAAGGCTGCAGGAATCCAGCTCAGACAAGCAACAGAAATGCCACTTGGGCTGCAACCAACAAGGCGACTAGGGCAGAGCTACACAAGCCCTTTGGACAGAACATCACCATACCATATATCCCAGATGCCAAATGTGAAGCCACAGGACTTGTTTGCCCAGCTGGATTTCAGTCTCATTTTGTTCCTATCCATTCTTTTTATGCCCCTATTTTTCTGAATGGAAATGTTTACTTGGTACTGCTATATAGTGGATACTTGTAAATTGCTTTTGAGTTTTATAAGAACTCACAATGCAAGTTTGCCCTGAGTCTCAGAGGAGACGTTGGACTTGAATTTTGAGCAATCTTGGAAATGTTGAGACTATGGGGACTCTTGGGAATAGACTAAATGCATTTTGCATTGTTAGATGATTTCGATCTTTTGGGGGCTAGGGGTGGAATGTTGTGGTTTGGATATGAGGTGTCCCTCAAAAGCTCATGTGTGAGGCAATGTAAGAAGGTTTAGAGGAGAAATGATTGGGTTATGAAAACCTTGACCTAATCAGTTAATTGATCACCTGATGGGACTAATTGTGGTAATTGAAGGTAGGTAGGATATGTCTGGAAGAGGTTGCTCATTGGGGGAGTAGCCTTGAGGTATATATTTGTATTTGACAAGTGGATTCTCTCTGTCTCTGTCTGTCTGTCTGTCTGTCTGTCTCTCTCTCTCTCTCCTTCTGATCATCATGTGAGCCACTTCCCTCTACTATACTCTTCAGCCATAATTTTCAGCCTCATCTTGAGCTCCAAGGAATGGACCCAGCTGTCTATAGACAGAGACCTCTACAACCATGTGCCCCTGACTAAACCTTTTCTCCTCAACAATTTTTCTTTTGGGGTCTCTCAGTCACAGCAGCAAAAAAGCCGACAAAAACAATGGGTATAGTCATGTATTTCGGGACTTTCAGATCAGAGGAAAAGTCAAAAACCTGAATATATAATATTAATATAATGTTGAATAAAATAAATCATCATGCTATGTGTGGCATGATGCTTTTTATGTAAAAATGTATAATGTACAAAAATGTACTATGTATTTTTGGTGGATATATAGAGAGGATATAAAGGAACAAAAGATTGAGCAGGAAGGCAGCATTCCAAATTCAGAAATAAATTTAGTTTGGTCTGGTTAGGAAAGCTAAGTAGATGACTATGTTTTAATTCTGTAAAATGGTTTAAAGAAATTATGGCAATTTCTAATATTTGTTAACTTAGATGTTGAGCTTAAGGATATTCGAGAGGCAATGAGACTGATGTGTGCCCTGTGGATTGTGGGGCCAGACCACCTGAGCTCATGAGGGACCTTCAGGAGTTGCTTTGTTTTTTTGTGCCTAAGTCTTATCATCTGTAAAATGAGATAGAGTTAAGAATATTAACCTCATAGAGTTATTGCAAAGATTCAATGAGTAAATGCTAGCGTAGAAATCAGTGAAGTCCCATGTTCAAGGGAAGCACTATGGGCAGTTATTGTTATCTCTATGCCTATTGCAAATATATCATGCTAAAAAGAGAATTTAAAGAAATGAAACAGTTGATGAATAGATAAACTAATAATAAATCTGCAAATTATAATCAAGAAAATCTTCACCAAAACATAAATGAAAACACTGTTTTAGTTTTTATGTAGCACATTAAGATTTTAGGGCCTCAATATCATAATTAAGAGAAAAGCATCTATAAACATTCTACCTAATTTGGCTTCCCATTGATGACAATAAAGATGATCCACATTCCGAATGGGCCATGTGTATATATATATATATATATATATATATATATATATATATATATATATATATATATATATATATATTATACAAAGAGTTTTTTGTTGTCTAGAGGGGAAAAAAGAAGAAACTCTAAATTTAAGACAGCATTTTTTTTTTATAGAACAAAGTATGAGATTTTGAAACATCAAATAAAAAACTTTTTTTCTATTTTTTATTCTGTTGCACTCAGATAAAATTCAAGCAAATTTCAATGTTTATGTGTCTCTCAAATGTATTCCTTTTGAAATTATTTTTTAACGAAAGCATGCCTTTTCTTAATAGGGTCACATAGTTTTTTTTTTTTTTTTCTTAAAGAGAGAGGAGAGAGAGAAAGAGAGAATTTTTTAATATTTGTTTTTCAGTTTCAGTGGACACAACATCTTTATTTCATTTTTATGTGGTGCTGAGGATTGAACCCAGCGCCCCACACATGCCAGTTGAGCGCGGTACCACTTGAGCCACATCCTCAGCCCAGAGTCACATATTAATGGAAAATTCTTCTTTTTTTAATTTTTAAAAAAATTTTAGCTATAGTTGGACACAATACCTTTATTTCCCTTATTTATTTTTATGTGGTGCTGAGGATCGAACCCAGGGTCTCGCGTGTGTGAGGTGAACGCTCTACCGCGGAGCCACAACCCCAGCCCGGAAAATTCTTAATTTTTAAAATAGGTTATGTGTATTAAAGACTGGAAGTCCTCCTCAAGGTTTGGGAGACTCATTAGCTGTGGGTAGATTAACCACTACTGTATTGGACACTGAAGAACCCTTCTTGGAATTGGGCTGGGCGAAATGGGCTTTTGGTACATGGGTACCTGCAATCAGAGAAGCTTCCCTTGAGAGTGTTATCTTGGCTCTTTTGGCTGAAATTGACTTATTTCTTTGTTCTTGGAGCTAGAGTTCATGTCACAGTCTTCATGATCAGTACACAGGTTCATGATAGGCAATCCCTCACACTTAGGTTTCACCTTTTCCTGAGAACCTTATAAAGTGCATTTGAGTTTTAGCAAACAATCTGTACTCACATCCCAATGTATTATGTACATTTGATAATGTTTTCAATTCTCGTATGCGTTGTGTAATCTCAAGAAATAAATTAATTGTATTAATGTAGTTATGTGTAGAAATAATTTTGTTGAAATTTTAAGAAATCTTTATTGATTTGCAGCAATGAAAGATACAATCTATTAAATACTTTCTCCGTTTTCAGTTTGAACTAACTGAAAATGGTGTGTGCCTATGTGTACTTTTGAGTCCTCTGGGTTTCTGGGATTCTAGACTTGCAGCCATTGCACAATTCCAATGCCTTTATTTTATAAATGAAATGTGAATTCTGGAGAGAAGAAACTAGTTCTTTAGATGAATAATGTTTTCTTCCTACATTGTGTTGAGAAGCATTCTGTTAAATACTGGGTTTGTTTGTTTGTTTATTTATTTGGTGGTACTGGGGATCGAACTCAGGGCCTTGTACATGTGAATGCTAGGTAAGAATTTTACCACTGAGCTACATTCCAAGCCCTTTTAAAACATTTTGTTTTGAGGCAGGGTCTTGCTAAGTTGCTGAAGCTGGCCTCAAACTTGTGATCCCGCCGCCTCAGCTTCCCAAGTAGCTGGGATTATAGTTGTGCACCACTGCAACCAGCTGTATGGAGTATATTCTGAAGAATATAAACAACCTGGTGGATGCAACAGTCTGAAGGGGCAAATAGATTTTTTAACAATAAATAGAAATACATATCTAATTATAAATGTGGAATACGTGCTATGGAGGGAAAAAAAACAGTGTGTGTTGACAGACAATGTGAATATGAATATGGAGGCAAATTAGCCTGGGGCATGGGCAAGGCCTCTATGAAGTGATATTTAAGTTGTGACTTGAATTTGTTTCAGGAATAAATCAACCCAGGAAGAGGGAAACACACATGCAAAGGTTCTAAGGTCTGGACAAGAAGAAGGCACATGTGCCCAGAGCTTAGTGAGCCAGGGAGAGAGTAAATTGAGATGATGATGGGCTGGTAGGCAGCAGCCAGATGGTGCTAAGCTCTCCAGGCCATGCTCAGGATTTGATGTTTCATTGTAAATGAAATGGGAAGCTATTAAAGGGCTTTAGTAGGAGAGTAGCATGAGCCAATTTGTATTATAAAATATTACCTTAGTTGTGGTGTGGTTTGGAAGGGAAGCGTGTTTGGAAGGGAAGAATGTTAGTGAGGAGGCTGTTGGCAGAACTGAGCCTAGAGCTCTTGATGGCCTGGACAAGTTTGGTGGTAGTGGGGATGGAAGGGAGACAGTAGTTGATCGGACCCCAGATGTCTGTGTGCCCATGACCCATGTGTCTCACTGTTACTCCACTGCTTGTCCTGAACTTTCCAGGGCCGTGGCTGATGGATGGTATAGTCTTGGAGTTCCAAACAGGTTTTTGCCAAAAGTATTATTATTTGGACTCGCTCTGGTTGACTCTGAAAATTTTTCTTTTATTGATGGATGTCATAAAAAAGACATTTTACAGTAATAGCATTTTACTTGCAGGTGATTTGGATTTGTGGTGAATGGGGGAATTCCCCAGGTTTGCCACCTAGAACGGATCTCTTCTGAGACACAGGACAGTTTCAGGACAGGTCCAACATCTGTGCAGCAGTTCTAATGTCAGGGGAACTTTCATGCCTAGGTTCTCCCAAACAATGTGTCCTGTTCACTTATTTCTGGTGCCAAAGATGTATCTGTGAAAAAGAGGCTTAAGAGTAACTGAGAAGAGTTTTCTATGCTGGGTGATGATGCTTTTGTTATAGAAGACACTTTGTGTACAAAAAGTTGTCTGCACTCACTCATTCCATGTCTCTCTTTTTTTTTTTTTTTTTGGTATCAGAAATCCAAAAGTCATGTTTCAAATTCCAGCTTACTGTTTGCCAATTATTCCTGATACTTTGCTTCACAGATTTCTACTTTTTTTTGTGGACTGATTGCAGATGATGAAGAGAAATGTATCAGTATGTTAGATTTCTTCAGAAGACAATTGATAATTAGAAGTGAGAAGGTAAACAGAGAAAAGAATAAGAGTCAACCCTGGCTCTGGTACTTATTAACTCTATGATTTAGTCCCAATTCCTTAATATCTGTAGGCCTCATTTTCCTAATATATTTTTTAAAATCCGAGTGATATACCTGTCTTAAATTATTTCCTTGAGAATGTGGAGAGATAATCCACTCAGTATTGGCTGTGTGGTAGGTGCTTGGCATTTGCTATTTTTGAATGAAATGTTGGAGAATTTGCCCCTTGCCACTGCTCCTAATCATGGGTCTTTCTTATGACATTAATTCATAAGGAAAATAAATGTGGCTACTTTCTAGCCACATAGCACCCTGTAATGTGCACTCTTCATTCCTTAGAACAGCCTTCAGAAACATGTCCTAGTCATTCAGACATTCTCATAAGAAGTAAATATGCATATGTATGAAGAAATGAAATAACTTCTGGATGTCATGAGGCCAGTTTGGGACAAGGCCAGGATACCTTGGGGAGGTATGAGACATGATTTTCATTTTACAGGGCACTAATAGAAAGGCCATGGTGTATATTAATGTGCTCTGACTCTGAGGATTAACATACATGCTGCTATAATAGTATGTCCCCTTTGCCTTGTGCTTTGCTTCTTCGTCTTAACTGAGCTTTGAATTATATCCTCCTGAATGGCTTTTCCTGATCAAAAATCTTAAGATTCTAGGATTATCTTCACGTTTGAATTATCTTGTGGTCTGCATTATCCAGAAACTTAAGATCAGTCTTGTGTTGCCTGATCTTAAGATCAGTCTTCATTTCAGGTTTATATCTCTGGGTGATCATCTGAGAAAGGTCAAAGAGTGGTGATCCATGAGGTTGACCAGAGTCAGATCTGCAGTAAGGCAAGCAATCATTTGGCTTCCTGGAAACGCCTGCCAGAAGCTTCCTTCACGCACACCTTTCAGGGCATATTACACTTAACTAGTTCCATTAGGAACGTAATGACAGGCTTGAACTTGGGGAGGGAGAGTGTGTGTATCTTTCTATAACTGAAAGAAAACCATACATCCTATTATCCTTTAAGTGCCTGAAGCATCAGCATCCCTGGCCATGCAAGGTTAGTTCTCTGACTGACAGCTCAGCCTGCATCCTCATTGCCACTGCCTACCCAAGGGCCTTATCATATGGAATAGTTCTCTATGTGTGGCGCCCATGACCACAGTATTGCCTGTTAAAATCCATCCTCTGCTATTGTTTTTCAACTTGGCTTTCTGAAATACTGCCATCATCATTTCATCCCTAACTTAAAAATCTTCCAAAGTATCTCCGAGGCCTAATTACATGGTATGTAAATATTGGAGGGCAAGGTCATCTTTGGCATGTAGAAAGAAGTGATTATAGTTTTTCTTGTGTTTAGTATTGATCTCATTTAAAAGTTCCTACTTTGATTCATAATATACACATAATTTGCAGAGCATTATATACACATGACATAAGTAATATATGTGTGTGTGTGTCTGTATGTGTGTGTGTGCAGGCTGTATGTTAGAAAATTTTTACAGAGAGGAACGTATAATCAAAAAAGTTTGCAGATATTAATTTAAAGGATACAACTTATTTCCTTTGCATATGGTATTAGCTTATGCAAAGGAAAGTGTTCTGTACCTTGTCATCCTCCAACCCCTGTGTGATCCCCTTATTTCCCCACATTCTTCTGTCCAGCCATTTTCTGTACAGTCCCTGAACATGCTAAACACATGCATCCTTCTGTGCCATTGCTCCAGCTGATGCTGCTCAAAGCAAAACCTGCCTGCCTATTTTAGGCTGTTTAAAATGGTGCTTCATCTTCAGAGCCTTTCTTAACTGTTTCTTGTCTAAGAACCCACGATCCCAGGTAAAATTAGCATCTCCACTTTGTGATTCTGTGGAATTTTGTTTGTTCCTCTGTGACAGCACTTTTCATGTTCACTGCTGTAATGATTAGTTCTGTGTGTGTCTCCCTGATGGGGCCGTGGGTGCCTTCAAGGCAGGAATTGCATCTTACTCATCTTTGTACCCAGCACCTAGTACATGTCGGAAGTCAGTAAGTGATGTTTGAGTTATTTTAAATTTTCATGAGTATATTACAGAGAAGAATCTGGGAGGAAAGGGGTTCATGTTATAAAGAATAAAATTGGCCTGCTACAGAAATCCCATCTCTATTGGCATTTTCCATCTTAGCTGTTTTCCTGCCTTGCATCTTCTGTCTTCCCCAGCTCAGTCAAAGAGGATTCTCTGGAAAAGATGCCTTTTCTTTCCATTTAGCTTTGAGGCAGCATGAAGGTTAAGGATTGCCTGTCTCAAGGTCACTTGATTCCTGTTGAAGGGTGAGGCAACTCGGTGTTTTGGAGACTGTGCAGTTTATGCAGGACGCTGCTGTGCTTGTCAGACTGTGTTCGGGGTGGGGGGGGGATGGAAGAAATGCACTAAGGCTGGAGGCATTGTATTAAAGGCTGCAAACAGCTTTTTCTTATAAATGAGAAGCTTCTGTGAAAGTCACAGGTAACAGTGGAAAGTGCTAGATATAACATATTTCTTCCTTTCCTTTAACAAGCGAATGCTCTCCATCTACCCTGTGACTGGCACTGTGTTAGGTGCTGAGATAGTGAGGAAGATTCAAAGTTTCTACCCTTGAGGCGTTCATAGTTCATCTGTAGAGACAGATGTAAAAGCAAGCAGTTGTAATGAAGTATGCTGAGTTTTTGCCTAACCTGTGGAAAGGGAGTCTGAAGAAGGAGTGATTAATTTTATTGTAGGGAAGACTTGAGAGGGAGTCCTGGGCAGTGGAGGAAGGCAGAGGTGGTGTGTTTCAAGCAGAAGGAATATCAGAAGCCAGGATTCTAAAGTATGGGGTAGCAAACTCTCTGTGAGGGCTTGTTAGTAAATATTTTAGGCTTTTCAGGCTTTGTTGGAAGTACTCACCTCTGTTGTGGCACGAAAGCAGCTGTAGGTAGTATATGAATGAATGGGCATGGCTGTGTTCTAATAAAACTTTATTAAAAAATTATCAGCCACAGCTGTAATTCATGGACTCCTGACCTTGGAAAAGGCATCTGGAAAAGGAATCTTTTCCAGAGAATCCTAAAAAGGAATCTTATCCCAGAGAGCCAGGGAAGATAGAAGAAGCAAGGCAGGAAAACAGCTAAGATGTAAAATGCCAATAGAGATGGAATTTTTGTAGCAAGGAAGGAAGAATCTTTGGTGAGCCTCTGATCTGATTGTTGTTAACCCTTTCAAGTATTAGGAGTACTTTGCATCTGCTGTCCCTGTGCCTGGAATGCTCTTCTTTGATATATCTCCAATAGCTTCCTGTTCTTTATTCAGGTCTCTGTGATTCATTTTCTCAACATTCTTCACAATAGCACATTCATCTCTTAGCTTTTTTTCTATTGTTTTAATGTTCAGTACTTATACTAAAATGCTATTAATATTTAATTCTTTATCACTTGTCTTTCTGTCTTTCCTAAGAGACTATAAGTTTTGTGTTTCTTTCTCTGTTAGATTCAGTGGTGAGATGGAGCTGATTGTGGTCTTGTGTTCTCAGCTCCAAATCCATGCTCAGTGATGTCAAATGGCAGCTTTAAATTGGCCATGATGAGAATATTTACATGGGAAGTCAGCCCCATGGACATCAGGTTTCTTCTGTTTGAGTGGGGAGCTGACTAGCACACAATTGATTGTCTACTGTACCTAGAAGAATAACCAAAATAAAGTTTAATACCTGATACATGTCAGATTTTTTGAATAAAGTATGCCATTTGTATGGGTTGATTGAGAAAATAGATATGCACTTACAGATTCTGGCTGTCTTGTAATTATTAGTGTGTTGTAGGGAGGTCCGTTGCCCTTGGATAGGTAAATGCTGCTGGAATACACCAGTTTTATTTGACTGATGGGGGAACTGAAGACTGTTGACAGAATATGGCTCTCTTTAAACCATACAGCAGATCCTGCAAGGCCACAATGATACCTCTCCAGCTTTACACACTCTGTTCTACAGGGTATCTCTTTTGGTCTGTTCACTACTGTCTCCTGTGTGAATGAGGGGCCTCAGGCCTGTTTCTCTTCTACTAAAGAACATATATTTTTATCAAATACCCATAACTCAGTATGGTTGTAATTTTGTGTGCAAAAGTCCAGATGATTTCTATTCTTTTTGAAAGTTCTTACTTCATCCTATTTTTGATTCATCTGGGACTTCAATTTGTGGTTCATAAATGTGTTCTCATCTATATCTTTTAGCTGTGATTATTCAGAAATATATTTTCTTTTTTCTTTATTTTTATTTTTTATTAGTTGCTCGAGACAATACAATGATCTTGACATATCATACATTTGATTCAAATAGGGTAGTCAAATTTTGAAATCTGTAGTACTAAAAGGCCCAGAAGCCCTTGATAAGAATCATATTTAATAGCCTCTTCAATCTCAGCTCCTTTAAGTGGACAATATAAAACCTTAATAGAGAAGGGCCCATTTGTAAATCCACAGGGACTTATTAAGGAGAAAAACAATAAAAAAAAAAACATCAAAGGACTCTACAATTCATGTTTAACATTTACAAAGAACTTTGCATTTTCAGGCTGCCTGGTAAAACATCTTTTTAATTTCCTGTCCAAAGTACAAACTAAAGGAAGAGCAAACTGCCATCTGGTTGATCCCAGAACTTTTGGGGACATCAGGATCCAGGACCTTAGAGAGGACCTTGCATTGTCACTCAAAGTGTCTCAGCCTTTGGAGATGTGCGTGTCCTTCACAGTTGCTCTGATTTTTTACTTCTCCCCCATAGCTATCTATGGCCATTGGTAGAAAATACTCTTTTCTTTAGGCAATCTGTTCTCTCTTTGAAGACAATTTACAGAAAGTTCTTTTTTATCTGCTTCCTTGTAACTTTCACCCACTGGCCCTGGTTGTATCCCTGTAGAGTCACTCAGCAAATTGGCTTCCTGCTTGTGTCGGCTCTCCAGAATGTGGAGACAGCTCTTGCATCCCCCTGAGTCCTCCCTTCTCCAGGCTGCAAATCAACTGTTCATTTAGCCATTCTTCATATGACAGTCCTTTGTACCCTCTTTTTTGGCTCTCTTTCCTCTGGGCATGTTCCAGTTTTGCCAGTGTCCTTTTTAAAGTGACTGAACAATGCTAGAGATTGGTGAAGACTATAGACTCTTCAGTTAGACCTGGTTCTGCATTTATAGCTCTGGAACCTTCCTTGGGTAAGTAATATAGCTTTTCTGAATATTAGTAATCTCATCTGTAAAATGAGAAAAGAGTCCCCCACACATTCAGTTATTATGAGTAGTAAATAAAAGTTCAGTAAAATCATTAGGAGTGTGCTTGGTACAAAGAAGATGGTTTTAAAATGTGATCATTGTTAGGAAAATAAGAATGGTTAATTCTTGAGCTACAGATTCCATAACAAAGTGTGCATCATTGTTATACTATTTTCCATTTTAATTTGGAGTTTACATGGAGACACTTTTGCTCAGTTTGGGTATAAATGTTGAATTATGCTGGCCCTAGCTAAATATAATTCAATTTTAGTGTCAAATTTCCTATTATCTTTTTTCTTTATAACCCTCAGATTCCAGTGACAGATGCAGGGCCAGGTGTTCCTCCTCCTCCTCCTTCTTTTTTACCTTGTTGTCCCCATCCCTCCATCTTGTGCAAGATAAGGGTTATGTTCTGCCTGTTCTTGGGAAGGAAGGGACAATGCCTAATCAGTCAGTATTAGAGAATGAGTTCTTGTGTCACCTGGATGACATTGGACAAGACACTTGCTCTGAGCCTCAGCTGGTTGATTGGTTTGTTTTTATCTTTGACATTGATAAGAGAAGGTGTTGGACTCCAAGGTTCTTTCCATTTCTAAACCCTGTTCTGTGTTCTCTAACCTAGTACTCCTCCTGAGATGTGAGCCAGTGCCTTGGGTTTCTACTGTGAGCCTAGGTAACTGCTCCAGGCATAACAAGTCAAGCCAGTGGGGAGGCCTAGAGAGCTCCCACAGGTGTCAGTTTCTCTGAGTGGCTGTGAATTCAAACTTTCTGTTGGAATTACCATATCATCCTGAAGGGATGCAGTGTTGAACAAGAGCTCTTATTTATCCTCTACTTTCATTCTTACTCAACCTTGCTGAGGGTGAAATTATTCCTCTTCTTCCTCTTCCTCTTCCTCCTCCTCCTCCTTCTTCTGGCTATAATTGCTATTTTAATAATCTTTTATTTTATAATGATGTTTAGTTTATAGAGAAGATAATTGTTTCCCTTATCAACATGTTAGAATGGCATATGTGTCAGAGTGAAGAAGCAATATTGATACATTATGATTAACTGAGCTCATGCTTTATTCAGATTTCCTTTGTTTTTACCTAAATTTCTTTTTCTGTTTTAGGATCCTATCCAGGATACCACATTATATTTAGTTATCATGTCTCCTTAGATTTCTCTTGTCTGGTGTTTTTTTTTTTTTTTTTTTTTTTTTTAATTTTTCCTTTTCTTCAACAACCTTGAGAATTTTGAGGAGTATGAGTCAAGAATTTAATTGGTATTTGTCTGGTGTTTTTATCAAAATTAGACAGAGGTTGTGGAGTTTTGGAGGATGATCACAGAGGTAAAATGCCACTCTCATTCTGTCACATCAAGGGTACATGCATTCAGCATGGTTTATGAGTACTAAAGTTAACCGTGATTACCGGTTGAAGTAGTGTTTTTCTGTCAGGTTTCCCCACTGTAAAGTTACTCCCCCTCCCCAATCCCATTCCATACTGTATTCTTTGGAAGGAAGCCATCACGGGGAGCCTGTGGAGGTTTCTTATTCATGTCACAGTCCAAGGTGTTTCTGATAGCTATTGTCTTTTCTCCACACCAGTTATTCAGGGACCCAGCATTCTTCCATTCTTTTGCTCTGACATCCCTGACGGCTTTGTCATCTTAATCCAGCCAGAGTTAAGGAAAAGAGAATGTGGAGGAGAATGTTTGCTTTTAAAAGTCTTGGCCTGAAAATGGCACACATCACTTCCACTTACATTCCATATGACACTTATTCATCTGCCAAACCTAATTGCAAGGGAGGCTAGGACATATGGTCTAGCTGGGTGCCCAGGAAAAAAGAGGAAATGGATTTGAGTGAAATGCTAGCAGTATTTGCCATCCCACTTTACAGAAGAAAAGGTAACAAACCAGTCTCTAGTAATACAGCCATCAATATATGGCTTTTAAAAAAATATGCAATGGAAGAACATAATGTTTGAATCAAGGAAAGTCATTTAAATTGAAAAAAAAAAAAACAAGCACAATCAAAAACTTATTCCATTGACTGTATTTAATGAATTTCACTGTTGCTCTGTGAACACTGGTTAAGAACAGATACTTTCATGTCAGCCTTTGAATACTTCTGCTCTATATTCTACCTGTTCTAGACTCTGCATTGTTCTCAGAGTCTGCTCTGTCTTTCTGTCTTGAATGCTCCCCCCCGCCCCCCCACCCCGCCCACACCCAGGAAAAGCCAACTCATTCCTTAATTCCTCAAGTGACAGGTGAGGTATCTTAGCTTAAGTCCCTGCTCCTAAGGACTATCAGGACACTCTGCTTCCCTCTCTCATCTAGCATCAGTCCCCATGCTAGTACTACTAGTGTTAGCTATGTTTTGTTCTTTTGACTGAGTGCTCCCTGGGGATTCCATAGGTTTTTACAGGTCCCTGGGCAGAATCGGACAAATAATATGTGTGTTTGTTGAAAGTACCAAGGGTGCAGGATGCTAGACATGCTAAAAAGTCATTTCATGGTTTTAATTCCTTTTTGAAAAAAATAGCCAAACATGTCATTTTCCCATCTATTTTAGAAGAGGTTTTAAGTTATGTTGTCGGCTTTTGTGGAGGAGGGGATCTTGGGCTTAATCTGGGAAGAGTAGTAGAGCCTGACAGATGGGAATGAGGTACTTACTGGCCCATCAAGTGGGCAGTGTAACTTTGAGTGACCTGTCTGAGGTTCTAGGTGTTTGTTCAAAAGATGGCCAGGTCTCCCTGTGAAACTTCAAGAAGTTCATTTTTGCAGATCATCACATAGTTACAACTCAAGTTACTGGGCTTGTTCTGGCGTTGATCTCAGCACTGGGGGTTGGTATAAAAGTCTGGTGCTCATTATCCTGAATAGGAGTTACCAACCTGAATTCCCAGAGTCCCAATAGGGGGATAGCTTCACCATGACAAAAGAAGTGTTTAATTACAGGTAAAGAAAGAGGAGCCTGAAGAAAACAAACATTCATTTGCAGGCTTTAATGACTAAGCTGCCATGCCATTCATTACCAACAAAAACATGACTTCTTCATGACTTAAGAGGTGGTTGCCCTTTTCCTTCTTTCTGCCACTTTCTATCCTCTATTCTCAGTCCACTGTTACTGGAGAGGCTTTACAAGCTCAATCAGCATTTTACTAAAACAGAAACCAGGAGACATGAGGTCTTCTCTGTGTGATCTCTTCATTTTACCTGCATTGCTTCTGTGTTTTTTATAGTTGAAATGTCAGACCTTAATTAGAATTCATATTTTTATATGGTCTCATACTATCACATTGTTATTCATTTGAAGTTCTCAAAGATTAAAATTAGGGTACAATTTTTTTTTTCATTATATAGATGCAAACCCTGAGACCAGGTATTCTGTGACTTTCTCATGACCCCAAAGGCAATTGGAATTCAGATTTGGGTCTTCTGACTCCAAATTTGGGGCTGAGTATCTTACATCTGAAACTGCTGGTCAGCCAGGGAGCTTCATGCAAAGGCTCCCCTCAAGTTGTTTGTTGTGAGGTTAGCTCCCTGTGTGTTTCTCTGACATGGCCTGTTGTGTAGGATTAGGTGAGCCTGTGGAAGAAAAATCATTACTGAAGGTCTGTAACCACTCAGGGCAGAGGATCCAAACATACTCAAAGTGAATAGAGACCCAAAAAGGGACCTAAAGATCATTTAATTTAACTTCTGGATTTCATTCATAAGGAAAATGAAGTACACAAATTACAAATTGAATTTACTTAATTCAAAAAGATCATGGATAGCTATTGTTTAGAATGCCTAGTTTCCAGTTCAGTTCTTTTTTCATTAACCTTCTTCCTCATTCACAATTTTCTTTTCACTTCTCTTGCTTCATAGAATTGCTTGGAAGAAGACGTGATGATATTGGCATGCTCAATTTGGGCCAATGAAATGGTGGTTCAAAACTCCTCTCATAGACATATTATATCCACAGAGCTAAACATATCCAGTCCTTAACTACAATCCCTTTTAGACCTAAATGTGAATAAATGTATTCTGTTTAATACACACTGCCCAGCATTTTGCCTGAAAGGGGGAAACAAAAAAGACATTCATGGTAAATATGGTTTGAATAAATGGCAAAGATGAAGTTGACAGGCATGAATTCAGTGATTGTCCTTCTGAGGTTATTATATCGCTATGTCAGCTTTCACATGATCTCCATCTTGCCTCAGTTTTTTATCACCAGAAGCAGCATTTTTCTTTTTCTCCTCATTTTATGAAATAATTAGAGCTATAAATGCACTAGAATAATTTTCACCCAACACCAGAAACCAAAAGATGGTGACTCTGTGGAAACTAGATTGTTGCTGGCAGCCAACATCACAATGAGAAAGCTTTAAATACTTATATTTAGCTGATGAACAAATATCCAAATGTGGTATACAAAAGCCAGTTTGATGATAGTTATGTGTAGGGAGTTTTAAAAGTGAAGATATTTGGTTTGAAATTTTTAAAGAAATATGCAGGATTTTATTTATTTAGTTTGGGTACTGGAAAACGACTTTTGCAGAACTGGGGCTCTTCCTTGGTGAAGTGTTTAGTTAAGGTGAAATCTGTGTCCCCTCATGCTTTCCAATGACCTCTCATGGTCATGGGGGGTTTGCTGGTACCAATAATTCTCGTTTAAGATATTATTTTTTCTGGCTTAATTAGATCAGAATATCAAAACCCAGGAATTTCTGATGGATATTTGACAGACAACAGAAATAGAAGTCTTACACTGCCTGATCATGGCTGCTGGAAGCTTCTGAGGAATTACAGTAGCATTTTGGCTTAAAAAATGATTCTAGAACAGGACCATAAACTTGGTAGTATCTTGTAAGCATACACCAGCTGCAGAAGAGAGGGGAAATAATTCACTTATTAGTGTGTCTCTGTATTTTTCTAATCATAATTAACATTTATTTATTTACATTCAATACTGATGCAAAGTATTTTGGTTCTGCTTCTAGAAGTATAGATATGTTACTGAAATGCCCCCCTTACAAATACTAATTTCAGTTTATACCATTGGCATTCATGCATTTACTTACATAATGTGTTTTACAAATTTGCAATTGTGCATTTTATAACCAAAATAAAAATTTGAATAATTATTTCATTTTTGTTTTGCAGAACCCCAGCTGAAAGGAATTGTGACAAGGTTATTCAGCCAGCAGGGATATTTCCTGCAGATGCACCCAGATGGTACCATTGACGGGACCAAGGACGAAAACAGTGACTACAGTAAGGAACATTAGCTTCTCGAAATATGATTGCAAATCAAATGCATAACCCAGAGTATCTTATATTTAAAACATGGCCAGTCTCCCTTTTGAACTATTTAACTATTAGTGAGCTAGTGTCTTTCCATTTATCCTTCTAGCCATGGATTCTCTACACCAAAGAGAAAGTGTGGGAGAGAAGTTATGTACTCATTGAGGAGATAGAAGGCTTGAAGGTGTTCCATCTGATCAATAGATGAAAATTTCTTCCAATTGCAGAGATTTTCATCAGCGTAATGATAAGTACTCATAGGAACAGTTCAGATATTCTAGCACAAGATGGTGTTTAGGTCCTGGAATCAAATAGTGAATATAAGTTATAATTTTTAGAATATAATTTAAATAAATAATATGTATTTATATATTATTGTTTTTTCAACAGTATATACAATAGTAATAAGATGATAAAGATTGGTATATCTGACATGGAATTTTAAAAATAATTTTTGAGCCTGGTGTGGTGGTGCATGCTTCTAATCCCAGTGCCTCTAATCCCTGTGTCACTCATGTTAATTCTGAGATATCCCTACTTCACAATAAACAAATGAGGCAGAAGGATCACAAGTTCAAAGCCAGCTTCACCAACTTAGCAAGGCCCTAAGCAACTCAGGGAGACCCTGTCTCTATATAAAATACAAAGAAGGGCTGGGAATGTGGCTCAGTGGATAAGCGCCTAAGTTCAATCCCTGGTATACTCCCAAAGAAAAAAATTGAAATAAAAGTGCCAAGTATTAATATACTGATAATAAAACCCCTAGAAATAGTTTTTAAGTAGTTTAACTTTACAGTTGAGAAATCAAAGTATGACAGTGTGTTTGCATTTTAGAAAAAAATTCAAATACAGGCTTGAGTCAAGGATAATATTTCTCATATATTTCAACTTCTTCATAATCATATACAGATACCTCTGGGTAAATTCATATTACTCTAAACTTATTATGGATGCTGTATTTTTCTTAAGTTTATTTATATTAACTTTTAGATCTTTAGTGTTGGACACATAGTAAGTATTCATTAATATCTGTGCAGTAGAGTTGGACTCTGAGGGATGTGATTTTGAGGTCAAACTGAAAATATAAAAAACCTTCTCAGCCAATGTAGGAAAACTGATGTTTCACAATGATATAGCCTCTAAATTAATCATAAAGATTTGAGGAATGATTCAAAGTCCTTAAAGTGTCAGGATACTCTCATTCACCCCTTCTGAATTTTCTTTGTTTGCTTAATATTGCACATTACAAAATATGAATTACAATAAAGAAAAGATCTTATTATGAAGAATTTCAATGCAGTTTTCTTGCTCTCAGTTTTCAGCAAAGTAGTTGATTAGCTTATTGTGTTTTGCATTGTTAGTTTGTGTTTATGTGAATGAATTCTTTAAATGTTTCAAGTTTTGAATTCAGTATAGAAAAATAAGGGTATTCTTCTCTCCATGTAAGATTGGCATCTACTGCATCTGTACTTGAATGTTTAGGGAGGATGTAGGGAGGATTCAAGTATAAAGGAATCAACCCACAGCTTAGTTGTGTCACCCATGTTAATTCTGAGATATCCCTACTTCACAGTTTCCTTCTAAACAAATGAGGTGACAGGAAATGATAATTATGTCAATATTCTCTGTCTGCATCATCCTCCCAGATCTTAAAAAATTGAAAGATTATAAATTGGTGAAGATAGATTTAATCCAGAAGTAGACTAATTGCCATACTCAGTTCCATAGGATGCTACCTTACCCCACCAGCCGTCCTACAGGTGCCTGGTACTTACCAGGTGGCAGGTGCAGAAGGGTTGGGGCACAGGTAAGGGATCAAATGCATTCAAGTTATTCCTTCACTGTTTCTAGAAAAACAATTGAAGGTGTTTGCTGTACTAATGCTGTGTCAACCACCATTGTAAAATCCATGCCAATATGCCTACTTATACATACATACATTTATATACATATGCTTTTGTATATATGTATATGTATGTATATATTTGTGTGTGTGTATATATATTAAATTAATGACTGACACGTATGTACCCTCCACATACCATACTGAAGATGATGGATGATGCCTTTCGTCACTGCTTTTAGAAAGTGTCTGAACTCAAAAATTTAAACCAATTTTTTATTGTGATGAACTTTTGCATACACTTTTTGATAAATTGTTCTTAAAAACAGTTTACATGTAAAAAATAAAAGGAATAATGTATATTTAATTTGGATACACATCACCAATTTAAAATTAATTAAAAATTTCAATACATTTGAACTCCATGTATATATATTGGTACAATGTGTACTTACATCTTTTATAATATTGTTATATATACTTTTAAACTTTTTATAAGTGAGAACATTGTCATATATATCTTTTATGTACTTCAGCCTTAATATTATAGTGTGAGGTCTGTATAGGTAATATACTTTATCTACTTTATTTTTGTAAACTATTTCACCATATGCATATATCTAAATATAGGTATCCATTCTTCTTTGACCAATATTTTAAATTTCTATTTTAAGACAATTAAAAACAGGCCACCAAGATCTTTCTTTCATCTCTCTTTCAAAAATGACACACATCTCACCTTGGCACTATGTGTTCTGATATTCCCCTCAACAGTGTTAGTCATCTTTCCATTACTGTAATAAATACCTGTAAAAATCCACTTAAAAAGAAGAAAGATTTATTTTGGTTCACAGTTTTGAAGATGTCAGACTATGACTGTTTACTCTATTCCTTTGGGTCTGTGGTGGTACAATACACTTTGGTGGGAGCATGTTGCGGAGGAGATCTCCTTACCACATGGTTGGGATGTGTAAGAGAGCAAGGAAGGGCCAGGTTCCCACAATCCCCTTCCAGCACATGCTCCCAAATGACTGAAAGACCCTCCCAACTAGGCCTCAAGCCTTTAACATGTTGGCCCTTGGGGGACATTCCAGATCCAAACTATGGCACTCATGTTACTTCTTTGCATCACTGCTGAGAGCACTAGACATATATGTTATTGTTATTTATTTGTTTATTTTTGTCCCAAGAACATGCAAGTTCCACAAGAGGAGAGATTTCGATTTGATCTTTCATGTGTATTTAGAATGACCGCTTCTACTCAGTAGGAGTGAAATGGATGAATTAATGAATGACTGTCTTCCCATGAATATGTGAAAAAATTTTTTCTAGGTTATTGGCTAAATACTTTTCCCCACCCACATGCTTTGCAGCTGTTTCTTTCAAAATCATTTTAGATTTTAGAAAAATGACAAAGTAATATAGCAAGTTCCTTTACATACTCTCCACCCAGCTTCCTGTAATGTCAACACGTCGTATAACAAGACAGTTATCAAAACCAGGAAATGAACACTGTTAAATGCTATAGCCATTTCTTGAGCTATAACCTTCATTCAGATTTCACCTTTTCAAGTGTACTGTATTCTGACCCCTCTCCCACAGATTTGATAAAAAACTTCAGATGAAAATAACTTTTATATATACTTTTCCTGAGTGAAGATCAGGGGTAAAAAATATCAGAGTGATATTTAAATCCTACTCATGTTTTTTTAATAGAAAAATTATAAGCCTCTAAGTTGTTAAAATGCCTTTTCTTTCTCTACTTTGTGTGGGTGGAGAGTAAAAGCAGTTGATTGTTTGAAAAAAAAAATCTTGTTACTATGAGCATCTGTCAGAAATGTGTTGTTTGGTTCACCAGATATCATTAGGTCCAACTAACTTTACCATGGTATCTTGCACAGAATTGATAAAGGCACCTGCTCTTTTGTTCATGAAGAAAAGACTAATTGCATGTAATTGAGTACAAACACAAATGGGTTTGTCAGCAGTAACAGATAAAAATCTCTACAAATGTAATGATAACAAAAAAAAAAATTGCAGAACTGTGTCGAAACCCTGGTACAAAAAAGACATTTGCAGTTTGGAGGGTATTAATAGGAATATTTTACATAAAATTGAAAAGCTAATTATTCTGCTCCACAAGCTACCAAAGAAGAGACATTTGAAGAGGTTAAAAATGCTAGGAAGACAACAATGAAGATATTTTAACCAAATGTATTGTTCTCCTCATCTGAACAAAGATTGCTAAGAGCCCTTTGACTGTGGAGGGGCTGCCTGATGAGTTAATGCTGTGGTTAAACTGGGGAGAGGTTTTCAAGAAAGCCCCTGGGGCATGGAGGGAGACGCCCGTGGTGGCTGGAAGAGTCTCAGAGTTCAGTGACTTTTTAATTTTTTAATTCATTTTTTTGTGGCTGTAGATGGATAGTACACCTTTTTTTTATTTTTTATTTTTATTTTTTTGTTTATTTTTATGTGGTGCTGAAGATCAAACCCAGTACCTCCCATGTGCCAGGCAAATGCTTTACCTCTGAGCCACAACCCCACCGTCAGCGTTGAGAGACATTTAAAGTCCCCTCCAGTTATGAGGAATTTCTTTTGAAACACATATTGAATAGGTAAGATAAGTGTATGTGACAGCCAGGTGCTGGCTTGGCAATCTCACAAAATCAGACAAGGCCACTGTGAAATGTGGATCAAGAAAAAAAAGCAAAACCACTCAGGAATCACGTGGTCAGAACTACAACATGACCCAAGTCTTTCTCTTTCGTGGGCTATGTGAGTGGCCACTGGTGCTTTACCTGGCTTTCCCCTTGCTGTTTTTCTTGCCTTCTAGATAAGATTATCAAAATACCCAACCACAGAATCACATTTACCTTTTCAGAACACCAGACTGGAGCGAAAGCACAGTTCTCCGAGCTCTCCCTCAATCACCAAACACACCCAAAGCCTCTGAGTCTTCTTTCATCCTCTTGCTGAGATGCTCCTGCTTTTGCCATGATGTATGGTGCAGAGTAGATAATCTTGTTACAGAGTAGATAAACCCAATTTGGTCAATCACAGTTTTGTTTTTGGCTAGAAGGTTTGACACAGTCAAAAATACTTTTCTTTCTTGAACCCCTTCTACCACCTGGCCACATTTTTGGTATGTTTTTGAACATATTCTGTGCATTTGTCACTTTATAAAAATTGTTTCTCTCTCTCTCCCCTCCCCCCATCTCTCTGTCACTCTTTCTCTTGTTTGTTATCTTTTTAACTATAATGGATCTGCAAGGTTTTCCATATTGATACATATATAATGGAATCATTTAAGAACCTAATTTGCTATTGATGCAGATTAAAATTCTTCCTAATAGTTTAAAAATGCAAACAGTGCTGTAAACCATGTCTTTGCACGGAAGTAATTTTTCATATGTGCAAATGTATTTACAGAATGGATGCTTAGCAGAACTGCTAGGTCAAGAATATATGCCTTTGTTACTTTGAAAGATACCATCTAATTGCTTTTCATTACATGAATGTACACTGAGAATGTCTGTTTCCTTATCTTCTAGTCAACATGGTGCTACAAAATTTGGAGTTTGATGATACCTTAAGACAAAAATTTTGAATTTTTCTCATTGTTAGTTTGAACGCTTGTTTACATACGAGCCATCTGCACTTCTTTTTCTATGATATGGCTGTTTATATTTGATTCTATAAAATGTTTGTTTTATCATTTGTAGTAAATCTGTATGTAAAAAATTTGCTCTATGCTATGAGATGTATATTTTGGTTCATTTTGTTGTCTTTGATGGATTTTTTTTTTTTTGTGAGTGTGCCATGTTTCATTGCATTCTATTGTAAATATGCTTCTATCTTCTTAATTTTTCTTTCCTATTTAAAAAGACTGCTAGTTCCAAGATGAATTCTCCAGTTTTGCTTTGCTAATATATTCTCTCATTTTTATACTTAATACTGAATTGATCTGGAATTTATTTCTTGGGATCTTTTGATTTGATTCTAGACCTCTAATGGTTTATGTTCCTATAAATTGCAAATACGAATACAAGTATAAATATATTAAATTTCTATGAAGTCAGTATAAAGGAACATACTTAAAAATAGTCTCTAATTTTCAGAAATTCAATTGTAAATGTAAAAATCTAGTCATCTAGTTATGTTTTCTATACAATACCAAACATATGATGTTTTGATACAGCAGTCACAAGTATATAGACATAGTCAAAGCTAGCAGAATCTAGTATTGCTAAACTTTGAACAGAAACACCATCCAAATAATTAGTTGGAAAAATTATCAAGGAAATTTTGTATTTCTTACTACAGCAGAATACAGATACTGCCCAAAATTATAAAGAAGTTCTTTGTCCTTAACAGGGTGTCTCTCTGGCCAAGAAATTCATTTCTTTCACGTACTCAAGCATATGTGTTATAGTATGCTTGGGAAAGTGAGGGAAATGATATCCTATCATTAGGTATGCTGTTCCATACCTAATGATAGGATATTATTTTTTTTCTTGTGTCATCTGTATTTTAATAATATATCATGAATTTGTACGTGTGAACTCATACTCTATTTGGATAGAAAAAAAGAAACACATATGTTATCCTGCTGATTTTCTTTAAGCAAGGTTATAATCTTGAGCAACAGTTTGATACAGGTGTTGATACTCACAGAGTCGCATGTCTTCTGAAGAGCACAGTTGATCTTCAGCTTTCACTTATGAATTAATCTATTTCATTTGATTTTTATAAATAAAGGTAAAATGTACTTTTATGTCAAAATTCAGAAGGTGTCTCAGGTAGTTGTCAGAAATCTATGTTTTTGTTGATTTTTACTTCTAAAGATAGTGCCTCCAAGTAATATTTGTGCAAAGCTTAAACAAGAACCAATCATTTCCTTCAATAGTTTACCCCCTGTTACAAATCATAACGGAATAAATTGCTCATAATTTTTAAATCTTGGTTTATCACTTTCTTCTTAGTTTCAAATTTCATTTTGTTCTTAAGACTTCTGCCCCACCACCCTCCTTAGACTTCTGGTCAGTAAAGCAAGATGTGAGCCATTTGAAATTATTTCCAATTTGCTCTATAACTATTTATAGGTATGTTTATAAGCAGAATACACAGTGGGTTAAGAATGTTGCAAGAGCTACATAACCAATTATATTCCTAGAAGGTGCTATGTAGTCTTTAGACCCTTTCTGACTCTATGTAGTGACTGGCACTTTGATCTTGGACAAATAACATAAACTTTCTCCAGTTTAACCAAGCTTAGATATGTACAAAGTTGGAGGAATAGAGAATCTCCAAGAGTATGATAGCCGTTTTTTCCCCCTTTACATACAAAAATAAAATGTATGCCCAGGAAAATGTATTGACCACTTCCATTTCTTTAAATACCATTTGTTCTGAAAGGTATTTCATTGTTAGATTGGGTATCTTCAGTTTCAAGTCCTGTACGTACTGTTAAGTTTGTGTGTGAAGACCCAAGGAGTCATAGACATACCTGAGAGACCAATATTTGAATCCAGAATATCAGACTTGAGATTCTGTGCCTTAACTTCTTCATTTCTTAATTCCCTCATTTGTTAAATGAAAATTATAAGAGTATTTAGATCACAAGACTGTGTAGATTAAATGCATTGATTGGTGAAAAGTGCTTAAAACAGTGCCTTGAACACAGTTATAAATGCCCTTGGTAGTTGTCAGCCTTTTCCGTAGAGTGAGAGAGCCCTTATTTGCAAGAAGCTCACAGCGCCACTCTAACAGAAGTAGAATTCTTCATGGTGGCCATCATTATATGAAAGCATTTGGAAGTATTGACATTGGAGGGTATTGAAGAATACCATATATTTTTAGGTCTTGGAGTTTTTACACATGGCAATTCCTTTTAGTTGGAATGTCTTCACCAATCTTAGGCACCTGGTAAGTGCCTTTATCCTTCAGAACCCCCCTCAACCCTTATCCCCTTCATGAAAGGCCATCTCTAGCCATCCCTCCACTGCTGTCCCCACACAAAACCCCACATAAATAACGCACTTTCCGCCACTGTACTTGAACCCTAGGCATTCATTTACAGCTTCACAAGTTGCATTCTTCTAAAGTTCCTTATTCACATTTGTGTTTTTCTGTTACTTCTTTATTCACTCTTCTTTTTCTAGTACAACAGTGGATGTTTTCCAAGATCCCAAACTGTAGTACCACAGATGTGTTTCACTTATCTGGCACCCTTTAAGGAGAAATATCCAGTGGATTTAGGCAGTGGATGCACCTGCTTGTTCCTGTTTCCCTCCTACCTGCATAGGTTCTGAAGACTGAGTTTGGGGTACCTGTGAGTCTCATTGAATATTTGCGAAAAATAAATGAACACATCACAGGAGCAGAGTGCCTCTCTTAAATATCACCAATTGTAAGACACAGTGACTGGGGCTGTGAGTCAGAGAGCCTGATTTCCACTCCAGGTCTTTCTCTAATTAGCTGTCTGATCTTTTTAAGTCATACAATCTTTGGGTGCATCGGTTTTCTACTCTGTAAAATGAGGTATTCGGAAAAGATGATCTCCAAAGTCCCTAAAAGATCTAAAATTTTGCAAGCCTACAAAGTGACAATGATTTTTGTTTGTACCTTTGAAATACTTTACAAAAAAAAGGATAAAATTATAAGATCAGATTAATCTTTTGCATCAAGTAGAAAACAGCAGTGAATTTACTTCTTGTTTCAATATATATACTGATTTGAACTACTTCTCAATACCCGTTCCACTACCTAGTCCAAGTTCTTCCCTGTTTGGATTTGAGCGGCAATTTTCTCACTGAGCTTTCCACTGAAGGCTTCCCCCATTCAGTCTGTTCTCCACACAGTGGCCAGAGTGACCCAGTTAAGGCCTAAAGTGAGATGGGTTCTCTCTGCTCAGTCGCTTTCATCACACACCATTAAGGGGAAAATCCAGATTTTATCCCATGAGCAATAAAATTTTATATAACCCCATAGAGTGTTCTTATTCTCTCTCTTCCTTCTGCTGGTTCCTTGCTGTTTTCCTCAAGCACACCAAACACATTCCTCCCTCACGGCACTGTAAAAACCTATTCTCGTCTTCTGGAATGCTCTTTCAAATATCCAATAGCCCAGTCCCTCATCTTAACACTGTACTAGAAAGTGAGATCTTCTCTGGTTAATCTATATAAATCTTAACCCCTATGATCAACAGTCTGCCTTGGCTACATGGACATTTTTTTCTCTAGAACTCTTACCGCTATCTGATATACACAATTATTTTAGTATTTCTCACCACAACTAAGGTATTTCCAGATACCACTGTTTATCTCATTCTATATTTACATGCTATTTATTTCAATAATTATGACATTCTCTAAAAGCAATATGAATTGCCTATTGTCTTAAGATCCTTGCCCCACCTTTCCTTCTGATTTCTTTAACTGGAAGAAAAGCTTTCTTCTCTGAACAAGTCGTATATCTCTTAACACATTTATGTAGTTCGATCTACATGTGTATATGACTTACTTCCTTTAGGTTTTGAGCTCCTTGAAGACACTGACTCTGCTAGATTTATTGCTGCACTGGCCTATAATAAGGACTTAATAATGTGTGAGGCTTTAATGGGTATGGAATGTAAATTAATAGTCACTGTAGTATGATCAGCCTACCATTTAAATGGAAAGGCTTAATTAGAACACAAGCTTCACCGGAGCAAGAAGCTTTGCATTTTGCACTGTTGTGTCTTCCAGTGCCTAAATAGTACTTGACACCTGTTAGATATTCATTATTTGTTGGATAAACAAATGAAAGTGAAAAATTTGGAGAACAATCCCATCAGTGAATATGGTTGTGTGGGGTTACACCTGGCTTGAAGGATTAATGCAAATTGGATCATGCTTATATTTTGTCACAAGAGTGAAATTTAAGAGCATTCAAAGAAGAAATAAGGAAGCAACTTTCTACTTTAAAAACAGGAAGAAAATTGAGTGTGCTTCATCTGTAAAAGTGAACTGTATAGTAGTAATTGTAAAACAAGACACTCCTTTTTTCCCCCCTTAAAGTCAGAGCAGGGGCTAATATTTTCTTAGAAGTTGGCTTATATATATTGTAATTCATGAAAGCATTTTAAATTTTGGAGAGAGTAAAATAAGACACTGTTAAACAGTGTTGCATATATCTTCAAAGTGATATGTGAATATATATTCATGGTGATAATTATAGAAACATCATTTTCTGAAAGTGTGTTAATGGTACATTTATCCATAAAAAAGGAACCAATGTATTATTATCATCTAAGACCTGGAATCTAAATTTAAGCTAAAATGCTGCTGGAAAAGGAAAATAAATACTCAGGTGTTTTACGAATAAAATAAAGGAGAAGATGTCTCTTGAGGTAGTGGAAAAGAGCATTAGAATTTTAATGAATTGGAGACTATTAAAAGTCCATTGAAATATATTACCTTATTTTGAGGCTCTAAGATTGGAGTTGATTTATTCAAGCAGAGTAAGTGTAACTCAGTTCTAGGCAATCTAGATCTTGAGTCCTTTTCTCTGGACAAGTTACAACTTGCCAGTTTGTATGGATTTACCCATATGCTTAATTAATGGCAGTGAAGTTTGTTTTATGTTAGTGGTTTGATCAGGTATTAAGTATGTAACCACCAAATAAATAAGGGATACATCATAAATGTGTGTTCATGTGGGATAATTTTCATGGAACACTACCATGACATATAAAAGAAAGGATTATATATTTTCAGTGAGAGAAAATAAAAAGCTTACCTATGAGCCAAGAATTGTTTTTTAACCTATGAGTTTGGAGCATATAGAAAACAACAGCTAATGTTTACTGAGTACTTTCTAAATATTTAGTATAGGTTATAAAAATTTTATAAATTTTAGTCATTTAAGTCTAATAGCATTCTAAAACAGATACTATAATCAATCTCACTTAGAATATGAGTAAACTGAGATTCATGAAAATTAAACAATTATCCCATGGGCACACAGATATTAAGTGATAGACCCAGGATTTGAACTCAGAAGGTTCAATACCAGAGTTCCTTGGTCCAGTCTGCACTGCATCCCAATTTCTCTTTTTATTTTTTGGTTCATATTTCCCAGTGCATGTTGAACATTTCCTTAAATCATACCTATGCATTCTTCTGACAACACTTTTAAAAAGTATTAAGAAGGAACTGTGGAATTATTTATAGGATATTATTAATATTCAGCTAAACATTGAACTTGAGAGAAATTTTCTTCAATGTATTTGATTTACTAACAAAAACATTTTTGAAGATAGTAAACCATTATACAATCACTTTAAAGGCCCTAAATAGTCTGGTTGCCTATTTCATATATCTTACGTGGGATACTTGGAGGCTTGAGGTGTGTTGTAGGATGTGTATGTTTGTATGTGTGTATATATATATATATATTTTTAACATATTATTCAGCAGCCTAGCTAGAGTGGTACTGAGCAGGCATCCAGCCAAACTCTAGTGAGCCTGAACTTAGTACATCTGCTTTCCCTGACATTGAGACAGAATGCAGAACACATATCCATGTCAAAATGTCTGTACATCATTGTTAAACATACTTCATAGTATCATAGTTGAATTAAAAAAAAAAAATCCCAGAGAGCTTCTCCTTGCTCCCTCCAACTTAGGTATCGGTGGAATATTGTATTTGTTGTTTCTTTAGCATGCACAATTTCCTACACTTGAGGAAGCAGTGTAGTGTTATGAACAGCCCATGGGATTTCAGAGACAATATCCAGCCATGGATATTTGTATGCATTTCTTCACGTGCACACTTGGGCTGTACAAAACATGGGAAATTAGGCTGGCACTTTGAAACTGTAGTTTCTGTAAAATGGGTATTATATTGAAGAACTTGAATTTGATAATGTCAAACTTACCCTCAGGGAAGGAAGTGCTTTGGAAGTCTGTAAACAGAAGCAATGTATGCTGGCTGGAGTGTGAGCAAGAGTCATTTCAGGGAATATGGACATCATCAGCAGAGCTCTTATGTATTGCGTAAGAAGTTGTTTGAAGTTTCAGTGCTCCTTTAGCACTATGCTGAGTTTTATCATCTTTGAGAGAATTGACCAAAGCTTAATTTAGACAAAACTCAACCTTGTTGCCCTTGGGGTTTCCCTCTGAAGGATGGAATCATATTGTCTCTTCTCCATCCTCTATACTGCTGATGATCTGAGCAGGGAAAGTCCTACATTTCCTGTGCAAAGGAAGATGGCCAAAGTTTCCAGAGCAATGGCTCCAAATGTTTTATCACATTAAAAGCACCAGGTAACTTTAAAAACTCCTGATACCCAAGTCTCACTCCAAAACAATAAAATCAGAATCTGTAAGGACAGAACCCTGGCATCAATATTCTTTACAAATGACCCAGATGATTTCAAAGAGCAGTCAAATGTAAGAACCATGACTTATTCTGTGTTGCTTCTCATACTTAGCTTGCATCAGAATCACCTTGAGGGCTGGTGAAACTACTGCTTATTGGGCTTTACCAACAGAGTTTCTAACTTAGAAGGTTGGAGGGTGAGGTATTGGATATTTCGTACCTGTAATCAGTTTCCACTTTGAGAACCACTAATCTAGAACTGTGCTGCTCAAACGTCAAATGCATAGTTATCTCCCAGAGACCTGGTTAAAATGTAAATTTTGATTCAGTAATTCTTGGATGGGCTCTGAGATTCTGCCTCTCCAAATCACTCCTGGTGATGCTGATGCTGTTCTCTTTGAGTAGCAAGGGTTGGTCCACTGATTGGTAAGGTTTGAAAAGCTTCAGCATCACCTGGGAGCTTGTTCGAACTACCCTCGACTCTTTTGAGTATGAAATTGCCTTTCAATGATGTTGCACCCTGGAATCATTTGAGGAGTTAAAAATATTGATCTTTAATCCCAGAGATTTTTACTTAATTGATATGGGTGTGACCTGAGCATTAGAATTTTTGAAAAACGCCCCAGAATATGATATACAGTGAAGTTTGTGAACCACTGAGCTAAATTACCTTTGATGTTTTCATTTCAGTTTTTAATGTTTGCATTTCAGATTTTCCTTTTTAAAGTTTTGAGATAAAGTTATACAGTAAGAAATTTATTTTGAAGTACAGTTCAGAGCATTCCATTCTTTCATTCAATGTTTTGTGGCATTTTATTGTGAAAGAAGGACCTCAAGCTAGAGGTGATAAGTCAGTGACACAAGGGGGTTCTCTTGTGCCTACAGCAGACATCACTAAATTCTCCTAGGACTCATTGCCTTTTGAAGGCTTTGTTTCTGGCACCTACAACAAAATGCTTGGGCTTTCACATATGCCTACCATATGCATGCTTCATTTTCATCCACACCAACAGACTGAAGGCCAACTCATTCTAGTTCCAGATTGCAAAAATGAATTTGATGTTACTCCTGCCTCCTATCTGTCCCTAGGGCAGAGGAGAAGGTTGGACTTTTACTTAAAATGAAACTTAATGTCACTGTGATCAGAAATGTCACCAGATTTCAGACATCAGAGATCCCTCCAAAACATGGTGCTCAGCGAAGTTTGGATTTTAAATTGAATCTTGAAGAATAGCATCAAGATAAATAAGATTTTGAGAAGTGAATTTCAGATAAGAAGGCACAAAATCACATACTGGAGAAGGCTTCTGCCATATTAGGGGAAAATGAGCTGACTAGTTTGGATATAGATTGTGGGCAAGTGTTATAGGGCCACAGTTCAAAGAGCCTTAACTGACATTTGGGAGAGTTTGAACTAGGGAAAGAAAGAATTAATATAACTTATTGAGCAATTGCAAAAACAAATCTCACCACATAATAGTCATTCCTTTAGGATCCACTTAGTATTTTTAGAATGAGGCAGGTATACATTCTTGTTTTTGTAATCAATGACAATGAAGAACCAAGTTCTAATTAAGCATATCTAAACTAACTCAAATAAGTTTACCTGTATTATTTGTGTGTCATTATAACTAAGAACAATTAATGGGTTTATATTTTCTTTGTAAGAAGTTTGTGCATGACTGAAAATTCATTTTCATGATTCCACATTTCTTTGTTATAGTCTATTTTTTAATTTTCACAACTTAACTACTTGCATTGTGTTTACTAGAATTTCTCTTTTATTTCTTATGAGTAATAATGTCTTATATCTTTTGCCACTAGAACCTCAGTTCACTTCTCAGCTTTTCTACTGGCTGACTTTATGACCCTGGAAAAGTTCTCTGTTTTGTAAATGTGAACACATAAAGCACACATGGAATTATTGTTTTCTATTTTAGACTTCAGCCACTATAAAGACAGGGGCCATGTCCTATTCACCACCACATTATAGGTATCTATCATAGTGTCTGGAATATATGCAGTCAACTAATGAATAAACCCAATAAGCTGTTGTATAAATACAGGCAACATAGTGTTTGTTGGAAGATTTGTGGAAGATACAAATCTAAAAGCTTCAAAACAGGCAAAAGTTTCATGTGGGATGCTTTTCTTTAGCCCATTGATCTTATGGACTGACACCTGTGCTGCTCACTGAATTCTTCAAGTGGGCTGTGAGACAAGTTCTCTGTAAGACAAATTGGCTGCAGAGGATGAGTGATGACAGGCATTTGCTTTCATTATCGATAGTGATGTGCTTCATTTTTCATCCTAAAGAAAAAAAAAGAATCACATTGAATTAACTTGTTAATTATGCAAGCTTTTGAACACCTCTGAAGTAATACAGTGAAGGTTATATGGTACTATTAGGATTAAAAGCCAGTGGCAAGACTTCTACCAGAGCTAGGGAAAATAGATCCAGGGGCTTTTGTCAAAGAAAGGGATCACTGTGCTGCTCATTTTCACCATGCTGAAAACCCACAATGCTCAGAAGAAAAAAATTTAGTCTCTAAATCCCTTTGCTAATCAGTTCTGTAAGTCAGCAAATTCAGGGACTGGGGACTAAATCAGTCAGTTGGGTTATTTGTCCAATTGTTTATAAAGTAGAGTATCAGACTGAAAGAACCTAGTCAACACAGCTAACCATGTTGATTTTACGTTCTTATATATTGTTTATTTTAAATGCATAGTTTAAAATGTCAACAAAAAGAGACTAAATATATTATTTTGTCCCCTCCTATGATATTTAAAAAATTTTAATTTGAATTATGGGATGATGATCACCTCTGCCTGCCCTGGCTCCCATTATGAAATCTCTAGATCTGGAGATATAATAATAACAACCAAACCAACCCCCACCACCAACAAGGGTGCTTTGTATGTTTTATAGCTTAAGACCGGGTTTGTTTTTATTTTGTTTTCTTAATTGATCTTCATAACAACTCAGTGAAGCATTTGGATCCGAGAAGTTTGAAATTGGAGATCATCAAGGCCAAAGCTGTTAAATTTTAGAACTGGTGCTTAGGACATGAAACTGTGTCCTCAGTGCCCTCATCGCACTGTTGTTTCCTTAACTTGGAAGCAACAGGGAAGGGAGAGTGACATATCTTTCCCTCAATTCTATAAAAAAAATGATGTTTTAGAGAGCTCAACCCGATGACAACAGTTATTAGGCTTCTACAGTGTAATGCTCTCTGGATGCAAAAAGCTAAAATGCAATTAATAATCTTGAAGATCCCCCTAGTTTGAAGGGAGATTCAGGCAAATATAAAAAAGCAATGTGATAAGTGCTGCATGTGGAATGTTGTGGGATTAGGATAAAGGAATGTATAATCAACTTGCCTGGGTGAACACTGCATTTTACCATAATTATATAATCACTTTTACCTTGGAGGATTTAAGAGTTGAGACCATCTTCTAGTTTGCTGAATACTTAATAATAACATTTTCTTATTAAGCATGGAAAGGGTTCAGAATTGACTTTAGTAAGTGATAGATAAGTATCAGAAATATTAATTTCAATGCTAAGGTAAAATCAATTCAGTGGTCTGCAAATTATTTTTGTAAATACTACAGTCAAAGATATTATAAGAGATCATTGGATGACAGGGAAAAATAGCCCTGTATCCATTTCTTTTTAGGTTAAGATTTTGTGTCACATGATTTGTTATTCACATTTTAACATCATATCTCTATAGAGAACATGTTGAAATGTGGGAGATGATACTGAATTTTCAAGGGAATCTGACATTGAAAGTACACAGAATACAAACCCAAATATCATTCTCTCTCAACATTTTCCACTTGGGGTTTTAATGGGTCATAAGATGAAAAATTTCATTGCCCATTCAAAAAAATTCAACCCCAGAAATTTAAAATCTAACTTACTTTATAAATACATCTTCATTACTATAAGCAATAAAGGATCTGTTCTTAAGAAATTATTTGGGGATGCTTTGAGTTTACATCATCCAGAGGCATGTCAAAATGAACTTTCCTTCTTTCCCTCTCTTCTTTGTCCCTTTAAAGACTTGTCATGTTGTTTCTTAAGTTTTGGATTGAGAGTCACCTTTTTGTCACATTTGATGTGGATAACAAATGGGTGGAAATTAAGTTGAATAGAGCATAACATTTATCCAAAGTACTTTTTTTCCAGTCCAATATTGCCGCAGTCTGGCTGGGCACAATTTAGGAGCCACTTGTCAAAAGAAACGAACTTTATTTTTAGAACCACACACCAAACCACACAGCTCCTCAGGAAGAACCTTCAGAGCCCAACTGCCACCATGGGCTTCCCACAAGCCTCTCAACCTCCCCCACTCCTCCTGCTCTTGAGGCCTATTGGCTGGGTCACGTGGGCGGAGCCAAAAAAAGTCCCCCAATGAGCAGCTCCATGGTCTGAAAGGGCGGGGAAACAGCCCAATGAGCATCACCACAGAGGAACCAATCAGTTGGCAGTTAGAAGTTGCTGGGGCTGCTCTGAGCCAATCATTAGCTGGCAGCTGGAAGTTTGCTGGCAGCTGGAAGTTTGCTGGCAACTGGAAGTTTGCTGGGGCCCCTTCAGCTGTGGCTCTCAACAAATATAATATCATTTTACATGATGTTTGGTATCTTGGTTGGATTGGTATCTCCAACTTTTCTCTTTTTCTTTTTTTCCTCCAGTCCTGCATCACTCTGCATCCATCTCCCCCCGCCCCATCTTTTCTGTCTCTCTCTGTCTCACACTCTCTCAGCAGCTTTGTGTCAGCTATACTATGTTTCTGCCATCTCAGACCCTGTACATTTTCTGGCTGTTTTATAAGAGTCTATATTTGAATACATTCTGTGTGTGGTAAACATTCTCTTCAGTTTTTCTAACATGCTCAATTATGGAAATATGACCTAGAAAAACTACAAATAAGCAAGCTTAAAGAGAAAGCTGACTCATTTATTTATTCAGCAAATATTGAATAAGGCTTCTCAGACAGAGACACCAAGCTAGGAAATGTGAATAATATAATAAAATTTTTGTTGCCTTGAACGTACCAACAGAAAGATTTACAGATGAAGGTGTGTTCACAAGGGATCTTGTCTGTCAAATTCACTACTCCTTCCATAGCATAAATATGTCATTTGGTTTACAGTAAGGACTCAGTAAGTATTTATGGAAAGAACAGATGACTTCTGAACCAGGGAAGTTGTAGAGATCTTTACAAAGTTCTCTCTGAGAGTTCAGTGGACTAAGGCCAAGAGTGTTCCTACAGAGTTTACAAGGTCACCTTTCATTTCCTCATTTATTCTCTTTGTAGTCCCAAAAGAAGTTAGGTCTTTTATATACCCCGAGACAAAGCTCAACAGTTAAATTACTGAATTTGTAATAAAATGACATTTTTGCATGTCAAAATATCTAGAAAAAAAAGGTAGGCATTCAATATGTATACTATCTTTAGTTTTTACTTTCTCACTTGTTACTTTTCTTTTTGTACTTCCATTTAAATTTCAATCTTAGCCTGACTTAGGTTTTGTAGGTCCTAAAGCTTATATAGTTTGGAGATCCCCTTGAGAAAAATAATAAATTAAAATTTGGTACAAATATTAGTATTTAGAGTAAGAAAAAATTATATTTAAAAAAATTGTAAACTACCACAAAGATTATAAAAATCCAGAAAAATGTTTTTACTGATTACTTGATGACTACAAATTTGTTTTCCATTGTTTTGTATATAGTATTTGAATGTTTTTCATATAGTGACAATTGTATACTGCATTTTCTGTAGGAAATATGGAAGGATAATTTAATTTTTTCCTGTAGCATGATTAATCAAAATGAATCTTTTGCCAGGCAAGGTAAAGCCTGTTTGTGATTCCAGGGGCTTGTGAAGCTGATTCAGGAAGATCATAAGTTGGAGACCATCCTCAGCAGCTTAGCAAGGCCCTAAGCAACCTAGCATGACCTTGTCTCAAAATAAAAAAAATAAAAATAAAAATGACTGGGGATGTGGCTCAGTGGTTAAGTGCCCTCTGGGTTCAATCCCTGGTAACAAAAAGAAAATTAATCTTTTAAAAACATAGGTATGTACTTATTTTAGCATCACAGCTCATAATTCTCTGATGATTAGTGACATTGAGTATCTTTTCATATACTTTTTGTATATATATCTCCCTCTCAAAGTATACTTTTTCCAATATCTATCTATCTACCTATCTATCTATTATCTATCTGTCTGTCTATCTATCTATCTATCTATCTATCTATCTATCTAATCTTTAGGGAAATGTCTGCTTAAGCACTTTGCCCACATTTGCCTTGGGCTATTTATTTATTTTACAATTGAGTTGTGACATTATATATTTTTTACATTAATCCTTTATCACATATATGATTTGTAAATGTTTTCTTCTGCTCTCCATGTTGCCTCGGTTGATTGTTTTCATTACTACTCATAATTTTCAAAGTTAGATGAAGTACCATTTTTTTTTAGCTTTGCTTTCATTGCATATGCTTTCATGTTATAAACAAGAGATCATTGCCAAGACCAATGTTAAGAAGTTTTTCTTCTATGTGTTCTTCTAGGAGCTTTATAGTTTCAAATCTCACTTTTAAGTCTGTAATTCATTTTGACTTGATTTTTGTGTGTGGTGTAAGATACAGGCTAATTTCATTCTTTTGCTTATGGGTATCTACTGTTCCTGCACACCATTTGAAAAGACTGTCATTCCCCTTCACTGTCTTTTTCCGTACCCTTTCTGCATGTAGTGTCATGTTTGAGTTTGCTTATGAATATAGACAGCTCCCGCTCTATTATTTCATTTTTTCAAAATGTTAAGTGTCAACATTACGAAGAAGTTTAGAATGAGATGCTCGTTTTGGAAAGGTTGAAACGGAGAAGATCCTCAAATGTCAGTTTAGATACTTGGATTCTAGTGTGCATGTAAGTGTAGTCTTCATTTGACTGTGGTCCTGAATATAAATAGAATACTTACTCTCTGCATATTTTTAATCTTTCTTTCTCTTTTCCCCATCAACCCATATTATGCAAGTGTGATTTAGATGTGGTCCTTGTTTGGGGGGAGCTTACAATCTAATTGTAGTTGGGAGAATAAACAAAATAATTCCTTTTATTTTAAAGGAAAACAATTCCAAATGGTGATAAATACAGTCTAGATTCAGGAGCAAGGCAGCTGATAAGCAACCTGGTGTTTGGTGTGTCATTTCAAACACTGCAGGGGTTTCAATGGGTTTCTCCTTATCTCCATATGAGGAGAATAGCATGAACCAGAGGTAACCAAGTGTGAGGAAGCATGGAGTTCAGAGGGGAGGAAGAAGATCAAATTACTAGAAGGAGGAAATAAGTCTATTAGAGTGAAGACAGCCGTGTGGCAGAAGGGTGTGCTGTGACTATACAGAAACTTAAATGTCAGGCTAACTTTTAAGTTTTAAATTTCATTTTTATTTAGAAAATCTCTTTTATTCCAATAAGGAAGCCTAATTTCCTGGAAATAATGTGTCCTTTTATGACAATATGATCAATAACATTCATTAAATATAATATATATAAAAGCAATTATTTATAACAGGTCTAGATGAGTCTTGCATTGTAGAGATGAAGACAGATGTGAAAAAGAATAACTCATAACTCTAATACCCTTTTTCAAATGTCACTGTAGAAATATGTACATAAAACAGACAATTCTGGAAAAGGAACTGCTGCCTCGGAGGGGATTGGGGTCTTAAATGATGAAAAGAGTTGACTCCTTTTCAAGTGGGAAGATAGACTTTCCAGAAAGAGATAGGGGGTAAAGGGGGACAAAAATCAAGCCTAGTTAAAAATCAGTGGGAACTTGGGAAACAGCAAATGCTCTCTGATGCTAGTTAGGATGGATGAAAAAGGTGACAGGTGATAAGCTGCAAATGTGGGTTGGTGCCAGGTTGCAAGGGGTATGTGGACAAGGAGGAATCTCTAGAGCTTGTTGGCAGGGAACTGGTGAGAGTAGATGGGAGGTGTGCGGTCAAGTAGTCCAGTCACTGTGTGCTGCTGAGACAGTGGCATTCAGGATGAAGAGGGGGACCTGACTCGGGAGGAGTTCTCCTTGAGTAATAAAATGGTCTCTAGCTTCTGTGAGCTAGAGACAGAGTATGCTACACTGGAGACAAAGAATAGATTAGACTAAGTCCATGGCCACTTTGGGGGATTTTAAGAAGCAGATAAGGACTCCCTTGAAGAGAAGTGCTTTCATCTTTTTCTACTAAAAAGTCTCATTTCAAATTATTTGCTTGATTTTTTTTTAAAGAGAATTTGGTGAGTCTCCCCAAAGCACAGAGTCCGAAAGCCATTATCACCTTGTGTTTTATATAAAACTTTCACACAGATTCTTGTTTTTATCCCTGACTAACCTTAGTAGTTTCCTTAAACTCTTCACATAGAAAAATCATTAGAGTTGCTTTTTCTTTCTCTTTCAGCTCCATGGTTTGTCCAGGGAAGTATTTCCTTTAGAAAGACATTATACACAATTTCAGATTTCCTTATCCATTCTCACAAAATTATCATTGAACTTGATATTTTCCAGTGTCTGCTTTTATTTACACAGTATAACCTTGTGAAGAATTGAGCCCAGGGAAACTTAACCACTGAGCCACATCCCAGCCCTATTTATTTATTTATTTTAAGACAGGATCTCACTAAGTTGTTTAGGGCTTGGCTAAGTTGCTGAGACTGACTTTGAACTTGTGATACTCCTGCTTCAACTTCCCACTGGGATTATAGGCATGTGCCACCATGTCTGGCTTATAAACTGTATTTAAGGAAGGATTCTTCAAAGTTCTAAAGACCCATTCCACTGGTCAGTATTGAGTCCATAGGAGCTACCTTTAGCTATAGAATATGTAGGGGAACTAGCTAAATCATCTATTTTTGAGAAAGTAAGAATAGGTATTTGGAGAAATTAAGAGGAGTGGAGGAAAAAATATAGTATCTTAACACAAGCATATTAGAGAGCTAAAAATATCTTTGTTCAGATGTAGTTTTATCTGACTTACCTCCCTGAATCTGTTTGTTCTTCTAAAGTTAAACTAGTCATTGTTCTGTCCTAAACTCTCCCTAACATTTATGTTTGAGGATTAAATACAATTGATGAGATCAGCACTTTGAAAATTAAATGATGCACAAATATAAGCTATTCTCTTTTATAGCATTAAGTGAGTTGCTGAATATATACTCAAAAATACTACTGATGAAATATATCAGGTTTTACATTAGTCTCATGATAACCTTATTTACCAATCAGAAGTAGCAATCATTAATGTCAACTCTTTTTATAGAGGGCAAATCTGTTATAAAACATTTTTGGAAGCACGATAATGCATTTGGTTCTTCTATAAACTCTATACAGTAAATGTAAGCAAACTCTGCCCATTTTACTGATAGGAAAACTAAGTTAGTGAGATTAAATGAATAGCTCAAAGTCCCATCACTCTGAGTGGTTTGTTTAGCAACTATGTTATCTACAAATCTTTCACAATTTTAAAATCTGTGTTGCTGCTCTAGTGTTTATAGGTCACACATCTTCTTGCCCATTTGACAAAGTCTAAATCTTTACATTTAGAGGAATAGGCTCTTAGTTGTTTACCCTTACTTTATCTATATGGCATTCCTTTTCATTTCTCCCTAATATGAAGCTTCCAACCTGCCCATCATTTCCTGCACAAATCCACAACTCTGCAAAACTCCTGCCCCACTAAACTGTCTTTCTGTTCTTTGCTCCCGCAACTTCTGCCCCAAGTGTCAACTCAGGTCCCTAGTCTGTGTGAAGCATTTCCTGAGTACTTGAGGCCATGCAGATCTTCCATTTCCCTGAACTTCTGGAAAATAGAAATATATATAGAATGCATATATTACATTTAATTATAGAAGTAAATTATACACTGTATCAGGTTATTCCATATGTCTTAGCTTTTCCTCCACAAGTAGATTTGAAGGTCTTATATTTCTTAAGCAATTTCAGTAGCACAAGGACAATGGAAAGAACATGAAAATAACTAGTTCAAATCTAAATTGAGCCAACAATTAATCCTTAAGCAACTTCTAAGACGTATTCTGCACTTTTATTGCAAATGAAGAAACAAGTCCAAAGAGCCAAAGATCCTAATTCAAAAAGGACAGCTAGCAATGAAATCCTGATACACTGAATGTGTGGTCTAAAGCTTGATCCTCTAAAACTTTCAAATGAACATTTGACTGAAATACAAATACGGTGTTGTGTTGTGTTGTGTGTGTGTGAGTATGTGTGCATCTATACATGTGTGTTTGTGTGTATGTGCTTTATTATCCCAAGTTGAGAGAACCCAGAAAAAAAAAAAAAAAGAAGCACTCCTGGTTAATGGTAGCTTTTATGTTAATTTATGTGCATCTTATATTCAAAACTGAGAAGACCAAAACTGATGGGGATTTTATCAATAGAAAAGGCAGATAAGGACTTCTAACTGAGTCAGGATATTAAAGTGAACTGCAGAGATATTCACTTATGCATGCAGTCATGAGATATTTAATTCATATCTGTAATACCACCTACAGAGCTTAACTATATGATGGCTTTTTCCCTATATGTAATGCAAATCTTTTCAGAGTAGGGGTAGTGCTTTCTGCTTATGCTCATTTTGTAATCTCAAAAGTAACTGAAATAGTGCCAGCAATATGTAATTCATAGCAATACCTTGTTAAAAGAAACATAGATTATCTGCTTTATATTTTTCTGGTGTGTGAATTTTTTCTCTGGGTGGACATATGGAGTGCTGACTGTTTTTTTTTTTTTTCTTTGAGCAATGGGCAACTCAAATATTTAGAGAGCACAAGCCTATTTCCGTTTCCTTTTAGGATGTGTTCATTTTGAGGAGCCGGGATCCTAGTAGTTTAGATCCAAGTGAGGTCCTTAGAGATCTTCTGATCTGACCCCTTTATTTTAGATGAGTTATAAAATGTACCTGAAGTTATATGGGCAGTTATTGGTGGTCAGAGATGAGAGGAGAATAAACCAGTTCTTCTTGTTCTTAGAATTTCTGTCTCACCTGTGTCTCTGTCCCTGTCTCTCTCATTTTCTTTATTTTCCTACCAAATTTCTTTATTAAATCTTCAGTTTTCAAAAGAATCATTGAGAGTAGCAAGGCAGTTTGTTTAAAAGGTCACTGACCCTTTCTTGTCTGTCTTCTTTTTGTCCCTCTAGCCCTCTTCAATCTAATTCCTGTGGGCCTGCGCGTGGTGGCCATCCAAGGGGTGAAAGCCAGCCTCTATGTGGCCATGAATGGCGAAGGCTATCTCTACAGCTCAGTAAGTACCTTGTAGTGTGTGTGTGTGTGTGTGTGTGTGTGTGTGTGTGTGAGAGAGAGAGAGAGAGAGAACTGGCATTGAGAGGTAATAGACAAGCCATTATTTTAAAGAAGCAACTTGAAAGTTTAAGTTATTTTGTGTTTTTGAATCCAGTTTTCAGCGCTATTATTAAGATTTTATAATTCAGACTGCTAAAGATCATGTTCTATGGCATAAAAAAGAGCCAGGTACTCTGTGTGTTGTAAGTCCTCTGTTTCTGTCTTCCACTTCTAGAGGGTACCCTAGTCTTTAGAATTTTACCTGTTTAATTCAAGGAGAAGATGTTTTTCCTTTTCAGTCACCCCTATCTCCAGCACAAAAGATGGTTTAGGAAAGAATACGCTTCAGTCTTCCTGGATGTAGTATTTGTCCTGTTGTGGAAAATTTTAAGAATAGGTTATGTTTTTGTTTGTGTTTAAATCTGGTTGGCACCTAAAAAGTCATATTTTCAGAACAACTTCTTAATTAAAAAGCCGTGTGACTTTATGGAATGAGCTCTGGATTAGAGGCAGGGATGTTTTGGTAGTGTTTACATTTTAGGTAGTATCTAGATAGCCCTTTGGACAAATCACTTCCCCTTTTTGGATTTCTTTCTGGACTTTTCAAACAAGGGTGCTGGTCACCATCGTGGCTAATGCCACTTTTGAAATCTAAAACTGACAAAATTACATAGCAGCAAGGACCGCATTATGAACATTGACATATCTTAAAGTTCTTAATGCTATTCTGATGCTTGTCTCACTCTCAAAATTATCAGTTATACATTGAGAGGATATATCTGTACCTAATGTTGTACCACACAATTTCTGGTTTCTTATACGGGAGTTGCCAGCTCATGAAAAATGAAAAATAATTCCTTAAAAGTCATGTTACAGGGACACAGCCACATCAATGTTTATAGCAGCACAATTCACAATAGCTAAACTGTGGAACCAACCTAGATGCCTGAATGGATTAAAAAAATGTGGCAGACATACACAATGGAATATTACTTAGCAATAGAAGAGAATAAAATCATGGCATTTGCAGGTAAATGGATGGAGTTAGAGAAGATAATGCTAAGTGAAGTTAGCCAATCCCAAATAACCAAATGCCAAATGTTTTATTTGATATAAGAAGGCTGATTCATAGTGGGATAGGAAGAAGGAGCATGAGAGGAATAGACGAACTCTAGATAGAGCAGAGGAGATGGAGGGGAGGGGAGGGGGCATGGGGTAATTAATGATGGTGGAATGTGAGGATCATTATTATCCAAAGTACATGTATGAAGACATGAATTGGTGTGAATATACTTTGCGTATAACCAGAGATATGAAAAATTGTGCTCTCTATGTGTCATAAGAATTGTAATGCATTCTGCTGTTATATATAAATAAAAAATTCATGTAAAATGTGGATAAAATACCAAAAATGATAAAACAACACTTCAAAAAGCAAATGTTTATTTGCAACCCAGTTTAAGAAATACAATATTCCTATCATTTTATTTGTAAACACCATTCTCCCATCTCATCCCGTTTCCTGGCCCTCATCACCATCCCAAGAAACCATTATCATATTTTTTGGTATCATTCCTTTGTTACTGAATATGTTTTTTAAAAATAATTACCAAATATGTTTGTATATGGAAGCAGCACATTGTTTACTTTTGGATGGTTGAGTACTGTATATAAATGGAATTGGCAAGTACAGCAATAACAAAAAATCGTGGTTGAATATTTCTACCCTTACTTTCTATGATCAATAAATTACATAAGGTTATATACGAAGTTCACATAATTCTACTTGACTCTAAATTAGTTATCAAACAGTTTTATTAGGCTCTTTCACTATTCAGTTAAATGCATCTCTGATAAATTTACTTGCTTATTAGTAATATATCAGCCATTCATATTAGAATTAAAGTCATTATAGTTTAAATGTTCCCCCCAAAAAAGAAATGACAAATATCTGTGATGATGATGTGCCAACTACCCTGAATTGATCATTACACATTGTGATTGTGAATTAAAATGTCACACTGTACTCCATAAATATGTCAAATATGTCAATTAAAAATAAAACTGTATTTAAAACAAGAATTAAAATTACAATTTTACTCCTGAGAATACTCAGATCTAAGTACACATTTATATACTAAAGGAGCACTTACACATTTTTCAGCAGTTACTGCTCAGAATAATATCTAAAGATAAAAACATTTTCAGTAAAATAACAAGCACTCAATTTTAGTGTGTCATGGTTTGAACAATCCTTTGTGTCTAGTTATTGTGAATTCATTTTAAAACCTAAAATCAAAATCAGAAAAAAAAGATAACAGATTGTTTTGAATAATTACAGAGTTAAGCTATTTAAGGTAAAATTTCAAAAGCAATTAAAGCTAAAACACAGAGATAGTATTAATATAGTATTAATTTAATTAAATAGCATTAATTAATTAGTATAGTATTAATTTAAGGACTCAATCAGTCATTAAAAACAGCTGAATGTGGTATATATTGTAATATAATAATGTAACCTTTATACATAAAGATTACATATATATTTGTCTATATTTTATTTACTATTACACATGTTATATTGAAAAAGTCATAATTCAGAAAATAATTACACAAAAACTGTAGAGTTCAAACATTTGTACTAGAGTTAATTTCCAAATCCAGGAAGAAGAAAAATTCAGGAAGTCTGACATAGTATTGTAGGCAGGAGACTGTGTCCTTCTGTGTGTGTATGTGTGTGTGTGTTTGCACACACATGTGCAGAATGGTGGGACAGTGAGGGGAGTGGTTTTATCCTCTTCAGCTTTTTAAAGAGATGCATTTTTTTTTTCATCCCTCACCTATAGAACTGCAGTTAAGACATAGGGATCTGAAGCCCATAGAGGGAGAGATACAAAACAAAACAAAACAAAACAAAAAAAACCTTTTGAGAATTAGACTGTAGGAGTGTCTTTGTAATGTGGCAAACGCCTTTGTAAAATCAATAATCACTTATTGAGTTACAAGCTTTGGGTACCTAGATTTTTGGGGGTTTCCTCTCTACTTAAACTAGCTTCATAACCAAGAATCATGATGCTTCCCCCTGTGTTATGGATCTGTGATGATACTAGGAATAATTTTTAAGTATAACATCACTGACATTGATCATCAGGGTCTCTGCTTTAAAAAATGATTGTCTTTATGGCTAGGACTAATATGAGTAAATGCTGTTTTTTAACTTTAAACAAGGGATGAAGCTCTGAAGATTCTGTAATAGGATGTAAGAGGGTCAATATTGGAGGATCAGGCCTTACCACACCTTATACTGCTGCTGCTCCTCTGGCTGGTGTGCCTCAGCAGGAGGGTAGGGCCAGGGCCTTGTGTAGAGTTAAAAATCTCTTAATCTCATCTTTCCTGAGATGTGTTTGGTATGCCTTAAGGCTCAAGGTCACTTGAAAATCAATTTCCTATGTCCTGTGAAAGGCATAGCTGCATACACCAATATGGAACATAAACTGGGTATGTGGAAGGAGGGGCAGTAACTGGGCAAACTGAAGAAGTCCGAAAGAAGTTGAGAGTTCAAGAGGAATTCACAAATGGTACTGTTTACCTAGTGTCATTTGTCTGGTTCATAGAAATTAATTTCCTTGTTACTTTTGGTTTTCTCACTGTTCGTTAGCTTTTCATTGCTCTTACCAAAATACTTGACAAGACCAACTTAGAGGAAGAAAATTTTATTTTAGACACACAATTTCAGAGGGTAAGTCCATAGTCAGACAATTCCATTGCTTTTGGGCCAGAGGTGAGACAGAACATCATGGTGGATAGGCATGGCAGAGAAATGCCCATGAGTTTATGGGAGCAGAAAGCAGAGAGAGAAAGAGAGATATACATAGGGAGAAAGGTACACATGCGCCAGGTACAAATATAGTCCAAGATCATATCCCCAGCAGTCTGCCTCCTCCAGCCACATACCCCCTGAAATCACTAGCCAGAATCCATTAGCTATCAATGGATTAATCCAGCAAATGAATTAATCCATAATGAGGTAAGAGGCCAAATCATTGCAAGAGCTTTGAGGGGGATATTTCAGATCAAAACCATGACACCCTTTTTCACCAAACTATAGAAGAATAGAAGAGAGGTAAAAATGAACTGATTGGTAGCACAGTACTAGAGTTTTAAGATTCATTTGAAAATTTGTATTTTAATAGGTTGCTGATGTGTCCGGGATTTGTTTTTACCATTGTAGCTTGTATTTTTTCATCTACTTGTGCTTCTCTTCTTTTTTCCTATTTTCTGTTGAATTATTAAAGTTTCTTTCCTTTTTTAAAAATTATCTGGCTAGGTTATAAACTTAGGCTTTATTTCTATTTCTTTAGTGATTGCCTTTATTTTTTTAAACATACATTCATAATTACATAGATTTCTAAATAACTTTTGTGTTTCTGTCTTCCAAATAGCTCATGGGCACTAGGATATTTTATTGACTATTAAACACTACCACTCTTTTAGCTAATTTGATGAATTGTTCTCTAAAATAATTGTTATTTTATAGTTAGTCATTAAATCGTACCAATTTTTATAATAATGTGTGTAGTTTTTGCTTGTATGTGTATCTATTTTGGTCTTCTGAATTTACCTTCCCTTTAAGCCATTGTCTCTATTGTTTTTTGTGAGGCTCTGTGGGTAGTTAATTCACTTTATCTTGATATCCACGCAAATGTCTTCCTTTCACTTTTACACTTGAATTGCAATTCAAACAGTAATAAGATAAAATCCCATTGGCTTCTGGCATCAATTGTTGATGATGGAAAGTTTGCTGTAAGTTTAATACTCTTTGTCGGTGACCTTAATAGAAACTTTAAAAAAAATGTTTTGTCTTTATACCTCCTGCTCTGCAAATTCACTCTAATGTGTAGTTGTGAATCTATCTTTTCCTATTAGGAATTGGAACAGAATAATGATCCAAAGAATCATACCTTTCGAATTCTACAATATTTTAACTCTTATATACACATCTTATTTCTCTCTCATGCTTTCCAGTCTCTTGTGCTGATAATACTTAAGTGATTTAAGTTAGAAGCTTTCAAATTCATCTAGACTAGGATTTCTGCCATCTGTTTTGTGATTTCAATCACAGCGTTTTTCATTTTTGGATGCTGAATGTTTTCTGTTTAATATCTTCCTGTACTTGATTTATTTCTTCCTGTTTTTGTTCTCTGGCTTCACTTTTTTCTTTTCACAGAAATCCATTAATTCATCTATCTCTCTGAGCTTTCCTAACATACTTTATCAGACTTTTCCATAAAGTTAATTTCTCTTGTAATGAATTCATATCCCAATCATTGATTTTTGTTGATTGCCATTTTAGACTTAGATTAAATTAGAGTTTAGAATTTGTTCTTTGTGTTTTGGGGATTTTGGTCTCTACTCACATTTCTCCTCCTCTCCCCTTTTTTCTTTTCCTCTGAGGACTGCTCTTACTTTGTTAGCACTTTTTGGTTGTTTCTGTACAACCTCTGGTAGACCTTTGAATAAGATTTTAAAAGAGACATTTCAAGGCTCCTACATTAGGGTGACATTGGGGAAAGGACAGGATCCCAGGCTAGGGTTGTGGCTTGGCTCAGTTACATTTTTTGTGATGCTTTGTTTATGACTCTGTCTTGCTTTAAGGAGATAGCAGTATTTTTAAAAAATGTTTTTATTTCAACCTTTTTAGAGTAGGAGCTCTACAACTCTATCCAGTTCTTGATTTTAGCAGCTATCCTGGCTCTGGTTCCCCATCTTGCACAGCGGATTTTTATTTCTGTTGACTGAAGGAACTTGGCTACACCATCTCCTTCAGGACCAGAAGCGCAGTAAGCCTGCAGCTGCAACCTACTGGTGTGTTCTCCTTCTGTTTCATAGGGATGCTTACCTTGCTTGGATCCTGGCAATAAGTTTAGTCCTTACACTAATGTATTATCTTCATCCATGCTATCTGGACAGAGGACCTTCATGACAGTTTTAACTCCAGTGCTTTTCTCTGTTTCTCCCTCTTTAATTGTGGCATGATATACAAAAACTAAAATTTAACATCTTAACATTTTTTAGTGTACACTGAAGTATTGTTAACTGTATGCATGTTGTTTCACAAGTCTCTAGAACCTCTTTCATCTTACAAAATTGAATGTCTATTGACAGCAAATCCCCTTTCCTCTCCTCCTCCACTCCTAGCAGCCTCTATCCTACTTTCTGTTTTTAAGAGTTTAACCACTTCAGATACTTCATGTGAGTGGAATTATGCAGAAATTTTCTTTTCTTTTTTTTTTATCTTCTCTTCCCTTTTCTTTCTTCCTTCCCCCACCTCTTTTTTTCTTCTCCCTACACTTCCTCCCTCTCTCCCTCCCTTCCTTCCTTCCTTCCAGCTTATTCTACTTAGTATAATGTTCTCAGCATCCATCCATGTAGCATAGGACAAGATTTCTTCTTTTTTAAGACTTAATAAAATTCATTGGTATATCTGTACCATATTTTATTTGTTCATTTGTTGATGAATATGTTACTGTCCCCTCTTGCTTATGTGATTAGTGTATATGAAAATAGATATACAAATGTCCCTTCAAAATCTCCCTTTCCATTCCTTTGGATATGTACTCACATGTGGGGTTCCTGGATCATATGATAATTCTATTCTTAATTTTTTGAGAAAACTCCATTTTGTCTCCCATAATGGAAATGCCATTTTATATTATCATCAACAGTGCACAAAGGTTCATATTTTTCTATTCTTACCATATTTTGTTTTTATTTTAATTTTTATTTTTTATCTTGACCCTATTACCAAGTGTGAGATGATATTTCATTAGGATTTTGATTCACATTTCCTTAATACTGATGTTGAACATCTTTTCATATACATGTTAGAAGGTTGTTTGTATTTCTTCTTTGAAATGTAACTATTCAATTCTTTTGCCTATTTTTAAAAATGAGGTTTAAGTGTTGTTGAGTTATGGAAGTTGTTTATATATTCTGATATTAACACCTTGTCAGGTAAATGGTTTGAAAATATTTCCATTACCTTTTCATTTCCTTGGTTATTTCCTTTGCTATCCATAATTTTTAAAGTTTGATGAAGTCCATTTGTTTTTTGTTTGTTTATTGTTTTTGACTTTAGAAGCCTTTGCTTTTGGTGTCATATCCAGGAAATTATCATTACCAAATCCAGTGTCATGAAGATTTTCTCCTATGTTTTCTTCTATAAGTTTTATAGTTTCACGTCTATGTTTAGGTCTTTAATCTTTGAGTTATTTTTGCAGGTGCTATAATGTAAAGGTTCACTTTCATTTTTTTTTGCATGTGGGATATCTAGTTTTCCGAGTACCACTGGTTGAGAAGCTCCCCTTTCTCTATTGTGTAGTCTCAGCACCATTCCTAAAGATGATTCAATAATAAATGTGGAAGTTTATTTCTGGGTTCTCTTTCTTTCCATTGGTGCATATGTCTGTATATCTGTCTTTATACATTTATTCTGGCTTTTTAATATGTATGAGGCCTCTTTATTTATTTTTCCTTTTTTTAAATCAAGATCATTCTGGCTATTTGAGGTTCTCTTTGATCTCATATGGGCTTTGTATTTCTAGAAAAAATGGCCTCTGAGATTTTGCTAGGAATTGCATTGAATGTGTGGATTGTTTTGGGTCATATAGACATTTTAACAATATTAAGTAGTCTAATTCATGAATGTGGGATGTATTTCCATTTATTTGTGTCTTCTGCCATTTCTTTCAGGAAAAATATTTTCAATGTATAAGATCTTCAACTCTTAGTTAAATTTAAACTCACTGCACTATTTTGAAAGGAAGTCCAAAACAGTGTTTAATGACATATAAGTAATACAATTTTTAAAGCACAGCACATAAATTTTTTCTAAGACCTTACTTCTCACCCCTAGGAAAAGAAGCTTAAGAATTTTAGAAGCTTCTGTTTTTGAAACATCTTCTTTAGGAAATACTGCTGCACCTCACATTCTGTTGAAACAGACCTTCTACAAATTTTACTTTATACAGGCAATGCCTTTAATTTTTAAACTTTTGCTATTTAATTTAATCAGTTCTGACCTGAAATTTCACATTTTCAAATCTTTTATTCTCTTTGAATTTTATACATGTTTGTAAAAGCTTGTAAGTTTACTTAAGTTTTCTTAAATAATTTCACTTAGGTGGGGATTGAAGGAGGGGAGGCACATTTTCATCATATACAGAGAAGGTAAAGCCCAAACTCTTCTCTTTCTCTATAAACTTACTCACATCAATATCTTCTAGTATATAAGTAGTTTGAACTGAATCTTGTATACATAAATTAAATGATAGATATCCTTTTGTATAAAATTATAAAGCTAGGTTATTTTCAAATTGTGTTTAGAATATTTGTGATATATTTTACATATAAAAAGATAATTGTAATAAAATATATACACAATAAAAATAATGTTTCTATCATGTCATTGCTGATATTGTTAAGTTTGCCTTTTTCTGTTCTATATCTGTGTAATTTCTAATCATTCTTGTAGCTCAGCTCAAACATCACATAATATGACATTTCACTCCATCACACATTTTCACTGAGAACCAGATGTTCCTTCTGCATTAACATCTTAGCTCTTGGCTTATATGTTGCTGATGGGCAAGGATTATATATTTGTCTTTGCTACAAGGGACAAATGATTTCCCCAACTTTGGTGTTGCTCATATTTGCTGATAAAGGGAGTTTGTCAATAAAAAACTTGTTGAATTTTAAAGCATTGTCTATTCCAGATATAAATAGAAAAAATTTCATATAATAGTTGGACAATCAACTATAATCACATAGACCAGAGATTTATGGTAGTCTTACAAACCACTGTACCAATGCTGGTTTGTCCTAAAAGTTGATCTCAGGAAACCAACATTCAACATATATTGATTGGCTCTACCGAATGCCAGGTACTATACTATACACTGAAAATACAAAAATGGGTAAAATAGAGTATATTTATCTTGAAGTTTATACATACTGTCGTACTGTCATCATTACCTATTGTAAGGCATTTGGCCAAAGACAATGTTGGAGGGCATCGTCCCCAATACTAGCCTCACTTTTGACAGCAACTGCAAATTTTGAGGGGCAGCTGTTCACAAAACCACCCTTTTATTTGACAATTTGCTAGAAAGAATCATATAACTAACTGAAAGTTATTGTTATTTTACTCATAGTTTTATTTTATTATAGGAAAATAATATAGTATAAAACAAGAAGTATGTTTGGCAGAGTCCAGCAGAAGTATCAAATGCAGAACTTCCTTTTCCTCTTCTAGAGTCAGGATACATTACTCTTTTGGTATTATCGAGTTAAGATACACAAGAAGCATTGCTGAAAAGAAAGACCTCCTGGGCCTCTGTGTTTAGAGATTTATTTGGGGCTCCAAAAAAGTAGACATGATTGATAGGTTTCCCATATAGCTGAACTCAGGCTCCTAGTTAATGGATACTGAATGACCCAAAGCCTCCACCTTATACCACCTTGTTATTCTTTCACTGTCCAAAGACCCTCAGTAAACAAAGACCACCTCTAGGAAGCCAAGGTCAAAGGCTAAACTCCTTTGGGGACAAGATTAAATTCTTTATTTTATTTCATCCAGTTGAAGTGAATGTTATAGTCTTAATATATTTCTCTGACTCTGCCTCCAGTCCCACTCTCACACAATTCTGCCTGCCATCCCTTTCCTTACCCAAGGTTTGAAGAAGGAAATGATAAAAGAAATTTAGGAGAGTAATGTCTGGCATATCTGGTGCATCAATATTTGGGAAACCAAAATGTAACTTAAAGGTTTGGACAATGGGGAGCTTTGACATTTGTATCTAGGGGAAATGACACTTAAAAATAATGTAATTTTAATAATTTGCATTTTTAATGAGTAGTTTGATGCACTTAGCACACTATCCCTGTCATTTCAGTGACTTATTATGATTAACATGTTTGCAAAGGTCTTTTTTTTAATTATAGCCATTGTTTACTTTATAAACTTTATACAGTTGTCTCCCAAGTAGGAATTAGGTAGTTTATGAATTAATGAGAGTTTTTATTTTTTTTAGATAAACAAAGACAAATTATATAAACTCGGATTCCTAACACTGCATGAACCAATAGCAATTGTTCAAATCCATATAAGTGATAAATTCACCCCTTTAAGTTAATGTACCCTTTAATGAGTAAGTAATGTAAATTGTTATGAGAGTAGCTGTAGCAACGGCGGTTATCACAGCAATATGAATGGCTGTACTTGTATAAATAATATAATTTGTTTAGTTTTTATTATTTTAAAAGTGCTTTTAGATTTGTATTTAAATTTCACAACAACTCTGGGAGGAAGGATAGGAGTGAACTATTAGATATTGGGGGAAAATGGGGGGTAAAATGATCATTGACGTAAATAAGTTAACATAGTAAGGAACAAAATCAGAGTATTCTTTGAACTAAGAGAAAGGAAATATGAAAGCCCACAAGCCTAAGAATCTGGCAGTTATTACTTGGAAACATGTCATATGGATTTTTTTGGTGTGTGTGGGGGATTAGATTGCCTTTCTGCCAGAAAGAATCTACACATTATCAGTTGTTCTTTAATAGGTATTAAGTAATAGTTAGCATCCACTGTTATTGCATATGATTATTTTGCACTTTGATAAGTCATTTGTCTCATTTCTTCTTTTTGTTAGAATTATTTTTATGTTTTATCTATCCCATCACATGCAAACATTTTGCAGCTAAACACTATATGTGATATAGTTAGTGTCTCTGGTAGCACTGAAAATTGAATTTCCCATATGCAGGTTTTAACAGACCTTAAAAAGGTCTGTTAAAATCTTGCTGAGTAAGTGGATGCAGTTTGATTCTGGCAGTAAGTAATTCATTGGCTATCTGGTATTAAAAGTCTTTGTAGTAGTTTTCCTGATTGTGACTCTGTGCACTTTCCAATGGTTGTCAGTTTACCCTTGAATTAGATGTAACTTTTCTTTTGTTGAGTAGAAGGTAGTTTAGTTTCTATTTGAAGATTTTATAACTTCTGGAAAATTTTAATGCTTTAGCTCCAGGACTAGCCTTAATTGTTAAAATTAGCATATGTGTTTCTAGAAACATTTTTCATTGAAGAATATAAGCAATAATCAGTTTGTCGGAGCAGCACTAATGAGGACCTTGGGTAGAATCATTTGAAAATGATATCAAATATTACATTTCTCCTTTCCATCTTGCCATCATGCACAATAGGGCAATAGGTAGTTTTATTTTCAAAGTATTTATATTGTTCCTTTAGTCATCAGCAAATCAGGCTATATTAGTGTGTGTATTAATTTATTTTTATATTTTTACTTGTTTATTTATAGTATGGCATTTTGAGTTTTTTTACATTTTATTTCTTAATTTTTAAAATGATGTTTGTTGGTGAATTATACACAGTAGTAGGTGTTATTTTAAAATGTGAGCTTTAGGAATAATGTCAAATTGAATCAGCTTTGTTACTTATTTTTCATCATTAAATTGGAAAAATGTCTTAGCTTTCTATACTCAGTATGTTCATATGTAAAGTGGAAATAACAATGGCAATACTTGCTTTGTAGAATTTTAGTAAGGATTAAAAGGAAAGATACTTGAAAAAGCCCAAAAGCAGTGCATGGTTCAGCCAGTAAGTGTTCACCATAAGCAGTAATAGTAGTAGCAGTAGACCCATCAAAGAAGATACTTAGTGTACTTTTCTCCAGTTCCTGGCTATCAGTCTCTGAGGTGTTTATGGGATTAATCCCATTCTTAGTTGTGGTGGTGATTCCTAGTTCACCTAATCCAATATTTTTAGCCACCATTGCCATGGGTGATTGGTTGCAGAGTATTTATCCTTCCTTTAAGGGCAACTAGCTTGAGTTCAAGTCTTGACTTTTTCTGAAAGAGTAACCATGCATACTTCTTCCCTACTGTATTTGGAGCTGAGACAAGGTATAGACTATCACCATCTTAACACCATGAGGGCCTGAGAATGATTCCTATATTCAGAGGATGGGGGTCTAGATCAAAGGATGGAGCAGCTAAGTCTTATTTACTTCCTTTAAGTTAGTGTATAGACACATACCACACTAGAAGCCAACCCTGAACTTTCCAGTTACATGAGCCAATAATGGATAATGGCCCTTCTTGTATAACCCAGTTTAGGTTACATTATTTTTACCCGATAAATTGATAAGAAGATGATCAATTTTCAAAGTCCCGAGACTTTTCTAGAAAGCTAAGATTTTATTTACTCTACATGCCCCTTGTTCCTGCAGGTGGATTTAATGGCCTCTTTCTGGGGAGTTAAATGACTTTATTCTGGCTTTCTGGTCCAGCCTAATTTCCAAAAGACATTGTCTGGCCTTATTAGTTCTGCCTTCCCTTGTCTTCCCTCCAAATTCAATGTAAATATAAGTAATTTTCATACTTAAATATTGCTTAGGTTTATAACAAAAAAATCATAAAAAATCACGAGTCAGTATTTTTTCCTTTCCTCCCCTGACATCAACCAGGTTTTCAATTTCAGGGAACTTTCCTTCTTGGAAATATCTCCTTACGTAACTAACTTGGAGGGAAGAGTACTACATAAAATAAATCTATCATCTGTGACATTCATAGACCTCAGGGAGAGGAAAAGAAAAGGGAATTTTGAGTGCTAAATGCAGAGGGGAAAATTAGTGGATTTTTCAATTTATTTTTAAATTTTTAACTGAAGTGTGTGTGTGTGTGTGTGTGTGTGTGTGTGTATTTGGGACTCAAACCCCAGGGTCTCATGCCTGCTAGTCTAGTGCTTTGATATGCTATACCCTCAGCCCTTTAAATTTGATTAGAACAGGGATGTGGTGAAGCATAGAGACAGAAGAGAGTCATTCTTGTAACCAAATCTGCAGAGAAGTTGGCTCTTTGAACAGATAGCACCAAGAAAAAGAGAACATTAAAAACAAACAACAAAACCTGTGATAGATGGTCAAATAAGAATAGTGGTAGACAGAGACAGATCAAAAAGTAGTATATTTTTTAAGCCCATGGCCTCTTGTATTTATAGTGTATCTCACGTGTACCTTTATACATACACACACCCCTCAAAAATTTTAAACCTATTTGTTAAGTTGGGAAAATGGATTAGATGTGTAAAAATATATCTGACATATTTCAGTCAGCTCCAACTAGAAAGAAATAACTTTATTTTGAGGCCATTGAGAACATCAGTGTCCCATTGGGTAACTCTACGTCCTGCTTCATCCAGAATAGTTCCAGTTTATGCCTGAGGTCTTGATATAATTATTGATAGTACTTATTTAACCCTTGAAAGGGTCATTGAAAGAAAGGGGGGTCCTGGATTAGGATTTAGATAATAATCATGCAGTCACTTCAAACATGCCTTACATGTGATTCCCAGGTATAACTTTGTGCATAATTTGAGCTGTCAATGTATGCACAAAACTTCACAGACTAATTTGAAATTTTTCTGATTTTTCTTCCAAAGACCATGTTCTAATTACAGATTTCTTAAGTCCATTTTACTGAATTAAGTAGAAATTTAGTTTGCTTGTGAGTAATACAGATGCCATAATAATGGTTTAAAAGGGGTTCAAGTGTTTAAGTTTTCTCATATAGTGAGAAGTTCAGAGGTAGACATCACTTTATGATGGTTCATTGATTGACTCAGTAGACTCATTTGGATTTATCTATTTGGCTTTTTCTTCATGCACAAGGTGTCTTCTGCATCCCCAGCTAACATGTGAGCATTTTAGGCAATAGAAGTGGGCACAGAGGAAGAGATGGTGCCTCTCATCAGGAGAGGTAACACTGTCCCAGAAGTTCCAGCTGGTGTCCACTTATAGATATTGGATAGAACTGCGTCACATGGCCACCCGTAGGTGGAAAGAGAGCATGGTAAATCCTATTTTTGTTTTTGCTTGTCTATATTTGTTTTTAGTTTTAAGCTATCCGTTTTGTAATATCCATCAAAACCAGAGTTGTCTCAGTAAGTTGGGCTTGTTTGATTAATTCACATAGATAGCAAGTGCAGGAGGATTGCAAATAATGGACTTTTATTTCCCACATTTCTGAGGGCTGGTAAGCCTAGCATGGTTGGGTTTCAGCAAGGGCTGTCCTTTTGGTTTGCATCTGGCCATCTTTTTGATGTGCCTCACATAGTAAATAGGAGAGAGAAGGGAAGCAAATTCTCTGCTCTTATAAGGGCACTAATCCAGTTCATAAGGGCTTCACCCTTATGTCCTCAAAGGCCACATCCCCAAATGTCCCACCTCCAAATACCATCACACTGGAGGTCAGGCTTCAACATATGAATTTTGGGGGAATAAAACATTTAGTTCATAGCAAAGGTTTGTTTAAAAGAAGAGAAGAGTGGATGTGGGTAGATACCTCTTAACTACCACACCTCCCCAGACCACAACTATACATGGTATAAGAATTTAAAACAAGAAAGACGGAGACAGAAAACAAGTGAACAGATTGAATCATAGATATGCATATGTAGTCTCTTTATTAGGTTGCATAAGATCTTTTCAATCACTGTAAATATTAGTTGGCAAGTTTATGAGCTTCTACTAGAAGCTCAATATTGAACTCCAGATAGTATAGGAAAGAAAGATTACCTCTAATTTTATTCAAATCCATATAGATTAGACTTCACCTGGGACTTGGACAGAAGCTTTCTGCTTGTTGAATTTTCATAGCAGATTGCTCAGTATTTTCTCTGAATTTTCTTTCTATTGATATGGCAAGGATGAATAAGCATTACTACTTCAACTTTCATTCTTCTGATTTGCTAGATGAGAAAAGGTTCTCTCTGCAGGGAACTGAGAGGTCATGAGGAAACTGGAAGCCACCAGTTTCACAATGACTTTGCACAGGCACATTTACCTGTGCTCACAATAATATGCTGTTCCTGAAGGCCTGGAATCCACATGGTTTCTTTGCTCCTGTTCATCCAATCACTTGCTACCTATTTATTTAGAATTAGTAACACAATACAGGTTGTCTCAGATGTTGGAAACAAATGAAACACCCTCACTTTAGCTGGACAGTAAGACAACATGTAAAAGATAAGCATTACAATTTGGAATTTGTACTATGAAAGAGATCAATATATTTTGGTAATAGAGAATGACAGAAGAAATGAATTCAAACAGGATTTCCAAGAATATTTCTTTAAGCATAATACTCTTATAGATGCTCTAATAATGAGATAAGAGAAAGGCAAACATTATGCTTTCATGCTATAAAAAAATTAAATTGTTACATATCATAAAAGAGTGAAGCAAGGTTATAGAAACACGACTTGTTTTGTGTTTTGGCATAAAATTTCAAAATTTCATGAACTTTCATCATGAATTTCTGTCATTTGTCGTATCTTTGTGTTTTGATTTTTTTATATAGAATCCAGGGATAAGATGTGTATATTTTAAAAATTTGTATGTTAGGTAATGAAATGCTTTCCTTTATAAATGTGTTAAAGGTATTTCCAGGAACTTGGTTATTTCAATTGAAAGATCTTCCTTGATATTATCTTAAAACCTCACAAAGTCTGACTGGTAGCACATTGTCCACCCCTCCCAAAGATTCTTATTTTAAAGGCTAATTTTTACACTGTATATAAAAATTCAACTCTAAGTGGATCATAGACCTAAAATAATGCTATTTCTATAAAACTCTTTGAAGAATGCATAGAGGTAAGTGTTTGTGACCTTAGAGTGAGCAGTGGTTTCCAAAGATATGGTATCAAAAGAACAATCTATGAAAGAAAACAAAATAGATAAGTTGGATTTCATCATAAGTTGAAGTTGGAACTTCCAAGAACTCAAAGAAGAAGAGAAATATCAATCCATAGAGTTGGAGAAATATTTGAAAATCACACATTTGATAAGGAACTTGTATCCAAAATACGTAAATATCTATTACAACTCAATAATAAAAAGACAACCCAAATAAATGTGACTAGGATCTAATTAGACATATTTATAAAACATATATAAATAATTGATAGCCACATGCAAATATGCTCAACACCATTAGCCATCAAGGAAATGCAAATTAAAATCACACAGAGATACCGCCTCACATGCACTTTAATGTGTATATATTTAAAGGTAGTCATGCATATAAGCAAGAGAGTGAAACATTCATACTTTTGTAGTAGAAATGTAAAATGGTGTAGGCATTTCGGAAAACAGTCTGGTAGTTTCTCAAAAGATGAAACACAGAGTTATCATATGACCCAGCAATTTCACTCTGAGGAGTATATCCAGAGAAATGAAAACATATCCACGCAAAAACTCTCAAACATGAATATTCATAACACCAAATTTGTAACACCTGCAAAGCAGAAGCAATTCAAATGTCCATCATCTGAAAAATAGATACATAAAGTATGGTATATTTGTACAAGGGGATATTATTTGACTGTAAAAATGATTGAAGTACTGATGCATACTATAATATAGATGACCTGTGAAAGCATTATGCTACGTGAAAAGAAACTAGTCTTTTGCTTTTTAAAATGAAAAAGATATTTTAGCACTTGTGAACGTCCAGAATAGGCAACTCTATGAAGCATGAAAATAGATTAATGGTTGTATGGTGCCTAGTGGGGGTGGGAGGAGTGAGAAGGGTTTACTGATCAAAGGTATGGCATTACTTTTTAGGGTGATGAAAGTGTTCTAAAGTTGATTGAATGATGGTTCCACAATTTGCTACATATATTAAATGCCACTGTATTTTATATTTTGAATAGGTGAATTGTATGGTATGTCAATTGTATCTCAATAGTGCTGTTATTTATAAAACAATTTTATTTAAAATATCAATTTGATCATGATATAATAGAAATTAAAAATAAATAAAAAATTTCTTCATGCATTCAATACACATTAATGGAATTGCATTTTTTTTTTGTTTATTTAAAGTAATGCCAAAGTGTGAATTTCCTCACAATTGGAGAAGTGAGACAAAATTTTAACACTCTGGTGTTGAAGCAAAAAGTGGAAAAGGAGTAGAAATAGTAATCCATATTGTCATGGTGAAGCTCTATCTTACAATCATAAACACTAATGATTTTGACCACACAACACTAATTATGTGAGATAAGTTTTTCTAATAAAGTTAGTCCTTTGACTGGTATTTAACTTTGCCTACAAAGCTTGGCCTTCTAAATTATTATTTTCAGTATTATAAAAATGTATATGTATCTGTTAATAAGATGGTGCATTTGGATGAATATATGTTTAAATCACAAAATATATCTTTGTTTTCTCTCATTAGTTCAATTTTTAGATATATTATGAAGTATTTTATAATATCCTGGGCCTTAAAATTGCACCTAAGGGCTATTTAATGAAAAAACATATAGGATACATGGATGTACTTAGCAATGTACATTTTAGTGCCTTGCAGTCATGCTTATTACTTCTTAACATATATTTGAAAATTTCAAATTTTGGTGTAGTTTTAAATATAAACATTTAAATCAGACTTTAGCTAAAGTTTGAAGTCCAAAATCAGAATATTTATAGAAATTTACATGAAGGCACACTTCCTATAATTAAACATTTATTTTTAGTTTATGCATATTATGACAGAATCACTTGAGATTATTTCTAAACTGAAGTAATTTACAGTTGAGGGCAACATGCTTTCTGTTTAGTTCATTTCATCTTTATCATTTGACATAATAAGCACATCTAAAGTCATAATAGAATTCTATTTCACGATGTGTGGCTATTAATTCAGCTTTTATCTCATGGCATTGTGACAATTATTTTACCATCGCTCTTCTGTGTTCATTAAAGACTTCATTATGTCTGTTACTCAAGGCCAAGTGGCAAGGTCAATCAACATTACTTTCACTTGGTGAACTGGATGACATTTCATCCTCAAAATTTTTACCATTTAAAATATTCTGTATATCATTAACCTTGTGTAGTTAATTCAGGTCACTTTTTAAAAAAAAAAAAAAAAGAGAAGAATAAAAGAAATAACCTAAAGCATATACTGAGGAGTATGGAGTTGTAAGAAAGTTAAAAGATTGACTGCAGTTCGCCTGAAGTGACTGTGATGGTTCCTTCCCGATAGAGCCAGTGGGTCTCTGCCTGACAGCAGGAGGTCTGTAGGGGTGCATTAGCCCTAAGGCCTTTCATACTGTGCTCAAGCAGTTGGTGTGCTGTCAAGGACAGTTCTGGAAGTAGTCATACTTTGGTTCTAATTTCAATTATGCTGCTGCTTGGGTTTGGATGATATACTTAATGTCTTTGAATTTCTCTTCATTTTTAAAAATTAGACTATACTATATTCTCTTTATAATTTTGTTAGAGGGATTTAGATAAAATAGTAGGTAATATGCTCAGATCAGTAATTAATACCCATAAATATAGGTCTTTCTTCTTCCTTTCTGTAAAAGTCAGGACACTCGACAAGATACAAAATATGTCAGTATGTATATTCTACATGTGAAAAATGTCTTCATTATCTCTTTTGGTTAAGTGGAAGTGTAATGATGTGTTCACTTCTGATCACCCTCCCTCTTACTTTTCTTCATACTTCTTTCAAACTCTGTTCTCTCTTTCCTTCCAAATCTCTATGCTGGCAAACTGTGGAAGGGGACTTTATATTGTGGCCCCTGCTATTCTGAATTTCACCACCTAAATAGCAAAGATATTGTTGAATTTGTCCTTTTACTCCCACCTACCCGCTGCCCGCAAATTCCCCCACACCTTTACCCACTAGCAATATCTAACACTAGAGATGGCTTTGTATCAGTTTCTAGCTTTCATCACTCTTCCAACATGTGGGAAAGCTTTGTGCCCTGACACTAGCCACATCAAGTAAAACCACAGCACGTTGAGTACTAGGGACTTCCATCTTACTAAAAGCGACACAAGCTGGTGTGTCTCGCTTGATTTTACCCTGTGCAATCTAAATCATAATCCAGCCTTCTTTTCCATTAGTTTGCTCATAGTCTGCTCTTTCTTTTTTTCTCTTGCTTTGCTCTCCATGTAATCATTTTTCATAATCTATTGGATTTATTTATGATTATACCTTTGCATAAAATGATATGATTTTCATAAAGGGAATTGGTGCCTGCATGAAAAACTGAGGCTGTCTTTAATTTACAAAAAGCAAGCAATATTTTTATAAAAGAAACAATAACATTTTTGTTGTACTTTTTGGTTTACAAAGCATTTTTGTATCCAATTATTTAATTTAATTCCTACTCCTGTGAAGTAGACAGAGTAAGGTAGGTGCCAGATCTTGAACTGATTTTCCAATGACCACTCTAAGATGGTTTCTGTTGTATAAAGCTAGAATATTTTAAATTCACATAATTTAATTCCTTAAAATGATGTATCTGCAGTTTTACCCCAATGTACTTTCAAATGAAATAAATTGATGTAGGTTTAACAGTTTAAAAGACCTTATTTGGTTTGAACTTGTTTTAACATTTTAAGTTGTTTGTTTTGCCATTAAATTTGCCAGAGTCACTTACCTGCCCAATCATATCAGTTTTGAGTGCTCCAGTAATATCTCAGGAAATGTGTGGTAGGGATTGTTGTAAATTGGTTTCCAGATTTTATCTCAAAATGTACTTGTCTATTCTTTTAATGCATGATTTTTATGCCAGTGGGATACTGTTGGGGTATGATTTTTTTTTCTTGAAACTTTAAGTGATCTTTGCTAATTAATTATTCAGTAGTGATTTAGCATATTACTGTAATCTATAAGTGTGGAGTACAGCGCACTAAATTATAAGATACACTTCCTAGGACTTTCTATGTGTATTCGTTGGTCCTTAATCTCAAATCCATATTTAAAGGTGGACTATATTTTGGTGTCATATTCTTTACAAAATAAAGATACATAGTCAGAATCCCCACTATCTAATATGTATCATATGAAAATTTAAAATGGAGTTGTACAGCTAAAGTCACAGATGAAAAATTGCAGAGGGAAGTAATTGGTCCCAATCCAGACTCTTGTGGGAGACTGATCCAGTAGTCCAAAATGGAAAATGAAGTTTCAGAAAAAAACATTCCCCAAAGAAACATGATTCATCTTGTGTGGCAGTAAATATAACTCTGTGAGCACTGTTATGTATTTGACCACTTCACTGGATTCAGTACGCCTATCTTTGCAAATCAGATTCTCAGCACGCTGCTTAAGCCCAATTCAAATGCTTCTCTTAAAAATCTGTTGTTTGCATGTTCATTTTATTCTGATCATGTTTTTGACAGGTCTTCCAAATCTACCATTTTGGGCTGTGCTATCTAGTATCGTGCCTACTGTAGCTTGACTTTTATATACTATCAGTTAATAAAGTGATCAAAGGGTTCAACTAGTTTAAATCATTGATTCTTTTTCTAATACACGTTGAACAAGCATACAGTTACCATCAGGATATGAGTATGAGATGCATAAAAATATAAATAAATTTCATGTTTAGGCTTGGATCTTATCTCTGAGAAATCTCATTAATATATGGAGACATTCCAGAATCCAGAACACATCTGTTCCCAAGCATTCAGATAAAAGATACCCATCCTGTATTCTCCAAAATTAGAATTCATTCTTTACTGAAACATCTCAAATATTGAGGGATTTATTACTTAAAGTGTATACTGGATAAAATTTTTAGCATCATTTTATCTTTTTTGATTGTAGTTCTAAAATTGGGAATTCTAAAATATGGTATGTGGATAGTGTTCAAAATTTTTTGGCTGTTTTGAAGAATAAATAAATTTTACTATCTTTATTTACATTCTCTATGCAATCATTATCAATATCCACATCTGTCTGTATAAATCAATCTTTTGTCCCATAAAACAATAATTAACATATAGTAAAGGCTTCAAACATGTTTGAAAAAAGTATTTATCACATTTTCACACACATTTTTAACTATTTATTGATAGTTAAATATTATGTAATGTCACATGTATTAACCATATATAGCTCGTTCAAAGTACCTTTCTAATTTTAAGTTACTAGAAATTTTAAATAAATGGAAAAGTAAGCAATATAATTGCTAACATTTGGACATGGAGGAAAACACAAATTATTTGGTTTTAAGGAGCACTTTTTCATGTTAGAAAATTAAAATGGACTTTCAAAATCCTTTTATCATCCAGAGCTTACTTTATTTATATATACCTCTTCTAAAATGTCAGATAATCTGTGCAGTGATATTTTATTAGTTTATGCCTTGGGTTAGCCCTTTCTCAGAATCTTTTGTTGACTTTCTAAGCTACCAGAAAACCATTCATAGCTGGTCAATAATAGATAGTTGGAGAATTAGAATTCATTCATTAGCCCATTAGAAATAGTGTTTAAAAAATTCTCTGATATCACTATAGTTGAAAACGTTGATTTTTTCCATGAAGGAAACAGTTCTATGACATTCTTATTGGCTCCAATGTTAACATACCTAATTTTTTGGACACATAATAAACCCATAAAATGTATATCTTCATTGATATTATAGTTACCCTTAATGACCCTGATCTCTATTCTGTTTCAATGGGTCACTTAAACTGAATTCATCTTAAACTAAATCCCTACAAGGCAGAACCACAATGTAGGGTTCCTAAAATGGTGTTTTCTGTCAGAGTTCTTCTTATCATGCCTTCACTTTTAATTTCTGCAAGTCTGAAGTGGTCTTTATGCTGTTATATAAGGTTTTCTGTAATTGATAACGACTTTTTGTGCTATTTTTTGTGTGTTTTGCCTCTACTAATTCTGTTCACTGCATTAGTGCCTACCTTCTTCTTATAGAATTGTGTCCCCTATGGTCACTGATCATCACATTCCAAACAAATCCTGCTTTATTTTCTCACTTGCTCCACTTGTCACTAAAGCCTTCCAATAACTTTAATATTTTTAATAAGAAAATTTTCATCTAGGGATAATTTTTGAGTTTCAAAAAAGAAAGAGAAAAAAGAAAACCTTTTATCTCAGAAGAATGTATATTAATAAGAGGACCCAAATCCTCTATTTCCAATTGAAGTGGTTTCTCTTTTTCATAGCTCAAATTTGAATTGTCTTTCATTTGTATCTCTCCAACTCCAAAAGTTTTTCCAGGGTGGGACCTTCAACAACTTCATCTCTATTTTCACATAGAAAGCTACTGATCATTTGGGGTCTATAGAAGATAAAAATTATTCTTCTCTATTGGTAGCTCTACTATGTCTTCTTCTCCTTCCTTCTTTCTCTCAGAAGAGCTCTTGTAATGCTACACATCTTTACTGGATGACATTTGTCTTTTTGCATTGGCTTTTTATTGCATTCTGCATTCACTTGTTCAACATTTTCTGGGACTAACACAATCCAGCAAAAACATAACTGTCCACTTGCACAGTGGGCCTCTCTGTGTTAGTTCCCCAAACCCTGAATTTATTTTTACATTTTGAAAGAAAGTCTGAATCAATAATTCCTGACAATTGCATCAGAAGCAACTTCTCTGCTTTCCTGTTTCTTCTTCTCTCCATCTTCCCTACTTCACTCTTCCTCCACATCAGTACCAAAGACCTTTTTCTTAAATATCTCATTCTCAACTTTTATTAAGGAGATTTCCTTGTCCAGTTTCTTGGTGGTGATAACAATTCCCCTCAGAAAAATGATGCCCTTTTTTTTTCTCTTGTGTCAGTATTCCATTGTTGGGAAATGCCACCTCTGAACTGGGTATTGATGCCTGTTTGCCTGTGTACCTGATGGAAATGGCAGGGATCAGTGGATTGGGCCTTCTGTAGTGGATGATGTGCAGAAATTTCCAGCTTGTTTTTTTTTTTTTTTGTTAACACATGATTGAAATCATATAAACAAAAATTATGCATCCAAAAAGTGTTTTTATGCTTTTATGTGCTTTGTTTTTATTTATGTTCAAGTAGTCTTTAAGTATGTTTGATCCACATAAAAATCCCAGAGTTTATCAGACCCAGTGTAATCATTGCCATATTAGAAAAAGACAAGTTACTCAAAGGTGTGTGGAAAAAATGGTGTCAGTATTCTGAAGCCAGAGGACTGCAGATGATAGCTGGCTGGCATGAAATCCGGCTGAGAGGCAGAGTTGGTCTGTTGAATAGCAAGGAAAGGCCTAAGGAACCTGCATTTCTGGAAAGGAATTAAATATCCAGACAAAGGAATTATATCTCTGCTTAAAAATCATTTTTTTAACCTTTTAAATTTGCATGAAAATTGAGCCTATTCAACTTTCATTTTTCTTCTGTACCTTTTGGTAGTGCCTAACACTCTAAGGATTAAGAGAAGTTTACAAACATGGCAATTGGAGACATTTTTGAGTGCTTACTACAAGGTTCTACTCTGTCTGCAAAATCACCTAAGGATTTTCGTTAAATTGTTAGTTGAGACCCTGCCCATATACATTATATCATTACTGACTTTCCATCCTTCTTCCTCTTTTTCCTCCCTCTCCTCTGTTTATCTGTCATGTTTTTCTTCCATCCTTCTATCCTTCCAACTCCTCCATCCCTTCCTTTTTTTGTTTTTACTTACGTTTATTTAATAGACACTCATTATGGATTTACTATGTGCAAAGCTGACTGGATGGTTTGGATGTGTATAAGGCAAACGTCTGCTCTCACAGGAAATTAGAGTCCAGCAAAGTGATCGGATAGTAGTACACAAGGAGACATTCAGAGTGGAATCTGCCCAAGTTCTGAGTGTGGAATAAGAATTATGGAGTGACATGAACTATCCCAGAAGTATAGTTCATGTCAGTAAGTCCTCTGGTTTGGGTCCAGTAAAAATATTGGCCTTTGTGGGGCTGGGGATGTGGCTCAAGTGGTAGCACGCTCGCCTGGCATGCGCGTGGCACTGGGTTCGATCCTCAGCACCACATAAAAATAAAGATGTTGTGTCCGCTGAAAACTAAAAAAATAAATATAATTCTCTCTCTCTCTCTCTCTCTCTCTCTCTCTCTCTCTCAAAAAAAAAAAAATATTAGCCTTTGTAAACTGCTGTGAGCTCTGTTACAGAATCTATTTTCATGCCGTGTTACATTATGGACTATGCAATAATATGTATTCTACTTTTTAATATTAAACTTCACCACAAACAAATGGAGTTGAATGAAAAAGGAGAAGCTGTCTACTCTAGTTGCTGTAACAGAAATCTGTTCCCTTCCTCCTATGCAGGAGAGCCAATTGGTAGTAAGACAAAAAGGAGATACTCTGTTCATACAGACCTGTGAGGAACTGTGTTCTTGGCAAGACTGCTTAATCAAGCACATTATGAACAATTTCAAATATATTTTTGTGTGTGGAACAGTAACAGGTAATTTCATGGAATAATGGAGGAGTTACATGGATAGGAGGCAAGTGAAAGCAAAATTGGTTTTTAATGTCCAACAGGAGAAGTAGAAAGTGTGAGGCTAGCCTCTAGCATGCATGAATATTTTAGGGAGCTTGTGGGGAGGGGGTTCCAGTGAACTGGCACATGCCTATGATCCCATTGGCTTGGGGGGCTGAGGCAGGGCTGAGGCAGTTGTTGCCAGCCTCAGCAACTTAGGGAGGCATAAGTAACTCAGACCCTGACTTTAAATAAAATATTATAAAGGGGCTGGGATGTGGCTGAGTGGTTAAGTGCCCCTGGGTTCAATTCCCAGTACCAAAAAAGAAAAGAAAAAAAAAAAGCTGAGGAGGGTTGAGAGAGGTTTATGCAGGATTCCTAAAACACGTGTGCTTGGAGGCTTAGAGTTCCACATCCCACTGCACTGGGGCCACTTAATAGAAATAGTAGCTCTGTCCAACTGAACACCAGAGGCTCTCACAGTATTAAGTGATGGAGTGATAATAATAACAATGACTTAACATATTTGAGTGCTTACTATGTATTTGGACTTTGTAATTTTATTTATCCAATCTTCATGGCTATTCTGTAAATTATGCCCTAGTGGTATCTACCTTGGATAGGTGAAGAAATAAAGATGAAGTGACTCACCCAAGATTGCCCTGTGGAACCTGAAGCTATTGACTACATCAAATACTGTTTGTCTAATAATAAGAAAATGTCGATTATTATTTATATATGTGGTGCCAGGCAGTTGCAAAGGGCTTTTATATCTGTTACTTTTTTATGATTAACACTGTACCCCCTATGAGACATGTTATGTTAGGCACATGTATTTATCTCTTTGAAGGATGAAAAAATTAAGGCTCAGGGAAACTATATGCCTAAGAACACATAGTAGTAATTATAAAACTAAACAGCTTCTGGTCTGTTTACTCACTTTAATTCAGTCTAAGGCATTCTGATACCAATTCATATTTTAAGCATGCATAGACATGTCTAATTTTAGGCAAATTTCCAATCAAATTGGCTAAAACCTAATAGTTTCTGGGGCATAGGAATGTAAATTACAGTCTCTTAGTAATTATCTTATACATTATATAGTCTTCACTGGAGTTGCCAGATAAATGAGATGTCATTGCACTTAACAGCAAGGATCACTGCTGCTGGCTTTTGATTGGCTCCATCTGTTGCTAGGAGGAGTTGCCTACTCTCAGCAGCTGCCAGCCAAGCAGGCGCTTCTGAGTGGAGCTGAGCCCAGGTTGACAGTAGCTAGAAAAGGAATGTGTCCTAACCTGGCAAGGACATCCTTCAAGTCGATGTTTTTGTCAACTAGGCTGACAGAATTCCTGATTTTGATGCATTTCATTGCTTTTTGTGATGCCCATTATTATCATCTTTCCTCTGCATGCTTACTTAAATTTGTTTAATTGCTGACAGGACATATTCATGCACCTTAAAAAAGAATAAGTAAATTCCAATTAACATCTGAAATGTGGATTTCGGTTCCAGCTATAGTGGGAAAGTTACACATTGTTCCATTAAAAAAATAAATAAATAAATAAAGGGGAGGGTAAATTCTTCTAAATAAGGACACTGGGCACACATCATTTTCCTGGCAATTACAAAAGAGATTTAAAAATGTCCCCTTTAGGATTTTGATGAAAGAATGAGAATTGTTCGATTTGGATGGCTTCCCATGTTTAAAATCCTGTTTATCTGCAGTGTGACTGAAATAGATGCTGGGGAAGGAAAAGCATTATGTTCATTCTTTCTCTTCTTGCCTTTACATATCATGATCTGTCTGCCTGGAATGTTTTCCACCCTGTTTGGCTAACTCCTCTTCACTCTTTAAGATAAGACTCAAATGCAGGACTGTGGCAAAATTTTCCACATGCATGTCTATCACCAGTGCATATTTACTTCCTTTATAGTGTCCTCAAAATACGTCATTTATGTTCCTATTTTGGGCCTTATGATGGTAAACCATCTTTATAGTCACTGTTTTCTGCATGCCCATTTGCTTTACAATGCTTGGAATGTCTGAGGTTCGAGGAAAATATTTTACACAGTTTTGAATTCCTATCATTGGGTAGCAGATGTTTGACCCTAGGGAACAGCAGCACTTCTTATGCCCTTCACACCAGTCCCAAGCAGGTTAGTGACTTAGTAAATATGTATTATGTATGATGCATTCTTCTTAATTTGGGCACCTCAATTCAGGTTCAGGAGTTTCAAAAGCCAACCTTAACAGGAAAAATAAATAAACCACCACCAACAAAGTCATGATTATACCTCAGGTCCCTGAAATATATTAACTGCCTCCAGTCATACCCACACTTGGAGGTATTTGAGCATTTCCTAATTATGGAGCCTAGAAAATGGAGCACAGTCTGTTTAACCTGAAAAGAACTTCAGAAAGTAAGAGGGTGCACAAGTTCTTTGACAGATGTGAAAAGAAAGCTCCCAGAGGGGTTGGGATCTGCCCAAGGCCACCTGGAGGGCTAGTGACTGAACTTTTCCTTCAACCCTAGTGGGCTTCTCTTAGAGTTTCTTTCTTTCTTTCTTTCTTTCTTTCTTTCTTTCTTTCTTTCTTTCTTTCTTTCTTTCTTTCTTTCTTTCTTCCTTCCTTCCTTCCTTCCTTCCTTCCTTTCTTCTCTCTCTCACTGGGTTATTCTGCAAAGGAAGCACCGTGCTTACTTTTGTATTCTCCATAAGACTTTCATAGTTGTGTAATTTGGATCCTCAGCAAATATTGAAATGAAATAGGGTTTCTCTTATTTTCTTTATCACATTCTCACATTCTCCTTACTGCAAAGGGTATAAAAGAGAACAAGTGCCCCTAGTTTGGAGACTCCATGAAAGAAGGGTTGCTCAGCCTCCTGTCAAAGAATTAGGAAGCCTCTTTAGCCTTGTTTCTTTGCTTACTTGTTCTTACTCCCTCTTCTTCTTCTTAAGTTGAAGTGTCTACATGATTTCTCCATTGGATTGAAAAATATAACAATTTAAAATACTAAGCATCAATAACCCCTTTCTGAGACTTCTGAACCCGAATTGGGTGTTTGGGGATGGGGAGAATGATACATCCCAACATGTGCTTATTAATTCCCCACATGCTGTTCCTCTGTGCAGCACTCTCCCTGCACTGTCTGCTCACCTGACAGGTCACAGCTTTGGTTTTCATGCTGCTAGGCTATATATGCCTTCTTTATCACCTTACTCTTTTCTTCCATAGTGCTTATCATCACTGTTTATTTGTTATTTTTTTGTTTCGAGTTCTTATTCATTTAATCTCTGTTTCTTGAAGTAGACTCTCAGTTTCACAACCTCAGAGACCATTTCTGGGGTTTTGTATTAGTGGACATCTGTCCCCATGCATATAATACCTGACCATAATAGGTGATCAATATTTTCACTTAATAGGTTACTGATTAATTAATTATTGAAGCAATGATTAGCAGCTCTTCTCAATCTTTGTCTAGTGACTATTTATTTCTTTAAGACCCTACTTGCAAGATAAAAAGAGCATTCAGGTCTATGAATCTTGTCTTGGAAATATTTGACTCCATGCCCAGTGATTATCAATCTTAATCTAACTCCTTCCTAACATCATAGACTACTTTCTGTTGTACAGCTTTTCACGGTAAACATTTAGTTTTTTTATATCCTCTTTTTTTTTTTTAACTTTCAACACCTTCCCTTGTTTCTTTCATGAATAATGACGTCACTCTTCTTTTTGGCCTCATACATTTGGCTTCCTCTCACATTAACTGATCTCCAAACAACCTTTTTAATACCATGGGTCACCTTAGCAGTCTTGTGAAGACTATGGATTCCCTTTCCAGAATAATATTTTTTAATGTAAAATAGAAAATATATCAAAGGACAAAGAAAGAGGATTAGACTGATATACAATTACCTATAGCTCTGCACTCTTGCTTCTCATGATTTTATTTTATTGAAATATTTTTTTTTAGTTGTAGATGGACACAATACCTTTATTTTGTTTATTTATTTTTATGTGGTGCTGAAGATAGAACCCAGTGCCACTCATGTGAGTGGCACTGAGCCACAACCCCAGGCCCTCTCATGAATTTCTTTATGACAGATCTAATTTGATCATAATTGTCTTCTTCCAGCCTCCCTACAACTCTAGGGAGTCCAACTGCTGGACAGTTGGAAGGTAGGAGATTGATAGCTCAGGATTTTGATATTGGCCCAACATGTGTGTTTGAACTTAGAATTAACGTAATGTGTAAGATCTCTTACCAACCACTCTATTGTTACTCTTTAACCTTTGATGATCAGCTCACAATGAGAGAGATGTTCCAGCAAACAAACAGATTGGTTTTAAAGTCAGTTACACCTGTGCTTATTGAGATTAAAGTAGATCATTATAATTTAGAAAGTACTAGTGGTGGCAAGCACCAGGAGGACAACTGCCATGTGATAGAATAGGTCAGATTTTCCAGTGAGCGTGCCCTGTCTACCAGTGCTCTTAGCTACTAGTGTCTTCCCTAGTGAGCCCTGGGATGGCAGAGCTGATTGCATGTGCTCCCCTGGGCTTTGCTGAAGTTTCTCTTGGGCTTTTTGGACGATGAAAACACAAACCATAGAGAAAAATGGGCCCCAGTGGGACAGGTAGAACAATGAGCACTTGGAAGAAAAATAAACAGCTTTGTGATTCCCACTGATGTTAAGTCCTTCTCATGAAGAAGTATCCAGTTGAATCAGTGTCTCCGTGGAAAGAATCTTGATCTTGCAGCTGGAAGACATGTGTTCACACTCTGGCTCAGTGCTCTGTGTCTTGCACATTGCACAAGGGTTTCTATTTAAGACTTCCTGGGTGTGCCATTTGTTCTTCTTTTAGTCTGGAATCACCCCCAGTCTCCTGAAATTGTGAACTCATCAGACAATGATGAATTTGAGCAGAATTTATTGAGCATTGGCAGTGTGTTGGTACTGCTAAGACATCTCGTTAGGAATGCACCATGTCCCACAGAGCAAAATATGCATACAACAGATATTTGAGGATTTCCTGTAGATTTATTGTATGTTTCTCAATAAGCAATTATGGCGTGCTATGTGCCTGGTTTTTCAGCCTTTATTCAAGAAAGACTTACATTCTCCCATTTTTAAAAAATATACATTAGGAAGGCAAACAATCCTAGGAATATTTAAAAGAAACAAATGAATAAGCTGTATCCTCAAGCACTGTAGAAGCACACATTTACATACAACCAATTTGTATGGTAATCACAAGCCATTCTCACCCAGAATTTCTCAGAAACTGAATGGAGTTTGAATTAGCAGAGTGTAGTCAAAAGTGATATAATTTCAGCTACAAATTTTCCCAAATTGGTGGAGCAGGGAAGCTGTTCCTATATCTTGTACTTTCCTACAATATCCTTCCCCAACTTTTTCTGTGTATCAGAACCAAGCTTATCCAAAACTCAAAACTACATCTTTGTAAAGCGTTGTCTTGAATCCTCATCCATTAGAAATATTTGTTGCTTTCTTTGTGCTCCTGCCCCCATTATTGTATTTAATCATCTTCATTTTTTTTATTTACCTGTGTCTCTCATTCTTTACAAACTCTATGAGATCAAGGGACAGATATATTTTTTCTTTTCTTCTTCCTGAATCGGTCAATGCCTTACAAATAGCAGAGCTCAGCAAATAATGATGAACTTCATGAATGAAGGAATGAATGAAGCTAAGAGAACATTAGTTCTTTATTCATTAGTGATCTTTGGTATGATGATAGCCACTGTGTGCCTTGGACTGCCAGCACAAAAGCATCAATGGTGCAAGGTTTTAGTAACAGTTACAAATTTTCTCTCACTGTTATAGAATGTGTCCAGAAAGGTTAGGATTCTAAGTATTGAGAATGTATGCAAAAACATCCATGGCTTTAAAACTTTAACAACACTCATGGAAGAACAGAAGTGAGCCTTTGAGAAATACAATGAGCACAAAGAGAACAGTGCGATGCTGCTATCAATGCCTAAAAGACATGTGAACCACGGCAAAACAGCACTGCTAATTTTGGGGATGCTACAGATTCTATTTCAGTCTCAAAACAGTGATTCCTTTTTGGTCTTATCCAAATCATTTCTTGCTTGAAATTCTCGGTTTTATAATGTATTACTCATATCCCCTACAAATGAATATTCTGAGGATTAATTATTATAAAGAACTTTGCAAATAAAAGACCTTTATAAATTTTAAGTGGTGTTGTTATGTTGTGGGTGATGTGCAAGTGAAATATTGACAAAACCCCCCATTCACTAAAGCCTGCATTGATGCATTAAACTCCTGCTGTAGAACAGTACCTCTGGGGAGCCTTATGTATTCTTTGCTTAAGATATGTGAATTGGCAATTAAAAATAATTATATTGCAATATTGTTTGAGATGCCAATCAAGAAATCTACATTGAACAACATGGGATGTGGTCTTTGAGTTCCAATTACCAAAAAGAGTGAGCTTTTCCCTCTTCATAGTATTGCACATGAGCCAGTCTAGCAATCCAGAAGACAACTTTTTCTTCCTTTTTAAAATTTTTGCTTTATAACTTAATTATGGAGAATTGAATGAATTAGTCCTGTTCATGGACTCACATTGTGGGAGAAGTCTAACCAAATAGGCTTCTTTCTTTCATTTTTAGGTTTTTTAAAAGTAGGCATCTACACTTTGAGTCTGGTACTTGTTCTTGATAAAATGTGAAGGATGAAGGTAGCAATGGGTTAGCAATATCTTTGCCATCCCCAAAAGAAATCTAGATAGTGAAACTTGCACAAAGACCTTTGAAAAAAGTTAGGCTATTTCATCTGGGGGTATTCTGCTGGCTACCTGGATTTTATTCTATTTGTAATCCTGTATATTAGCTAGAGTTTCTGGGTTTAGGCTCAAGGATGTTCGGGAATATTAATATTAGTGCAAATGAGATAAGAAGATGACATAACCTCAATATTCCATCTTGTTTTCTTCTGAAATGTCACGGTTGAACTTAAAGATCTTTTGTTTTTAAATTTGACAGTGTCAAATTTGTATTAAATTTTTTTAGTTATTATAAAAGCCTGATACAAAATTATATATTACTTATATGTACTAAATTTGTAATTTATTTCATTTGTTAGATGGAGTAATGTTCTTCACAAAACTAAGGGATCTATGAAATTTTATTTAGAAGGTAAATACTAATCTCATGTTTCGAGATTTCCTGTTTCTTATTAAATCAGACACTTTTTGAAGATTTGGTTTAAAAGTAAAATGAAATATCTCTATCACAGTGTTTTAAAATCAGAATTGCATTGAAATAGCTGTCAAATAACAGAGTATTGTGATAAAAAATAGTCTCTGCACAAACTTGACTTTGACAAATATTTCAAGAATCAAATTATTTGTTTCTTAGAGAGATATATGAAATTATTTCTTAGAGAACAAATGTCGATTTACCCATCAAAATATGACATCAACACCACCATTCTAGGTTAGCATATTCATAATTTGTTGTGGTTTTCTTTTTAACTCTTCATTAGTATTTACTCAAAGATGTCCTGCTGTTTTTATATTCAGCTTGTCTTGACAGGTCAGAAAATTAGGAGAGCAATGTAGATAGTAATCAGATATCTCAACATTTGGATATTCTGTCTTTGAAATGTTCTTAAAATGAACACATTTTCTTTTCTTTCTTTCTTTTCTTTTTTTTTTTTTTTTTAATGTCTGTTGATCTGCTTGTTTTCCAGGAGGGATGGTAGTTAGAGTTTATACTGCAGTAGAGGAAGCCTCTGCAGCTGGGAGAGGCCTGAGGACATCTGTGGCATACAGTTGGTTCTAGTAGTTATCCACAGAGTCATGATGACCCACTAGTTTAAATGTTGCCAGAATTACGACATTTTTTTTTAAATATTATAGGTGGACACAATATTTTATTTTTATGTGGTGCTGAGGATCAAACCCGGTGCCTCACGCATGGTAGGCAAGCGCTCTACCTCTGAGCCACAACCCCAGCCTACAACGTTGTTTTTGCAGTGGGTACATAAGTGAACTAGGAATGAGAAAACCTAATTTCTTGCTCCAGCCAGAGTGGATCCAGGGCAGAGTGTGCAGTGAGCTGTCAGAAGGCCCCAGGAATGGTTTAGGCTGCTCTATTAGCCAGACAGTGAGGGGACAGGTGAAAAGTTAGCAAGAGAGTGAGGAAATGAAACAGGGTTTATGTCACCTTTCTCCTGGATTACCTTGAGCCTTAAAGCCCCACCATTTCATGTCAGGACAAACAATATACCTCCATCACATAGATCTGCCTCTTGCTTGGTATTACATTTAAGCTGCTTGAGTCTATTGGTAATATTTGAAGATAGGATCCTATAGGCAACATTTTGAGGGTCCATATCTCAAGACATCAAGCCTCCTCTGGATGACTTTCTTATTCTGTGTCCAAGGAAGCCCTCTTTGTGGTGAACAGTACATCTTTATAAAGACATGTTTTATCGGTCAGTAGTTATCCAGTCTCGTTCATTTCTTTGCCTTGATCCATTTGGAAGATTACTGTTGCTAATCTAATTTTTATTTAATAGTTTCAAAACCTTTTCCTATGTAGTTATTATTCCTTCCAAATTAAAATATGTTGGAAGACCAGAAAGAAAGCAAAATAAATAAACAAATTAATAAACAAAAGCATTCTAAACATTGAAAAGAACAATGACAGTATCTTTGCATGGAATCTGTTGGATTTTCAGTGGAAAAATTATTCTGCTTTCATATGATCTGATATCTGTACTTCTATCAGTTGGTTTTGGTTCTTCACCTAAGACAAGAAACTACTCATAAAAGGGAGAGAGAAGGAAGAGTGGCAGCAGTGACAAGGAGCAATGCTGCAGTTGGAATGGCTGTGTCCCCAAGAGTCATACATTGAAACCCAAAACCAACAAGATGATGGTGTCAGAAAATGAGGCCACTGGAAAGTGAATGTCCTGAGGGCTCTCCTGAATTGGATCAGTGCCCTTACTAGAGAGACTCTGGAGAGCTATTCATTAGGTGAGGGCTTGGTAAGTAGGTGCCATCTATGAACCAAAAGTGAGTCTTTAGGAAACACCAAGTCTGTCATTACCTGACCTGGGACTTCTCAGCATCCACAACTGTAAGAAGTTCTTTTCTGCTGTTTATAAGTCATCCATTTTAACATATGTTACAGAAGCCCTAACAGATGAAGATAAGAGACAACTCAGAAAAAGAAGTAACTCTGAATCAAAAGTAAAGGCAAGGGAATGTTAAGTAGATATTAAAAAAAGTTACACTCAAAAAAGAATTTGAAAGATGCAAAATCTTTGGTCATAATTAGCATTCCCAAGAAGCCCCGTTTACTGAGGTTTAACTTACCTAAATGGTTCTCTTCAAAAATCTCACAAAATTTGGAGTTTCTTTTTGATATGGAAGATCTAAAACTAATAAATTGAAAGAATAGACTAATCCCTAAATCACATGACCTAAGGATATGGGAATGTGATGATGAAAAGATATGGTACATTTTATTTTAGAAAACACTTTTAAAATTAAATTCAAATTTAATAATAGAACCCTCCCTGATATTTACATTTCATTTTTCTCTTCTATTTAAAATTATAATATTTCTTCTATTTCTCAAGAGAAAGTGCTTCTCTTCTTTCATACTCTGCCTTCTTTTCTTTCCTTAGAATACATCAGAAGGACAAGGATTAGATCAGCCAGATAAAACCTTGATTGATTTAAATCAAATTTTTCTCCCCCACTTTCGTCTTTTCATCTCATCTGTCTGGGAAATTAATTTAAATTAAATTCTGAGAGAACATTTGATCAAAATCACCTCTCAAGAAGTCAGTTAAGAAGAGGTCCAAGTTTCTCATCAAGAAGAAATGAAAAGCCGGGTGCATTGGTGAATGCTTGTAATCCCTGCGGCTTGGGAAGGCTGAAGCAGGAGGATTGTGAGTTCAAAGCCAGCCTCAGCAAAAATGAGGCACTAAGCAACTCAGTGAGACCCTGTGTCTAAATAAAATACAAAATAGGGCTGGGGATGTGGTTCAGTGGTTGAGTTTAATCCCCAGTACCAAAAAAAAAAAAAAAAAGAAATGATAAATGTCTAAGGAGATGAAAATGTTAATTTCTCTAATGTGATCATCACACATTGTATACATATATCAAATTATTTACACTATACTCCATAAATATTCACAATTATTATATATAAGTTAAAATAAAAAGAAGTCATTTGTTCACTGGTATATTCATGTGTATGTGTGTATTTTAAAAGATATGTGTACATGTGTATTAAAATTGGGTGTGTTTTTAATTAGGTAGTGTAGTAGTCACAGAAAGGGAGACTGACTTTGCAAAGAGAAAATTGTAGAGACCTTTAAAATATCTTCCCCTTATTTATCTCGGCATGTTAGACATTAAAACTATGGTATAGATAAATAAATAAGTGAAAGATTTATCTCCCCTTTCCTCTTATTTCATTTTATAAATGAAAACAGTGAAGAAACAGGAGAAAGCTAGATGTTTCCATTTTTATTTGTTAAGACAGACATCATATTAGCAGTGACTAGAGGAATTGTAAAAACAAGCAAAGCCACTTCTATATAGTCCTTCTGTTCAAAGTAAATCATCATTAATTCCCTTTATGAAAATAGGAAAAGGAAGATGCTGAGTCAATGGAACATACTGTTTTATTTCTGTGACTATATAATGCCAAAAGGCTGTGTAAATACTGAAGGAAAAAAAAAAGACTAATATGGTTAGTGTTCTAGATACTATGCCTAACACAAAGCTACATATTTAGAAACAGGCCCCATTATTTGGCAATAGTTAGGAGGGTGGATATGTGAACACAGAAGCCCATAGACTATCACTTGTATCATGCTGAACACACTTCTGATTCTCTGCAATGATAATGAAATGTGATTTTGCACTTTGTGTGGATATAACTACAATTTTGTGTGGATTTTAGCTATTGCACATTTCCATTGGCTTGTTACGCATATTTTGATGTTGACTATGAAATCGTTATCTGTTGCCTTCCTCTTTCCCCTTAAGTGGCATTCTGGATTGGGTTAGACACATGGTTCCAATGCTAATTTGATATAAATATTGTCAACTGTAGCATACTCTGCTTTTATAAGGACTTTGGGAAAATACTGTCTTTTTTTTTTCCCCTTTTAATTAAGATTCACAATCTGTTACTCCAGGAGTTTATTGTCAAAGGTTACATAATTCTGGTATCCTGCTTAAAATTTGGTAACAATGTATTTTTACAGCTAATTTATTCCCACATATTTATTTTTCTATATCATTTCTGTAGGTTTCTCATATTTAAATGTGTAAATATATGCCTTTATAAGTTAGTATTTTCCAGAGTTTATTTGAGGAAAAAGTTGAGTTTGTGAAGAAATATCCCGGAACACTCCTCTGGCTGTAGTGATAATTTAAAAACTACTAATAAAGTAACACCCATGAGATTCCTAAGCTCTTATGTCTACACAATAATTAATACATTAAAAGTGATTCATAAAATATCTCTCCATGTATATGAGATATTCTTAATATCCAAGAAGATGTCCTAGTCAATGGTATTAAATTATCTATAACAGCATAAAAAACTCAAATAATACACAGTTCATGAACTAAAGACACGATCATTTAATATTATTAAACATGAGCTAATGAAAGTGCATATGGTACATACACATATATACACACATGGGTACACATGTAATTCTGTACATATGTGTGTATCTATGTGGATATATATGTGGATATTTATTATGTGTATGTACAGTTTTGTATAAATGTACATTTTTTAAGTAAATAACTTTATGGTTTACCAAACTAGAACTGATTCTAAGACTCCAAAGTTAACAAGGACACACCTATAGATAACTAAGTAGGATATTTTTATTTTTTAACAAATAGTCACTTTAATAAAATATAGTATATAAAGAGCCAGTCTCTTCTGAATAGCAAAAGACATTTTCCAGATTGTCATATGAAGAAAAGTGAATCATGATGTGATGGAGAATAGAGAGGTCAAATCCTGCTCCTGCTGTTACCTAGCAGTGTAACTTTGGCAAATCAATTCTCTTCGAGTCTCTCCTTCCTCATCTATATGGTAGGAATTTTAATCCTTGTTGTGCCATCTCATTCAGTTGTTATGAAGTACAAATAAGATAAAATGCTATGCAGCAGTAAGTGGTGATATGCTTATTGACTGGCATGTGGTCAATTACTTACAGATTGAGTTTGAAAACAGATCATTCTTACAATTTTTTCAGGCTACTAAGAATTTTTGTGGTCAGAAGCCATAAAATGCCCATTCTGTAAAGAGGTCCTGCACATTATTAATAAAAGGCTTGTTAAAAGAATGTTTTTAACTATTCCATAAAATCCATGCTCAATTGTGTCCACTCCACTCCACTCTGTCATATTAACCTTATGACGTTAATGCTAGGCATCCTTAGCAGATATGAGTTTTACATGACAGTCATCTATATACTAACTCATGGACTTCTCTCCTATGTATAATCCATCAACTACAAATATATTTTATGTCATGTAAACTAGGACATCTCAATGTAATTTTTTAAAAGGAATCAGGGGACTTTATTTGCCTTGAATATGTATAGCTTGGTGAGAATAATATTTCTGTGCAAAAATGATAAACTGATTTGTGATATTCTGAAAAGATATTCTTTTCAAATTAATATTTAAATAAATTGACAAAATTTTCAAGCAAATCAGAAATGGCATTCTAATAATTATGGTTAGCCAATTATTGAGCACCTAACATATGTCAGGTAGTGTGCTAGGTATTTTACATGTTTTATGTTATTTAAACATTGGCATATTTTGCTTTGCTGTCAATGTTACTAACTCTGGATAAGTATTAATAGATGAGAAGCTGAATTGTTAGAAGAAATTAATCCAGGTTTGCAGGCTAACACATAGTATACCACAGTGCTGGGCTTATCTGGCTTTATTAGGCTTGTCCTTGACCACTGTACCTAGACACTGCACTCTACACAACGCATCTGGAATTCCCACAGCCTCCCTTTGCCTTACTACTTCATGAAAAGCTGTTTCTTTTATCCAATGCCATTATTGATGTATTTATTTAACACAGAGCTATGATTAGCAAACAGTACAGTGCAGCCAGAAGTCTTCCAATGAGATCAGATCTCAGTCCAACTCCAAGCTTCCACATAAGGCAGAGTCATTTTGGCAATGTCACTGGCTTTCTTTGAGCTTCAGCTTTCTTTATCATAAATGGAAGATGATAAATCTCATTTTTCTGAGAGATTACAGAAATATTGCACAAGCCACTGTCAGTTACGTTCTAGATTGAGTTCTTATAATTGGACCTGATAATTCTTTTTAATTCCTTTTGTGTAATTTTATTTATTTCCCCAGTGAGGAGAGAAGTGATATTGATTGAACATTTAATATACACTTTTTTTTTTACATTAATCAACATTGACTATAAACTTAGAAATTAGATGTTATTATCACAATTTTGTGTTGTGTAAATGAGTATGTTAAATTGGCTTGACTCTCTCACATAATGCAGATAATAAGAAGTGAAGTCAACATTCCCACCCTAGACTCCCCTTGTTTCCTTATGCAGACTGGAGCCAGCACCCAGCAAGATTCCAGTCTGTGCCTCATGCATGTTAGTGTGGAATGGTCTTTGTATTTTCCTGTTGGAATTCTCTATTTGGCTACTCTTTTTACTTCTGTTTTGGTACACACCATCTCTTAGATTCTCTTTTCCTTATCATTAGTCATATTATCTGTTTTGTTTTCTTTATAGCCTTTGTCATTCAATTGTCTGAAAGTACCGATTTATCATTCTAAATGTTGATTGACTCCTTTGGTAGAATTCGAAGTCCATGGGTCCAGGTCCTTATCTACCTTTGCTCCTGCATCCCAGCACTTAGAGTGGGGACTGGCACAGCAGATGCACAATCAATAACTGTTCAATGGATGAGGGGATGATTTTCAGCTGTCTCTCAAAATCTATTTTCTATATAGACCGAGGCTGATCAAACCATTCTAAATGTAACCTTCAGTTTTCTGAATGATTATCAATGTATTCCCTGAATGTCATCCAATTTTCTGCAAAGATTTCTTGGTGCTAATGGGCTTGAGTATTAGGGATTTATTTGCATCTATACTGGAACAACAGGGCATTTGTATCAACAAGGTCTCTTTTGGCATCATAATTGGTGGTTCTTAGCCATGACATGAAGTTAAGCATATACAACATGCTATATGTGAAAACCTGTGATGTTTTAAACATATTTAAAATGCAGATAGTACTTACATCTCAGGTGCAGAGTTTGCAGCCAAATGTGATTTAAAATGTGATTCCAGTAGAAAAGTGAATTTATAAAAGCAGTCCATGTCCCTTGGTAACTAGCACAAGCTAGTTTTGCGATAGACTGACTAAAATTTTATCTGCTTGGTTATTGAAAGTTCATTAAGAGCTAGTTTGAGCTCTGTTTGCTTGAGTACATGTATCATAAGCAGCAACCTGTTTATGAACATTTTATAGTTGATGATTCAAGAAATACAATGACCATAGATGAACTTTCAGGTTTCAGTTGAAATATGGAGTCATTAGATTGAAGTATCATTTGAGTTTAAATCATTAATTCATTTGGATATCAGCTATAACTAAAGATCACACCATAATTTAGTGGAGATTGTTTTTTAAAAATTTAATCATAGGTATAAATCTTATTCTTGAAGGAAGATTCATGAATCCCTTGAGAGAATAGATTCTCTGTTTTGTGCTCCTCTTAAATGACACCCAGATGGTTTGTGTAATTGTGCTTCAGCTTGGGTAATATTTCTTGGTAACTAGGTGTAATCTGCATTAATTGCTATAAATTGCTCAGTTTCTTGCTGTGAAATATTTTTGTTCTGTTAGGTAATTGTTTATATTTTGTGAGTGATGGATCTTTGTCATACAACGTAGTATTACACTTCAAAAATGTATTCTTCAGTGTCCATATTGTGTTTAGGAACGTTTTACTTCTACCCAAAGTCATGCCACTAATGAACATCCCAACTCCTGAAGCAGTTTTGGGTCTTTTTCCTTCTAAGCCCTCTTTTAAATTTACTTTTAAGGATGATAATGCCTTATTAAACAGTGACTGACAACTACTATGTTTTCTTGATTTTTGAAGTCATCAAGGAAAGACAATACAGGAATCCCTTTTTGATCTAATCTTATTAAGGGAGTATCTACTATCTGTTCTTTGATAATGTGTTTATATCTGACATAGCTTTTAATACTTTGCTTTGAAGACTATGTAATGAATCCTTCTCTGCTAATTGCCATGACAACCTTTGTAAACTCATGTTCTACATAATCCTTGGTATATAGTAATTATATTAGATAGTTGTTAAAAACTTGAAATGTAGATGAATACTTCGATATTTTCATTACATCATCAGAGACATTTAATGTTTATCAATTAATGTGTCTCATTGAAGGACCCCAGTCTATTTTGGGGTTAGCAGTTGTACCGCTTTGGCTAGCTGATCCCATTTAATCTAGTCTTACTCTATTAACTCAGAGCTTTTCTCTTGTGGCTGCTTCTAATCTGCTTTGATACAATAGACCAGATAACTAAGTGCATGAAAACAAGCTAAATTTTACAGACTGTTAACTTCCAAACAACTTCTGAACAAAGCTGTATGCTTAGCATTGTGTTAGGCATCATAGTGGTATAAAGAAAGTCTAAGACAGAGTTCCTTCTTAATTTATATATAAAAAGAGAACAGAAATGGAGAACAAGATAATATATATGCATTAGTGAATTGTGCAGAGCAGACAATGGTAAAGGGAGTAAGGCTAGGGGAATTCAGAAATCAAGAAGGCCTAAATTGTCATGGTGGGCTATAAAATTAGATTGAAACCTTGAAAGTTAAGCAAAGAGAAACAGATAGAGTGACTGACAGGATTTAAGTTATTCTTCTTGAGCAAATGATGATAATTTAATTGAAAAACCAATCTCAAGAGCATACTCAAAACAAGAAAATATCATCCTAAATGTTTCATAAGTGTTCATTAGTATAATTAATAAAACAGTTCTTTTTTCACTCAGTTTCATGAATTAGTTCATGCCATCTTGTCTTATGTGCCTTTTTGGTGACCATTTAAAAATTCTTGGTTGAAAACTTCTGTATCAGCCATTAATTTGCATACCCAAAGAAACCCAAAACTCTGGTCGTGATTCCAGAAATCAATCAGTTCAGTCAGGCTGTAGAATGCTCTCAGTAACAGAAAAAAGAACATATTTTGGGGATGGTGCTTTAAATTCTCTGTAACTCAGTAACACCACAGGGCTTAGCATGAGTAACTGTGAATGGAAATGCTTCCAACCAGAGTCTAACATTGATGCATATTTGACTTGGAGGGTTTTGTGATTTGGCAAGGACTTTAGGGAGGCTTGCATGTTGAAGAAGAAAAGAAAAACTGAATTCTAATAACTACAGCAAAAAATTCTCCTCTCTCGATGGGTGCCAGCACTGTGTGTGACAGAGAATCCAGCCAGAGATCTGATGACATATCATCCAGAGCACTGGGATCACTCCTCTTCCTTCTTGCCTCATCTCATAGCAGAAGCATCTATAACTTCAAGATTTGGTTCACTCATCACCACCTTTTTGAAATCTTTACTTGCTTCAGTAGAGTTAATAGTTTTCCCTCTCTCAGCCTGCCATTGAGACTAAATTGCTAAATAGGATACATGTTTGCTTAATTGAACATAGGTACACCTCTCCTGAACTGTGATCTCCTCGGCACCAAGAATGGGCACCAGATTGTGTTTATTGTTGTCTTCAGTACACAGGGGACAAACATTTGCTGTCACAGTCAATGAACACACTTTTAGTTGGTTTGATTATCTCTAGTTATTTCTACCAAAAACCACCTTGAAAGAGTCTGGAATCTTACTCAGATATTCAGATATCAAGATATATTTACAAAGAGGTGGTATTTCATTTACTTCATGCAAGCTATTTTAATTACAAAAAGCATCCAAGGAAAAAAAAATTGTTATTCTGACCTAAAAGGTCATGCATGAGGACCAAAAATAAAAGTATAACTAAGTTCTTACACATTTCAGTATTTTTAGGAGGGGATAGAAAATGAAAGAAGAGCTGCAGAATTTGAAAGAATTTCTAAGTGATATTGAGAAAATGACTTACAAAAACTGTGGTCACATGATAGATTTTTATAAAATTGTTTATTCATTTAGATAGGACTTTTTTCTTTTAAGGAAAACAGAACAAATTACTTATTCCCTGTAGGTTGATACTCTTTTTAACATTTTCAGTTTTTTACATATATAACTACTAGTGAGATTGCTGGATAGTATAATAGTACTGTTTTTATTTTTTGAGGAACCTCTGTACTGTTTTCCATAATGGATATTAATTCACATTCCCACTAAAGGTATACAAGGATTCCCTTTTTTAAACATCCTTTCTAGCAGTTTTATCTTTTATATTCTGAATAAAAGCCATTTGTTATGGTTGGAATATGAGATATCCCCTCACCCCAATTCATTTGTGTGACAATACAAAAATGTTCAGAATTGAAATAATTAGATTAGGAGAGCACTAACCTAACCAGTGGATTAATCCTCTGAATATTCTAACTGGGTGGTAACTATAGGCAGGTATAGCTGGAAGAAGGAGGTCACTGGGAGCCTAATTTGGGGGGGGGGTATATTTTGTTCCTGGCACAGTGATGAAAAAAGTGATCTTGAATAGTTTTTTCATATACCTGTTGGCCATTATGTATGAGAAATGTCTATTTAGGTCTATTGCCTGTTGGATTATTTAGTTTTTTGTGACTGAGCTTTTTGAGTTCCTTATATATTCTGGATATTAACTCTTTGTCCAATGTATAGTTTGCAAATTTGTTTTCCCATCTGTAGGTTGTCTCTTCATCTGTTTTTTCTGTGCTTTGCAGAATATGTTGATATTCTTTATAACTCATTGATCTAGAAAATATGTTCTTGACATAAAGAGACTTTTTTGAGTTTGTAGTGGAAAGAGCATGAAATTTTCAAAAATAGCTTAGTGCATTACAAATTATGTGGTTATGTCCAAGTCTCTGGTTGTTTGAGACTCAAATACCTCATCTGTAAAGTGGAGATAATGACTCAAGTCTCATGGGTTAATTATCACCCACCATGGGCTTTGGGCATTAAATAAGGTGACTTATACTTGGTATCTTAAGGCACCAATGTATATCTCAAAGCTTGAACATCTTCATTTGTCAGGACACATTAAATCCAAAATAATAAGTAATATACTACATTTACTTGATGTTTATCCCTGTGGTATATCTTTGAATAAATGTTAATTTCTCTACTCACACACTGGTGGAACACTAATTGGGGTATCTCCCAAGGGGTCCATTCAGCTTGTCGAGTGAAAACCAGTAACACACATAACTTCAGTGTCATCAAAAATCTGGTAAGAGCCCTATTCCTACTGTACAACAATTAGTTGGAAGTCCAATATCCCCGATAGTTTTTAAACGGCTTCAAGAGCTCATTTTAAGATTTTTCGGTCCAATAATTCTGTGACTCTATGAAAGCCAATATATCACAGTAAAGTCTGTCTAGAATTCATTGTTTTCTGAGTTATTAGGGACTTGAGGTTTGGAGTTTTGTTCTTTTTACTGCCTAACCATATTGATTTACCTTGAAAATCAGGACAAACATTATTCTCTCCCTGTGGAATGGCAAATAAAAGGCAGTTTTGCAGTGAGACTTGGTTCTCAAAAATCTAAATAGATTAATATATTTGCCACTTACTTTTTTTTCTTCCCATTCCCTTCTTATCTCTTTCTAAACCCCAGCTATCTAGACTCAGTTTGTTGGAAAGGCAAGTTGCAAATCTAATAATCTTTTTCACTATTATATTGGAAGTGCTAGGATAAAGATTATTTGAAGGGCAGGGTAGGGGACAGTTATAATTGTGGCATATTTTAGCAGTTTTCTCAAGGTGTTTTATTAGCCAGATGTCTACCTCCTAATATTAATCAAATGTCCTTGATGGACAAGGTGCCCCATGATCATCCAGGTGTCACTAAGGATAAAAGGCATGCTTCATGTCATCATGAACTTTCCACTTTAGAAAGGATGCTGAAATTTGGAATATTGATTGCTAAATCCTCTTTTCTAGGTTCTAATTAGTAGAAAGTAAGGAAAAGAGTAAAAAAGGGTATTAAAGTATCAGTTTTATTAAAGTCTAGTAGTGTTACAGGCAGAATTCAGCACTGACCTGAGACAAAAGCATATTCAGTATGGATGTCTAGAATGTTAAACTATTATTGGAAATAAGTTATATAATTGTTCATAGGAATGAAATCAACTTATCTTTCATTAATTTTGTTAATTAAATTAGTTAATTTAAACAAACACAAAAGCATTCTGGAGCCCACCTGTGGATTAAGATATGTCAGTGAAAGACCCCAGGCGCTCTGTGTGTTTGGACACTTAGCAGTTCCCTGACAGAGCTGGAATGAAGAACAGGCAGACTTGACTTGTGCCCTTGATGGGAGGACCTGGACTCTGATTCAGAGTGCTGACCACATGTGGAGAGGAGCATGAAGAACCTTGCTCTCCACAGAGTAGGTGGGGAAATTGATTGAATAGTGCTTTCCTCCACATGGTTGAATTTGAACAGCCTTACTCATTTTTTTCATATGGCCAAGTGAACATCAAGCTTTGACTAATACGATCACCTCCTTCTCATGTGGAATAGAGAGACACAGCAGCTGAGAATCTGTTCTTGTGGTAAAGGAGGGGGACGGTGATAATGTACTCTTTTCAAGCACCAGTTTCTCTCTTAAAAAGGAGTGATTATATGTGCACACAAATAACTGCTAAATACAATAGAAAAAACAAACTTCCCTCAGAATGTAAATCCCATAACTATTGAATTATGTTTTAGAGTAGAAATTATCTCCAGTCCTTTTGCAAATGAACATAAAAAATTGAATATTTTTATTCATCTTTGAATGAAGAATTCAGTTGCCTCTCTGATGTCAAAGACACATAAATAACAATAATGATAATAATAGGAATAATAATAGTATTTATTTTGTTTGTGAAGAAGACTGGCGAAGCATAAGGTTCTACCGAGAGAGAATCACAACTGAAAGAGAACATTCCATTGGTGTGCTAATATTACAAATAATATGTATCATTAATGGTATTTGATATGTACTGAAGTCCCTCACTTGCCAGGTCTTGTACTAGGTGGTTCTTGGTTCATGTATTTAGCCAATTTTTCAGATACATGCCATTCTTATTGTGAAAACCTCTTTCATAGTTTTGTTGTGCCTTTATTGTTCAAGGGCCAGTCCAAGAGGCACATCTGGGAAATCTCCCACAGTTTTCTCTCACATATGTTATTTTTTAGTTCTAGGAAATCCTATAGTACTCCCTGCAAGACATGGATAGCACTTATCCAATATCAGAGGCATTCTTTTTATCTGTTCAGCGGGTATGTCTTGTGTTCCACTAGTCTCATGGCTGGAAGTCAAGCTCTATATCTCTCTCCCCTCCAACAATCCCATCTCCCTTGATACCTTTCCTACCACAAGTGCTGAAATTTCATTGACTTTTATTAATTTATTTTTGTTTACATTTGTTTTTGAAGAAATTTTAATTTTGTATTTTTATTAGTGCATATTAATTATACAGAATTATGGGTTTCATTTTGTCATATTTGCATATGCAAACGATGTATTCTGATTATGTCTACCCTACCATTGCCTACCTTTACCCTGTCTTCTCTGCTCTCCCTGATTCCTTTTGTCTTCATGAATAATCTCCCTTCTTCATTTGTGTCATCATTTCCCCCATTATATTCCACATATAGGAGAAAATATTCAATAGTCATCTTTCTGAGTATGTTTTATTTTGCTTAATATAAAGATCTCCAGTTCCATTCATTTTCCTGCAAATGACATGATTTTATTTTTCTTTATGGATGAGTAAAACTACATTGTGTATATATACCACATTTTCTTCATCCTTTAATATTTAGATGGGCACTTGGGTTTATTCTATAAGTTGGCTATTGAGAATTGTGTAAGCCTTCTATGAGTTAGAAGTTAGAAATTAGGACTTGATTCTTAGAATGTGAATTTTTATTTGTTCAACTTTATATAATGAATCATATAAAGCAAAATAGATTTAATTTTTATGCATAGCAAAATAACTCTCCTGACAAGTTAGAACTTTTAGACTTCCCATTCTTGATACTGTCCAACACATCATAAACTTTTCTATAGACTTAATTCTAAACTGAGGAATATCAGTAGTGTAATAAAAATTGAGAGAATTTGTTGTGAGTCTTCTTTCTGTCTCACAAAAAGTTAAATATGTTCCTTAGAGAGAAGGAAGATAATACAGGTCAGACATTTGGATCTAAATAAATAAAGCAAGCCTGCTGAAGAAGGAGTAAATGAAAGTAAAATAAATCTTTTAATTGTCTTAGTTTTTATTTATCCAATAGATAATAGTTTATTTAAAATTATAATAGCAACAACATATTTGGGCATTTGAGCTTATGGGTAAGTGAAATGAATGAGTGACAGTGATGTTATAGGGGATGAAAGGAAGGAATTGGGAATATTCTGTTGTAAAGAACGTGTACTTCTAGTGAAGCAGTATTGTTTCAAAGTGGTCTTGGATTAGTCATAAATGTATATTTGATATGACAAGAAAAGAGATAAAATAGAGTCATATAAAATACTCAATTAAAACCAGTAAAAGTAGTGAACAAGTGGAAGGCAGAAGGGAGAGGTAGAACATTAACCAGTAGGAAACAGATACAGATACAGTTGATATATATCCCAGTGTGGTCTACACATAGCAGAGATAAATTGTTGAATAGATAGAAAAAGACCAAGACCCAATTATATGACATCTACAACAAACACACTTTAACTATAAATACATATATAGTCTTAAAGTAAAGAGAGACAGATGCAGTGTCTTAACAATAATCAAAAGAAAGCTGGAATAGTTATTTTCAAGTAAGACAAAGATTCCAGAGCAAAGAAAATTATTCAGGGATAATGACCAGAAATACAATAATAGAGGGATTAATTTTCCAAGAAGACATGACAGTCTCTAATATGTATATGCCTAACCATAGCACATCAAAATCGGTGAGGCAAAACTGATAGAATCACAAGGAGAAATAGATAAATCCACCATTATAGTTAGACTTCATCACCCCTAACTCAGTAATGAACAGAATCAGTAGGAAGAAAATCAGTTAGGATATAGCCAAACTGAATATCACTGTCAATCAACTGTATCTAATTGACATCTACAGAATATTTTATCTAACAAAAGAATACACATTCTTCTCAAGCACCCACAGGACATTTACCAAGACAGAACATATTTACAACCATAAAACACATCTTAATAAATTAAAAGTATAAATTATATGAAATATGCTCTCACACTAAAATGAAATTGAGCTAGAAATAAATTACAGAAATATAACTGGAAAAATCCCAGTGCACTTGGAGTTTAACCAATACATGGGTAAGGAAACAATTCTCAGAGAATTTAAAAATAATTTAAACTAAATGAAACAAAAATATTGCATTATATAACTTACAAGCAGAATCTAAAAACAAAAGGAAATATATAGAGATACAGAAGAAAAGATCAGGCCCAGGGATAGAGATTGGGTGGTAGGAGAAAATGGGAAGATGTTTGTCAGAAGTTATAAAGTAGCAGGTACGTCGAATGAATTAGTGTATATATCAGATGTACAACATATTTGAATAGGTCTATATTCAAGAAATTAAATGTCTAACCTTCAAAACAGAAAACACCTGACTTTGATAGTTTTGACTGTACATTCTACCAAATACTTAAGGAGGAAATTTTACCAATTCCCTCTAATTTCTTAGAGAAAATAAAGGAAGATAATTTATTCTATGAGGTCCGAGTTACCATAATTCCTAAATCAGATAAAAATATTATAAGAAGTAAAAATTACAGACCAGTAGCTATCAATATAGATGTAAAAATCCTTAACAAAATATTAGCACATCGAGTCCAACAATTATTTTATAAAAATGAATTATATGTCCTGACAGATTGGGATTTATTCCAAATTTGCAATTCTGGTTCAACATTTGAAAATCAGTTAATGTAATCCATCAGATCAACAGGATAAAGAAAGAAAATAAACATAGAATGATAAGTGCTGAAAAAATTTGGCAAAATCCAACACCTATTCACCATAAAAGTCTCAGCAATCTGACAGAGTAGAAAGAGCTTCCTTGACTTGACAAAGAATCGGTACAAGAACCACAGTGAACATCATACTTAGAAGTGGGAAATTTGATCCTTTCCCCCTAAGATGGAGTCTATGACAAGGATGTCCCCTCTCATTATTCCTATTCAACATCATACTGGAAGTTCTTGATGATTTAATAAGAACAGAACATAAAAGGCATATAGATTAGGAGAAAGAAATAGTTACTCTCTTTGTTAGCCAGTGACATGGCTAACTATGTAGAAAATTGTAAGAATCACCAAAAACTTCCAGAGCAAAGAAAAAATGACAGCAAATTTGTAGATTACAAGGTTAACATATAAATTCAGTTGCTTTCCTTTATACCACAATGAATAGTTGGAATTTGATGTTAGAAATCATGACACTATTTATATTAGCTCCAAGAAAATGCTTATGTGTAAATCTAGGAAAACATATACAATAAGATCTATATAAAGAAAACTGCAACTATTCTAATGAAGGAAATCAAAATTCTAAATATATGGAGAGATATTCCACGTTTATGAATGAAAGATTCAATATTGTTAAGATGCCATTTTCCCTTAATTTTTCTTTCTATTTAGATTCAATGCTGTCCTAATCACGAGCCCAGAAAATTATTTCTGGATATCAACAAATGAATTTGAAAATTTCATATGGAAATGCAAAAGATGCAGAGTAGCCAATATAATACTGAAGAGGAACAAAATCAGATGTCTGACACTACACAATTTTATGACTTACTTTAAAACTATAGTAATCAAGAAAGTACAGTATTAATGAAAGAGTTGACAAACTCATCAATGGAGTAGAATAGAAAGCTCAGAAATATACTCATACCAATATAGCCAATCAACTAATTGATCTCTGATAGAGGAGCAGAGGCAATTTAATAGAGCAAAGACAGAGCAAAGATAATCTTTTCAACAAACAGTGTTTTATCATCTGGACATTTACATGCAAAAAAAACCCACAAGGTCACAGATCTGACACTTTCAATAAGTTGGTCATTAATAAAATTGAAACTTTTGCTCTATAAAAGACAACTATTAAGAAAAAGAAAAGACAATCTACAAACATAGAGAAATATTTTCAAATCATATGTATCTGAGAAAAGATTTGTATCCTATATTTACAAAGCAATCTTAAAACTCAATAATAAGACAAGAAATCCAATTAAAGATGAGTAAAAATTCTGAATATCCACTTCACCAGTGAATGTGTGTGTGTGTGTGTGTATATGTGTATGTGTGTATCTCACATATGCTTATCTGAAGATGTTAAGTATCATATGACCATAAGATATTACAAAAGTAAAGCATAAGATATCATTACATATTTGTTAGAATGCCTACAGTCCTAAACATTGATATTACCAAATGCTTGCTAAAATATGGAGCCCCTGTATTCTCATTCATTGCTCCTGAAAATGCAAAATGGTGGAACCATTTTTGAAGACAATTTGGTAATTCATTACAAGGCTAAATTGAGGCTTAACATATGATACAGCAATTGTGCTCATAGGTGTTTACTCAAATGAGCTGAAACCTTATGTCCACCAAAAGCCTGCACATGAATGTTTACATAAGCTTTGTGCAAAACTTGCCAAAACTTGGAAGGAATAAAGATGTCCTTCCATGGATGAATGGATAAATAAACTGGTATGGATACATAAAATGTGGTATGGTATGGATACACAATGGAACATTATTCATCAATAAGAAGAAATAAGCAATGGAAAGAAATATAAGACACTTTAAAGGCACATTACTGAGGGAAGAAGCCAATCTGAAAAGATGATATCCTGTGTGACTCTAACAATATGTCATTTTAGTAAAGGAAAAATTCTAGAATCATGGAAAAGAGCAGTGCTTGCCATGAATTCAAGGGGACTAACAGAAGGAAGGGATGGAATTTGCACACATAGGATTTGTAGGACAGAGAACTATTATGTTTGAGACTGCAATGGTGAACACATGACAACATATAGTTTTCAAAATTTGTAGGACTGTACAACACAAAAGTGGGCCTTAATATATTTAGGAACTTTATTAATAATGATCTATCAATATTTGTTTATTAATTGTAACAAGTGTACCACATTAATGCAAGATTTTAACAACAGGAAAACTGTCTGAGTATGTGTATTTGGAAGTTCTCTTTTCTTTCTGTGCAGTTTTCTATAAACCTAAAACTATGCTAAAGAATCAATTGTTAATGTGGGGAAAAGAGTGAAAAATTGGGGTGTTTGATCCTTTTTAAATTGCTTTGTTTTAGTCCACCATAATTTTGAGGTGGCTTATGGGAATCTACAATACAAAAGTCACATATCCATCATAAATGAAAATTTCAAGCTATAGAAAATAAAAGTTAAAACAAGAGATTAATGCATGTACATAAAAATTAAATATGCAGAGCCCATAAGCATAAATGACTATGGAGATTTTACATTTGACACAATGAATTGATCAAGAGCTACTTGGAAGCCAAAATAAAAACCAACAATATAGTAATTTACATAGCTCTTATTGTTTAATTTTGAGGCAAAGCAAACTTTACTACTCCTTAGAGACAGTTTTGAAACAGCATCTCCCAGGGGAAGTGTTGAGAGATGGAACACAGCAGGAGAGACTCTAAAACAAAATGACTCCTCTATTAGTACAAATCATTGACTATATCAATGCGGGGCCCATTTTATATTCAGCTAATAATTTTGTACTCTTTAATTTTTCCTCTAGATTTAATTTTATTAATTCAATTATTAAAAAATAAGTGTTGCACAACTAGCCTGTATCAGGCATTTATCAAAATACTGTGGATAAATCTGTGAACAAATGGATCTTACTCTCTATGGAATTAATAAGACAATTTTAAGAAATATTTAGCAGTGATATGTTCAAGGATAAGTGTTGAAAATATAACCTTTATGATAATTTTAATTATATATTTTATTTGTCCCTTATTAATTAAAAAATATCACATGGCACTTATTACTGTTTTAGAGTAGACGAAGAGGTTACAGATCTCGAGTAAATAAGCAGAAGTTTGTCTTTAGGTTAGTTCTTGTTTGCAATCTAGACTATTATTGGAGATTCTTGGAGCCAGCATCTCCTTGTAGTTTCCAAGAAGACAGTCAGTCCTATACCACAATCTTTAGTGTAATTAGGAAGCTTTAACAAGAAGTGTAATAATTTGAAATATTGAATCCCTAACCCCTAGAATTGCATAAGAACAAAAGGAATGGATTCAGAGGGCTGAAGACAGGTATTTGTTGTATTTTATGTGAATTCTGAGCATATTGCCCTCATAGGACTGCTTGTAAATCCTTCACCCTAGACCTGAGGGATCTCTGAAACCCATTTTCCTCCTGTGCTGCTAAGTTCCCAAGCTAAGGTCACAGTGCTGCCTGCAGCAGCCATGGGAACATCTGTGAAGTCCTTTTGCAGGGATGATGTGCTAGCATAGAACCTCAGATTTCCTAGAGAATTCAGAGGGAAGATGGCACTATTGATATTTTGATCTCATGCTCTTAGCCTCCAGAACTGTGACTGAATAAATTTCTGTTGTTTTAAGTCACCCAGTTTGTGGTACTGTAATTTGTTACAGCAGCCTGAGGAAATGAATACACCCTCACATGCTGACTGTGAAAAACTGTCAAAAATAGAAGGAAACATGCAATCCAATTCAGAGGCTGCACCGTTCAGCTCAGTAAATAAGTTAAAACCAAAATTTCTTTTACAGGCAAGGTCTTCCCAAATTGTTGTAATGAAACAAAAGTCCAAAAATAAATACAATTTCACAAAAGGCATACATTTTACACTTTTAAAACAGATCTTCAATGAAATTCATCTGATATCACTTGTAAGCATAAAGCATTTTGACTTAAAATTATAATATTTTAGCATGGAGTATTACTATTATTACTGTGTTCTTTTATTGTTGATTTTATTTTACACTGATGAACAATCTGGGTCACATCCACACTCTCCAGTTACCAACTGACTTACTCTGGGTAAGTGACACTTTCTGCCTCAGTTTCCTTATTTGTCAAATAGGGATAATAGAGTCTCCATGTGTTGTGGGAATTTTTTAAAAATCGATAAAGCATTCAGAGCAATATTTGGTACATGGTGTATTCCTGAATCACATTAGATTCATGTTTCTACTAAGCTACCAGAGATTTTGTTTTGGAGAGGCAGTAGTATCATAACTATTGATTTTAAAATAGTGAAATACTTTCATGACAGGAAATGAAACTCTAAACAATATTTTCTTGTCATGGATAATATTAAAATACATGGAAAGACAGTAAAATATCAAGTTATTTTCTAAACTTATAACTAGCAAGAAGCCAAACACCATCTTTCAAATTTTAAACTCTGATTCATTTCTTATTTAATGCTAAGATGTGACAAGGAAATAAATGTGTTTTCTGCTCCATTAACTAAAATTTGTTTGAAAAAAAATCTCATTACATTTGCAAAGTAGGATTCACAAAACAAGCTGCCAAAACAGCTGTGCCATTCTAAAAATAATAATAATGAATCTAAGTATAACCCCATCACATTCCCTTAAAAAATTACATTTAGGCTTCTTAGATCATTGAAATTGTCTTATATTTTCATCCAGTTGACATGTTATAAGAAAACATTTTTGATTGCATGTTAAGATAGCATTTTTCAAAAAGTATCTCTTATGCAAATTTATAAGTGTTTCATCAGCCATATAGTCAAATGCTAAGCTAAGTCATTTGCATAATTTAGTATGTATTACCTGTCCACCACACATATATTCTTTCAGAGCTAGAAATCAAATCCAGATCTATAAAGGACTCTGGGGACTCTTCAATCCATTCCTCTGATTAATAGATGTGGAAACTCAAGCCCAGAGAAGGAGAGTTATTTACCCCATACCACAAACTGGTGACAGCCCTGGTGTACTCCCCAGTTCCTCTTTTATCTCTTGTGTTATTCTTTATGACACAGGTGAGTCCTCTCTAATTGAAATCCCCTTCAGGGTTGAAATTGAAGGGGAACTGAAGGGGAGCTCCCCTTCAGGATTGCTAGCTCAGGTTATGACTTTCCTGTTTTTTCTCTGTTCTACACATCTAGCCATTAGGACTAGTCTGGAGCCAGACTGGGTGTGGTTACTGAACATATATTTGCTGGCTGTGGATTTTCATATTTCCCTGCCTCAGTTTCCTCATACAAAAAGTGGAGAGTATAACCGTGACTATCTCATTGTTATATTGTGAAAACTAAATAAGGTCAATATATAAAATACCTAGAAGTCTAGTATGTGGCTATTCAGTTAAAGTGAGCTATTAATAATCATAGTCTCTCAATCTCAGTTTGTTTAGCTATAAAATTATACACACACACACACACACACACACACACACATACTCCGGATGGATGACAGTTTAAATGTTTGTTCATTTTACTCAACCCTAAATTTCTAAAATACATCTGTGTTGTAAATGCCTGGGTCCCACATGTGTTGCACACACATTTTCTATGAAAAGTGTGCTATTGTGAGGAGAGGTGACTTCAGGGCTTGGGTGCAGACTGTGTTCCCTGGAGTGAGTGGAGCCACGTCTGGTGAGTCAGTTCTCAGGTCAGGGGTGTTCTTTTCCACATTTTTGCTGTTGTGGACACTGCATATAAGAGCTTCTTTTAGCTTCAACCTTTAATACTTCTTAATGAATTGCAGACTTTTAACACTTATCATCTAGAAAAATAAGTAACAACTTTTGTAACTCTCATCAATAGGTGCTGGTTTTATGTAGAATGTTGTGTTACAAGATGTTCTTGGTAATAAAATTTCTATTCATTTCAGATTCAAGAGAAACAGGGATTCCAGCCCAGTGGAATGACAGTAAGCAGAGATCATTAAATAGAAGGATGTAATGCAGAATTAGATGGAGAATATAGTCAAACCAGTTTTGTGATCTCTAACCTGCAGAGATTTTTCTGAAGAAAAAGAAATAAAATCCAGGTAGGGCATGGTGGTGCACACTTGTCATCCCAGTGGCTTGGGACGCTGAGGCAGGAGAATTGCAAGTTCAAAGCCAGCCTCAGCAAAAGCAAGGCACTAAGCAATTCATTGAGACCCTGTCTCTAAATAAAATTCAAAATAGGGATGGGGAGGTGGCTCAGTGGTTGAGTGTCCCTGAATTCAATCCCCAGTACCAAAAAAAAAAAAAAAGAAAAGAAAGAAAGAAAATCTAAAATCTAAATTCCTTGCTTTGACATTCATATATTTCCATATATTGTCCTGAAAATACTTTCAAGACATTTTGATGTGTTTTTCCCACCCTAAACTTTACCTACATTTTGCTTAACTTAAAAAAATGTATTGACATTCATTGAGCAAAAGCTGCCCACTATTTTTTCATTCTATTTTCCTGTATCGTTTTTACCAATCTTTCAAGAGCCTAGTCAGAAATTACCACTTTAAGTACACTTTTTTTCAGTTCCCACAGATAAATGTCGTTGAACTTTCTCTTAGTTATAACTAGAAAATAAAGTCAGTCCTCTGACAGCTCTGATGGTAGGTACTGAACAAAGAAATTAATGATCAGTAATCATCTTTAAAATGCTAATGCTCAGCTTCAGCATCATGTTATTCAACAGATGTGTTTTCACTTTTTAAAGCTGTCTTTTCCTGTTAAAAATGATCAAAGAAATGTGCACTAGACTTTTAAGGCATCTTTTAAGAAATAGCCAAAACTGTGGACTTAGTACAGATGATATCATTGCAAAGAAAAACAATGTAAAGCCTTCTTTGATGACTAATATGAAGGCACAAAGGATATGTGAAATGGGTTTTAGGAAGCATTATTTCTTCAGGTTCACACTCTGGCCATTAAGTCCTTAACTGGACACCAGTCACACCCTTTTGAGCAAAGGCTTACAAATGTTTAAAGTATTCATATATTATTGGTGTTGACTTCAGAAAAGCCAATTAAGTAGCAGCTATAAATGGAAACCAGCCCCTCCCCCTTTCTCCACCTCCCTCCACTCTTCAAATCCTTAAATACTGGCTATCATAGCTAACACCAAATGGTTTTTGTGGTTTGCCATTAAGGTAGCCACTGTATATTTTTATCACTAAATAGCTTCTCTCAAGTGACTCAATAGGTATAAATATCATGAGATGTATAAACTGTTGGAAGACATGACGTTTTCTATGTGTTTTGCTCTGTTATTTATTTTTGATGCACCTTATTGTGTATACTTTATGTAATATATACTTATCACTGAATATCCACTATAATTATGTCAGGGTATTCAGCGAAACACTAAATATACTATTTTAGAGAGGTTGTCATATTGGAGAACTTTTACCCTGGGGTTTTCTATCACTGAGCTACATCCCAACTCTTTTCATTTTTTTATTTTGAGATAGTGTCTCACTAATAAGGTAAGAGTGCAAAGGAAAGATTTCTCCTATAATTTCAGTATCTTTGGGATATAGGAATTAATCCTTGGTAACTTTGTTTCCTCCTAGTTTTCCAGATTTACCTTTAGAAAAGTAACATAAAGTTGCTTCTACAATGTCACAAAAGATAATTAGTATGTGTTAACCTTGAGGCAGCTATTTTAGGTTTTATGTTTGCAACAGTCTTCTTCAACCTGTATAATTATCTGCTGATGGTGATCAATCATTGTGATGACAGACATTTTTCATTGTTTTCAGGTCTAGTTTTTAAAATCATTTCTTTGACATCCCAAAGACTCAAATCCTTGAATCAATCTATTGAGCAGGAAGGGCACAGGCAGCAAGCAGACAAACCAATCTTCTAACTTGCTATCTCAAGGTTGTACTCTGAGACTGAATCCCTTAATCTATTATTTTTGCAAGCACTTAAAAAAAAAAAACAGGTTTTATTGGAGTAGAAGAAAAATTTCCAAAGTCTTGACATTCTCAGTGTCAGAAATACATTCATTCACTTAACATTTACAGATGGTGTACCATGTGCAAAGCTCTGGAAAAAGAGTATTTGAGAATGGCGTACAGCCCACCCACAGACAAGGACATGCAAACAACCAGTAATATCAGGAGGTGCTAGTTGACTCTTTAGCTTAAACCTGAATGCAGCATAAACTATTGACGAGGTATAACTTGAAATGTTACTCAGTAAACCAGACTGTCTGAGGCTCCAAGTTATTCTGTGTTGAGAACTTACCTCCTACCCCTTTCTTCTCCTTCTTCCTCTTCTTCTTTTCCAACTGATAATTTGCAAAATTTTCTCCTTTCTCCTTAAATAGTAATATTTTATATTTACTTTCCTTTTTTTAAAACTATAATGGAATATCTTTAAGGGCCTGAATGGCTGTGGCTCTCAGTTTTGTTCATATGCTTAAATTCAGAGTATCCACTGCAAATGTTTGAATGGTTTCCCCATTAACACATTTATGTAATGGTGTGAATAGTTCTGTAGTCTTTGTTGGGAGATGGACACTTATGAAAGGAGGAAATCCTTTCAGGGATAACTCTTCTTTGATTGGCACAAAAGTGGTAGACTTACTGGTAAATCTGTGGGGAGTGGGGCTCTGTACTCTACCCTTCACCTATTCTCTCCCTGCTCTTCATCCGGTTTTGCAAAATTGGTTCATAAAAATCCATTCAATGCCTTCTCATCTATGAAGGTTGTGAAAAAGAGATAGAGATTGAGATAATGTTTTTCTCCTGAAACAAGGTGTGAGTGGTAACTTGCCCAATTTAGCAAATCAAAAGTCAAGGGACAGGGAATGGATCTCCCATCCTCACCTAGGCATTTGTTTCAAATGGCTATAGTTTAAATGGCTGTGATCAGTGAGGCTATTCCTGGGTTCTTCCAGGGGGGGAGAGCTCTCTCTGTCTTTCAGAGTGTGTATTCATTGACACACAGAGGAAAATTGAGCACCTTGGAACTTTAGGACAAATAAGCCATAAATTTATTGTCTCATCTAGATATCATTTATTCTTTATTTTACTCAAGTAGGGAAAGCTCATCTGGAAGTGCAGGAGGCCTATCAAATGTGCAAGCATCGTCTTTCCCATTGTAGAGAATTTATATCAATTTATTGGAGTGGTTTGTAACTTTCTGGTAATTAGGTTCAAGTTTCTGTAATCGTGCAGCTATATTTCATGGATTAAATTTTGACATAGCAATTTCATAGAATCAGATAATGTACACATATAACGTCTCTCTCCTCACCCTTCTCTACTGTGAACCTACAAAGAAAGGTTTCAGATGAAATGAGCCCTCTGTGGAACATAGTTGCCACAAAAAAGCAATAACAGTTACTGAGAACTCATCGAGTAAATTGTGTTTGTATGAATTTTTTATTAATATTTTGGATTTGTCCCTCAGTAATTACTTCATTTTTAGAAGACTGTAAGGAACTTGGGTCATTAATATTTTTAGGCAGACTCTAAATTTTCCAAGACTCATCATCATTTTTTATTAGTCATTCTTAACAACATTTGGAGGAAAGTCAGTATTCTTCCATCTTCTATATATCCAGAAAACTCTAGACCAGGTCAGATTGCAGGCCATAATCAGATGACCAATTTTTAAAAGCCATGTTAAGGAATCTTAGTCTGGGAAACTCTGATTCCTTAGGGTAACTTGGAGAAGTCTGGTTAGAAGGTCACTTGTTATAAGGTATTCTGAAAACTCTTTAAAGGTTAATGTTGTTGTAAACTCCTAAGTAAGCATATTTTTTACTTATGTGTCCCTAAAAAAGTGATTCGCACATATTGTGTACTCATTAAATATTTGTTGAGTGGATAACTTTTTTGGGGGAGGAGGTATTGGGGATTGAACCCTGGAGTTCTTTACCACTGAGCTACATCCCAGCTCTTTTCATTTTTTAATCTTGAGATGGTGTCTCACTAAGTTTCTTAGGGCCTCACTAAGTTACTATGGCTAGCCTCAAACTTGCAATCCTCCTTTCTTGGTCTCCTGAATTACTGGTATTGCAGGATGCACCACCATACCCAGCAAGAGCATCTTAAAGGAGGAAAAGTTTACTTTGTGTCATGATTTGAGAGTTTCAGCCCATGGTCAGCTAAGTTCATTGTTCTGGACCCAATTTACGCAGAACATCATGGTGAAAGGGTGTGGTCGTGGAAAGCTTCTTAGTTCATGACAGCCAGGAAGCAAAGAAAGAAAGCAAGGAACTAGGGACAAAATGCAAACCCCAAAGTCATGTCCTCAGTGACCTACTTCCTCCAGTCACATTCTCTCTATAGTCACCACCCAATACAGTAATCCTTTCATATTTGCCCACCAAATGGATTAATCTACTGCAGGGGTTATAGCTCTCATATTAATTTTTATCACTTATGGACATAACTGCATGATCTCACACATGAGCTTTTGACTGACACCTCATATCCAAAGCATAACATTCTACTACTGACCCCTAAAAGCTCATGTTCATCTTACATTGTGAAATGTATTTAGTCCATTTCCAAATGTCCCCATACTCACTAAGAGTTCCAGCATTGTCCAAAAAGTCTAAGTCCAAAGTCTCTCCAGGCAAAATTCTCAGTTTGAGCCACTCTAAAATCAAAATCAAGTTACATATATACAATATATAAAGGTGCAGAGTGAATATTTTCGTTCCCAAAGGGAAAATAGGAGGGATAAAACCAAACCAAGACCGAAACCCAGTTGGACTTACAAGTCCTGTAGTTCCACTCCCAGCATTTGAGGCACATGGAATTATGATATTTTTCTCCAAAGAACTCGCATAGAGATCCATCCCTACAGTCTTGCTGGTTGCACACATGGCCTCTCTCTTGGCTTATTTCTGCAGCTTTCCTTGGGAGTTGTTCCACATTTTACTGTCATTTTTTTTTTTTTTTTTTTTTTTTTTTTTTTTTTTTTTGCATCTCATGAGTCTCTAATGCAGCTTTGACTTCCTTCTTACATCTTTAGGCATCACCTTCTCAGGATCTGTCTGCAAGGATTCCATTCCTGCTAACTTTGCCTTGCCTTCCAGGCCTTCCTCTGAAATCTCAGTGAAGCATTTGTGACCCTTTCACTCCAGCATCCTGCATTCCTGCAGAACCAACTCTGCATGTCCAACACCAAGATCTACCACCATCTTGAGCCTGGGATCACCAGGCTCCTCGGATCCTGGGTGCAGGGGCCACTGAGTGCCTGGATGACTAAGCGCTGTGAAACAACTTCAAGTACCCCTGTGGTCTTTTCTCAAAGGAATTTTTACTTTTACACCCTTTAGCTTGTTCTGGTTTTGGTCTAGCCAATTCCCAATCAATTCCTGAGATGCTCTTTTGCCACCTTTCCTATTGTATCTGTTTAAACAATCTAGCATTTCAATTAAAAATTGTAATCTCTTCAACAATTGCACCTTCCTTGGCCCCAGTTTTTCATGCATTTTTTTTCTGGCCAAATCACAAGATTTTTAGGTCTTTCATTGTACTTTCTGCTTCTGATAATCACAGTAAAACTTTGACTAAAAGCCTCCAGCAACATCCATGCCACTACCTAAATGCTGTGCTGCCTTAAAATTTCCTCTGCCAGATTAATTTGTCTATCACCTTTGAATTTAGTCACAAAGAAAGCCTCAGGGCATGGGAAAAATGTAGACGATTTCTTTGCCAGAATGTATAGCACAAATGGCCTCTAGTCTAGTTTGCAATGAAATCCTCCTTCCCCTCTGAAACCTCATGAGTTCATTCTTTATTCTCCACAATCCTATCAGCATTCTCATCTTCTGAGCCCCCACCAGAATCACCTGTTAAACTTTGCTTATAGTTTTTTTTTTCAATTCATTTTGAATTAATGATTTATTAATTCATCAAATGGATTAATCCACAGATTGTGTTAAGGATTCTCTAGTGTGAATCTCCAACCTTTTGCAGACTCCTCCCAGAAACCAGTTTCAAATACCTCCGGAAATCATTATTAGGTTAGTCACAGCAATGACCCCATCTCTGGTACCAATTTCTGTGTTATTCACCTTTTTCTTTGCTGTGATCAAAAGACCTGAGAAGAACAACTTAGAGAAGGAAAAGTTTATTTTGACTCACAGTTTCAGAGGTTCAGTTCATAGTCAGTCACCTCTGTTGCTTTGGACCCCAGGTATGTCAGAATATCATAGTAGGAGGGTGTGGTAGAGGAAATCCTCCCAGTTCATGACAACTGGCAAGCAGGGAAAGACAACAAGGTGCCAGGAACAAAATATCAACCCCAAATGCACGTCTTCAGTAACCTACTTCCTCTAGCCACACCTTATCTACCTATAGTTACCATTCATTAATTCATTGAGATTATTAATTCATCAAATGGATTAATCCACAGATTCTGTTACAGCTCTCATGTTCTAATCATTCCACTCTGAATAATCCTGCATTGTCTCATACATGAGCTTTTGGGGGACACCTTAGATTCTAATTATACCATTTGATGAGACCTTATTTCAATGTAAAGAATAAAACAAGGGCTGGCAGTGTTCCTCAGTGGTTAAGTACCCCTGGGTTCAATCCCCAGTGCCCTCCTCCCAAAAAAGAGTAAGGTTGATCCCTCTCTAGTCTCTTGCTTCTTCTCTCACCGTGAAAGTGCTCTTGTACACGCTTTTGCTATTTTGTGCTAATCTCCAGGTTGTGATGAAACCAGATGGACCCTCTGCAGAGAACAAACAGAAGGGTGACCCAATCTTGGATCTTGGACTTCCAATCTCCAAAACTCCGAGCTAAAGAAACTTCTTTTCTTTTTTTAAGTACCTATCCTCAGTTACCTTTTATAGCAACACAAAATGCGCTAAGATAGGTGGGACATGGGGTCCAAACTAGGATATGCCTTGCCACTGTGACATTTTAGCCTTGCTATTGTAACTTCTAGCAAATGGAATAAGGAACAGATTCACAATAGTTCAAGCTCTAGTATTAGTACTATAGTATTCAATGATGTAGGTATGGACATAGGCTTAAGAAGAGTTTAGTGAGAGACTGCTAGGAATCACAGGGGAAAATTTGAAGGGAATTCATACAAGCCATAATATCTATCAGATGCCAGCAAATGCATTGACACAAAGAAGGCCCCGTAGTTTCTAAAACAAGGTGCATTCTTTAGTAGCTCAGAATGATGCATGGCTCTTTTACTTATAAAATGTCCATCATGTTTGGTGCCCAAAGTTAATGACTTTTAGATGACACTTGGAGAGAGATTTATAGCAATGTCTAATTGATTGTTCATGGTTCAGTTTTATAAAGAACTCTACCCACAGCATGGAATGAGGTAGCTAGCCAATATTTCAGCTGAGAATCCCAGAATAGAAAGAAGAACCTATTCAACAATTTAATTTGAATTGAATCTGAGGCATGTTTAGTGGAATTCTGACATCCTATCAACACCATTATCTCCTTGATAGCTCATTGAATTAGCTGGTATTTTTCCATTTTTTTTTCTTTTTTTATTTTAAAATTCAACCTAGCATTCTTTTCTATAATATGAAAAGATATATAACTTATATCAGTATATAAACATATTTTTCATTTTAGTTTATTTTTGCTGATAGTGGGAGGGAGATATAAAATATATAATGCACTCATTTTTTCAATTTTTTTTTCTTTTTGGTTTATCCAAAATTATTTTTTTTGGTTCCTGCAGTGAATTCCTGTCTTTATTTCTCTTTCGGTACCCTTCATGTGTCTGGCTGTGGTTGCCAGTAACTGAATTCATTTCATTTTCTTAGTTCACTTTGCTAAATGATGAAAGGGCAAAAGAGAATTTTATGAAATATTGTTATAATTGGACAACATGAGCAGAGAATCTGAAGTAAGTCCAGGTTTTTGCTCACGAATTGATTTAACAGTTGCTAACTAAGGTTCAGGAAATTAAGTGCCATTTTGCCTGTAGCCTGAGGTTCCTTGAAGGGAAGAAAAATGCTTTTCAATGAGCAGTGGGAAATTGTTCTAAGACCATCAAGAAAAGTTTTATTTCTGTGAAAAATAGTTCTGTGGTCATCAGAGCAAAAGGGACTTGAGTTTTACATTGTGAAAGGTTTGTACTGGACAAACAACCAGGTCTTTAACCCCATTGACCTTGAGAGCTGAGAAGGTATGGCTTACAGAATTGAAATTGTAACTCAGTAGAAATTATTCTTTTTCAGGAACACTTTAGGATTATAAATCTCCTGTGCTCTTGAATGAAGTAACTAGTCATCAACCTGAATTTCTTTTTATAATAGAGGACTTAGTAACAATACTCAGTTTCCTTCATGTATTTATTCAACTCAAGGAAATTTGCTTTAATAATTTCATGCAAGTGGAGAAAAATATATGGCTGGTGATATTCTTTGTAGGATCAACTGTACTAGTAAAAGATGGAAACAATTTAAAAACCCAATGGTACTGAAACTATAAAATAAATTCAGATAGATAGAGGTACAGAAATATTTCACAGTGATTAAAAGTTACTGAGTAGACTATGCAACTGTAGAAAATCGGTCCCAAACTAATGTTATATAGCAGAAATTTGTAAAGAGGCATAGTAATAATAGCCAGAATTTATCAGCCTCTCTTAACATGCCAAGCACTTTTTGAGTACTGTACCTTCATTCATCTTCACAATACTTCTGTGTGGTAGCTACTATTATTATTCCCAACTGAGGCATGGGGCACCAACCAAGGATGCACAGCTGGCAGCTCATAGATCTGGGATTCAAATCCAGAAAGTCTGTCTCCAGAGTTCACCCTTAATCATCACTCCATATATGATCCACAAACAAATGGCTATATTTACATGGATTATGCCTGGTAACACTCCAAGTGCATGTAAAAATTTCTAGGAGAATATACAGAAATGAAATTATTAAGACCATTGAAATTTGGAATAGATGATTCTTCTTTATTTTATTGGCGGGGAGGGGGGTTTCCCGGGAATTGAACTCATGGGCACTTGGCCACTGAGCCACATCCCCAGCCCTAGTTTGTATTTTATTTAGAGACAGGGTCTCACTGAGTTGCTTAGCACCTCACTAAGTTGCTGAGGCTGGCTTTGAACTCTCAATCCTCCTGCCTCAGCCTCCCAAGCCACTGGAATTCCAGGCACACACCACTGTGCCCAACTGATTTTTACTTCCTCTGTGTGGTTTTTACTATTTAAAATATTGCAGTTATGTGGAACATGTGAATACAAAGTTTGAAAAAGTAAGCTGTGCACCTATATTACAGAAGAGAGGAGTTCTCTGTCCCAAATAGCCACTTATTCCACTTCAAAATCTACTCTTAGAACTCTAATGTTAGGTCTAGTGTTAGATAAATGTCATCATCACCAAATGGTGGGAGAGTAGAGGCTCAAAGAATGAACTCTGGAGACATAGAAGCAAGGACTGCTGATATGGAAGTCAGAGAACACAGCCTGAGTTATCTCCTCATAATCTCCTAGCCTATCATGCCTAAGTGCCAGGATGGTAAGTATATCTGGCCTAGGAAAACTTCAGGTTAAACATTGAAGAGGACTTCTGGAATTTAATAGTATTATGTTGGATTATGTATTCTTGCCTTAGAATAAAAGTTTTATCTGTAAAAAATGGAGATATCCACTTCCACCTAGAGCAGAAATTCTCATACAGACAAGGAAAGGATATTTGCAAATGAAGGTGGAAGGTAAAGCCACCTTGTGTGATATAAAATATTTGAATCAGAAAGAGAAACTTGACTTGTGTAAACATGAAAGATTATTAGGAACTTGTGACTTTGCAAGCTAAGTTATCTGTGGTGGACTTTTATGATTTTGAATAATATAAAATTAGATGTTATAATTAGAAATAGTCGCTTGGTGTTTTTTATTTAATTTTTTAATTGGGAGCTCATGAATAGGTAATATAGATAACAAATTTACATATAAGCATATGAACATTTTTAAGGGAAGAAAAATGCTATGGTTTCTATGGTTTTTTTAATGTCAGTGATTTTGAATTTCTTCCTATAGCATCTCCATTGATTTGTTACAGGAAAGGGTAATGGTAATTTAGACATGTATAGGTATGGTTTCTTACATAGAGTTTTGTTGATGCCTTCTTTTGTTGTGAATCTAAATATATTATTGAAAACTTGCATTGAAAATGAAAATAGAAAACACATTTACAAGGCTTCATTAGTCTGTGGCTATCTAAGAGTATAATGCATGAACTTTACAACTTGGATCTTAAGTTTGGGGATAAAGATGGGATCAGGTCTTTGGGAAGATGTACCTGGGATTGATTCTTCTGGTGAATACCATGCTGCCCTCTAGTCACATATAGTTATCTGAGGTGCACCCTTCTCAGTATAACTGAGACTCCCTCGCAGATTAAATCCCCTGAGGACTAACACTAAGGAAAGGCTCCCTTGCTTGCCTTGGTGCACCTTTTCTTTACATTGTAAGCAAATTTGTCATTACTGTTTAAAATCTAATCCTTTAGATTTCATGTAATTCAAATTTACAGGAACCAGAAATTTAAATATGAGACAACTTCTGATTCCTCAAGGAATTAGACTCTTAAAGCAAGTCAACAATGAGAAAAGATCCATTTCCCTTTTATAACTCAGGTTTTATTGCTTTTTGCTCAATGAGTTTTATTGAGATTTAATTCTCATTTATTACTTTTACCCCTGATTTTATTTTGCCTTTTACTAGCTTTAAAATACTATGTTTTTGCATGCATGATGTAGGGTGTGTGTGTGTGTGTGTGTGTGTGTGTGTGTGTGTGTGTTTGTGTTATTTCAACGTAGGACAAATTGACTTTTGAGAAGAATGTTGTTAAGAGAAATGTTTGGGTTAGTGAAAAGGATGGAGTAAATTAATTGAAGCATAAAAAACCAGAATGTATTAAAAATTTCCAATTAACATATTCATTCTTTCTTAAGGCTACATTTTTTTTCCCTTTAATATTTCCACTAACTCTGAAAATTTATATTACCCTGACATTTAAAATTTAGACACTAAAACTTAGGGTGGAATACATGTCTTTACAAGGAAAATATATGAAGGTAAAGATGAAGCAGTTTAGTATTGATGTTGCTTGGAGACAACCTTCCCCTGAGGTTCCTGAGATGGAGACTTCTAGTTCATTTGTTGCCTATTATGTGGAAGGGTAGAAAATCTATTTAAATACTCCTGCTTGGCTGTCCATTTATGCATTTATTCATTTTTAATTTTTTTTCCAAATGCTGCCTGTCACCTATGTATAATGCCCTATCAATGCATGATATCATGTTAAAAAATCAATAAGAAGTGATTCTTTGGATTGAGTCTAGTTTACAATATCATGTCACATATTTTTTTAAAAGAACGAGAAGAGAGCAGCTTGAAAACTCCAGACATCAAGAAATGAAGACCAAATGGAAATGCTAATTACCCTGATTTGATCAGTATATGCTACGTACATGTGTTGAGATATTACACCATAAAAATGGATAAGTATCACATTTTAATAAAAATAATAAATGATTCTTGCTTTTAAGGAAATATATAACTGAAGTTCAGGTTAAGGATCATAGTGTAACAGTCTGGTAAACAGAATTCTGTGGAAACAGAACAATTCATTTAAATGGAAAGGTCTTTGAGGGTTTTATGCAAAGACAGCATGATAGGTAGAGAGAGGGAATGGGTGGGTGCTAGGGCTTCCAATTTGAGGAAAACATTAACCTATTCACTATTTATTATGAATCCTTTTCAATGAGCCAACTTCTAGTCCTATCCCTACAATGTTGAGAAAAGAAGTGGAAGCTCTTCAGAGTTTGTTTTCATGCCAAAAGGGAGCACAAGCCCCAAAGCCACTGCAGTTTTTGCTAAGCTCACAGGGGTTGGCAAATTTTTTCTTAAAGGGCCAGATAGTACATATTTTAGGCTTTGTACACCACTACACAATCTCAGTCACGATGACTCACTTCTGCTATTGTAACTTAAAACCAACCCTAGACAATAAGTAATTGAGTGGGCATGGCTGTGTGGGATACAGAAAATTTAATTTTACATGATTTTCATATTTCATGTAATATTCTTTTGTTGTTTTTTGTTGTTTTTGTTGTTGTTGTTTTCAACATTTAAAAATGTTGAAACCTTTTCGCTCATGGCTTTGCAAAGTCAAGACTGTGGGCTGGATTTATCCTGGGTGGCATAGTTGCTATCCCCTAATGGTGTGTAAGAGGTACTTTATCAATATTTATCACAACAAATAATTAAGGGAGAAATGGAAACACCCCCACCCAGCCCAGAACCAGAATATCACACAGCTCTTGATTCTTCCCTTTGACTGCTAACCTGTGTGAGTAGCAACTTGCAGTCATGGATTCTGCACCCTGCACTCCGACACTAGGGCATGTAACATTGGATATGCATGCATCTGCTAGAAAGGAATTAGTTAGAAAATTAGCTAAAAGAAAGTTGACTCTGTTGTTAAACTACAAAATATTTCCAGGACTGCACTGAAAAGATCAAAGGTAAGTCATACTGAATTACCTTATTGTCAATTTTAATAAGCAAAAGCCTTTTGTATTTTCTCCTGTATGATCATTTGTCTGCGTTTTGATTCAAACATGAAAAAAGTTCTTAAGTTTGACTATTTACAACATGGATGTGATGCATATCTGATGATATGCTTAGGAAGTACTGCTGATATCCAATATACTTGAGTCTACCTAGTGAGATCTAGTACACTTGACCATCCTTGATGCTGGCCAAGGCTCCTACAGAGACTGAGACAAAAGACTTGAATCAGACAGTGGATTCCAAGGACATTTTAGGGTTCACTAGACATTTTGCTTTTAGTTCCTCTGGTTAGACTTCTGGAGTCCATTCTTGTTAGTGTAGAAGTACAGTCTGAACAACAAAGAATAGATTTTCATGGAATTCTGACTTTAAAGGCTCTACAAGTCTAATCATTATGAAAATTCCACTTAATAGAGTGTAAAGTCATCTTGGCAACTGACCTCTTCACTCTGTGCATCAGTTTCCTATTCTGTAAAATGGGGTCATAATAGCTATTTCCTTGTGTTGATACAAGGATTAAATGAAGTCATGCATCAATTCAATTACTTTAATGACTCGTTTTTAGAAATTTTATTTTCCTTTTCATCCGCAAAAGAAAAAATAGAATTCAAATTTTCTAGATTCCTTCTGTGTTTATTATGAACCCAAGTCATTTTTCTCACATATTTGTTTTGCTGACACTAGTCAAGTAAGTATGATGCACTAAATCAATTGTTTTCTTTAGATTTTAAGACTTCCTTTCAGAAAGTTATTTTGTTGATGAGCAAATTAACACAAAACATTAGATGAGTTTAGTTATTGTGTGTAAGGAAAATATTTCTCTATTTTGTGACTCTCTGGATATGATAATAGACATGGTGATTAATAAACACAAATTTCAATATACTATGCCATGTTATTAGCAAGAATGTAACTTACAGTGAGATATTAGTTTACATGAAGGGAGGGATTGATTCATTTGATTTTCCTCATGGGAAAACAGTGTTTCAGGCTTTAAAGATGAAATACAGCACAACATTAACTCCTCTTTAGTTTAAGTCGGAGAATTTACTTTAATTCCATAGGTTCATTCCTGCTCTGAATACTGATGCTCACTGTTAAAAAGAACTTTTTATCAAGGAATAGGAATAGGATACTTTGTTAGACTGCATTTATTGATCATTAGAGGGCATCTTTAGACTAACATGTTTCCTTATCTGACCCTAAAATCAGAAGGGTATTAAGACGTTACTGGACTATTTTTACATTAGTATTTTATTGCCTTCTATTTTAAATTTTAAAAGCTTAATTTATTTTATTTCAGTTCAGAAAATTTCAGTGTTGTCAGCATTTTATCTCATTGTTTTATTCAAATCAGTGTTTCTCAACTTGGTTGTACTGAGAACTATGTAGAGTACTAATCAAAATAAAACCCTTCCCTGTACTCATACACAAATTTTTTGGCTTAAAATGTGGCTTAGGCATAGATTTTTGCTTTTTTTCTTCTTCATTTTTTTAAAAAAAACACTAGATGAATTTTTTTCTTTTCTTTTTTCATTTTGTGTTTTTATTTTTTTGAGATGAGGTCTTAGTATGTTGCTTGGGCTGTCTCAAATTCATAGGTTCAAGTGATTCTCCTAACTCACACTCCCAAGAATTGAGGACTATAGAGATAGGCCATAACATCTAGCTCAGACAATTTTAACATATAGTTTTGATTAAAAACTAGTGGTACAAATTAGTACTTATCAATTTTTAATGCATAATAATCCACCTGATGTTTTTGTTGTAATATAGATTCTAATTCTTCTGGCGGTCTCATAAGGATGTTGATATAGCCAACATTACTGATCCAAGGACTACATTTCCACAAGGAAAGGTCTAAATTAAAGTCCAATTTAATTGGAAAACTTTTTGTTCAGGAATGACTTGACTAAACAATTATCTATAAAATAATTAACTCATGCTTTATTTGTTACTCAAAATTACCTCATCTTCAATCTCTAAAACTGGACCACTTTTATTGTCACATTGCTTAATTCAATCCTTCATTTGCTCATGTCTATTTTTCTAGATTGTAGTGAATTGCTCAGAGTAGAAAAAGGCAAACCTATGTTTAAGTTGTCTAAGAAAGAGTAGAGGGTTAGTGCTAATGACCTTGATCCACAGTGAAAAACTAATGAAGAAGTACATTTTTGATTTTACACTTAATTTGTAGATGTGCTTTTTTGGCACAGACATTTTTAGGCTTTTAGAAATTCTTGATGTCTGTAATCTTTTTCTTTTCTATTTCTGTGATGCGGTTTTGTATGTATGAAAGAGTGATTTTTTTTAAAAATTTCATCTATTTTGCTGATATGTATGTCCAAAGTCACTAGAACAGTGCTTGACCTATTTTTAAAAAATTGAAATATATATGTGGAATGAACTATCAATAACAGATACCTGTCACACATGCTTGGGGGAATACAGGCAAGTAACTGGATGCCAATAGTAAAGAGACCTCTAAGAATCATGTCATACTGAGGGCAGTTTCATTTTGAGAAAAACAGACAAGAAGAGGAAGGAGAGGACTTGTGCTGAGCACCTGCTGTAGTTGATGTGTTCAACACCCAGGGAGGAAGAGGTATCTTTTTGCCTTTATTTTTTTTTTTTCATCAGGGAACCAAGTCTTCACAATCCATTAGAAATTATGTTTTAAAAGACTATTTATTTAAGTGATTCTGTGGTGTGTGATTGCAACTTTTAGTATTCTTATTGGAAATTACCCGTCAACAGATGAATAGAAGATCATGGGAATTTTGTCAATAACTTAAAATGTTCAGTTCACCGTTGATAAGAAAATTTTTTAAATATTAGACGCTCCTTTTTTTTCCAGCTTATTACCTAATTTTTTTTCAGTAAGACAGCTATTTCTCTCTTTTTTTCTTAAGTGACCAAAACCAAATAGTAATACTCCCTAATGTGCTTTTAGGACTTAGCTAAGGCAATACATTATAATACATAAGAATTTGATTACTTTATAGAAAATATTATATTTATATATATATATATAATATTTTATATCTTAAATAACAAGATACTATAATTATTTAATATTATCGATTTAAGTGTCTCCAGCCAAATCTTATGATTGTGAAAACTTTATAATAGTATACATTTTGTTCTTAACATGTGCAGTCGATAGCATTGTGTTAATCACTTTTTTGTCTTCAAAAGGATTTATTGCTTATATTTCAAGAAATTAACCAGGTAATCAGCAGCTCAGTTGCCAAGGGAATTAAGAGTAAAGTTTATGCCTCCCTATTGCCAGCTTACTTGTACAAAACAAATGTCAGAAGTAGCACATGATGGCTTAATTTACATGTATGGAGTCAGCACAAAACTAATAGTCTGAGGTTTGTTTGCTAACTGCTAGGTTTTAATGTTAAACAAATGAGTGTGAATTTTAACAGTACTGTTTCTCAGGCCCTCTTTGGGAGCCTGCTGTCTCCCTTCCTCTGGGCATTTTCTGAATATATTTTCTAATTCTGTAAGAACTAAGGAGGCAGCCTCTTTTGTCTCTGGCACCTGACCACCTCCCTAATACAATCAACAAGACAACCTTTACAGGAAAACAGGCCCTAAGCAGGCAGCCTTTTTTTTTTTTTCCATAGACCAATGCTACTGTTTTCTTCACACATTTTTTTTTTTCTTAAAGAGGGCAGAAATTCAGATTATTCCACAGGTTGCTAGAGAAATGACATTGTATTTTCTAAAGATTGATCCTACCTAAAATGACTATGGGTAGGGAGAATTCATGTTACTAATGCATTCATAACCAATGTGTCAAAAACATGCCTTAGGATATAAACAAACAAAAACGGTCTTTTTCTCCCACTGCCCCCTTACACTTTATTTAGGGGGTAAAATTTTCTTCTGTTTTTGAATATAGTCTCAGGCATGATTGTGACAGCCCTAGGGACACAAACAGGGTGTCAATTCAGTAAGTGGAGTTGAGTCCAAGTGAATAATCCTCACTTCAGCAATCTGATTTGCCAATAGTTCAATCCTTTCCCAGCTAAGCTTAGCTGTGGTGTGGAAGTCCCAAGTTGAAAATGGAAGTCCAGTTCTGGCTCCTTCTTCTTAGAGTTTCATAGTCCCTCCGCTTCCTATCTAGACGCTACCTTAGCCCCATCAGCACCAAGGTGTTCCCTGGAGGAAGAAAAGCTGTGAAAATAGCAAGATCTCGTTTACCTAGATAGCTTCATTCCCCAGTGGGGTTGATAGGCAGACTAGGCCATTATGAAAGTTGCCTTTTTCTTTCATGGAATCTTTAAAGATTCCTTGTTGACTTCTCTTGTATTCAGTTCCCTTAACGGATGTTACTATTGTAGTACCTTTGTAGCTCTTTCCTAGCCCCTGCATAACCTGCAGTATACAGCCAGTATACTTGTGGTAAGGTCCCTACAGGGACCCCTGCACCCCAGTTTAGCATATTTTATCCACAATAGGACAACTCTTCCCCTACTCCCTGTTGACCTTATCTGATCCAGAAGGAACCCTATATATCCCTTGCTCTATCAACTTCTGGGGGTTGCATACTCTCTCAATACTTTGGCATTTTCCTATCTGCTGTCAAAGCAGTTAATGAGCCTTTCCCTCTCACTCTGTATTTCTTTGGCATGCATTTCATACTAGTGAAATTTAACTTCCTTAGATCTGTCAGGCTCCATCTAGTCTTCTGTGTCTTTCCATTGTGGGGAGGTAATGCCCATCAACCTCTGGTGACCAGTAGGAGGGGAAGAGAGACCTTCAGCTCAATGATAGCTTTTTCTGGAAAAATAGCAGCAGATGAACCTGCAATAGTCTCTGCCACTGCCTGAGTGGGGAGCAAGTAGGTACCAACTGGAGGTGTGGGACAGCTGAAAAAGTAATATTGAGAAATAAACACAAAAGACAAGAAGTATATTTTCAAAGCCAGGGCTTTTAACTGGTGGAAGAGACCTGATGGGTTCAATCCTAACAAAGGGAAAAGCTCTGTGTATGCTTTATAGTGAAACACATCAAAGGGATTCAGGAAAACAGGATAAAAACAAGTTGTTTGGGGCTTTGCAGGTTAAGCCCATTTCCAGGCAGAATGTTTGAACCAAGGGCTGTGAACTAAAGCAGGGCCCCAGCATGATCTGGGCTTTCTGGAACCTGGAATTTCACCCAGGAGTTCCCAGAAAAGCAACATCCCTGCCTTTTGATGGCTCAAACAAACCCATAGTTCATACACGGCTTCCAGCAGAATAGGTAACTGGTTGTATAATAAACTTATGGTCCATCTACATATTTTACTCAATAATTTCTGCCTGTGAAAAGTATCTATAATGAGAACAGTCAAACATCAGAGACATTTATGAGAATATTACATAAAGTACTTCCTTTATGATAGATTAATATTGAAGAATTCTAGCATTAGATCCAAAATGCTAGGGTTGAATTCTTGAAAACAAAACACCACACTGGCTTCTTTTCATTATATACTGTGCTTCAGCAAATGTTTTCTCTAGCCATTACCTAAAGTTAACCATTGGTTACTATTTTGTGGCGAAGAAAAAATCATCTTCTATTTTATATAGAAAGAAGAAATATTTGACCATTTTTCCTTTGAGGAAATATTTCAAACTACTCTCAATCTACAGACTTCCTAAAAAAATAAAATAAATAAAGCATAAGTCCTCCCTCTCCTCCACTTATATATATTTACTAAAATATATTTTTTCTCATGAGAAGATTATTTGCACACCCATTCACACATTGCATGTCTGGAACTTACTGAATTCATCCATGCATGCAGAATTTCCCTGTTGTAGTTTGATGCATTTGAAGTTTTGTGATGATTATGTTCAGCTCAATTTTTTTTCTATTTTATGGATATAAAATAAATGACAGCTCCATTTATGTTTATTTATGTATGTATAAATATAATACGTATGTAGGTTAGTTCAAGGATTGAACCCAGGGGCATTTTGTCACTACACTACCTCCCAACACTTATTTTTTTCATTTTGAGGAAGTGTCTCTCTCTGAGTTGTGGAGACTCTCTTTGAACTTGAGATCCTCTTACCTCAGACTCCAGAGTATCAGGGATTGCCAGGTAGCTCCATCATGAACTGGCCTTGTAGTATTTTCATTACAGCAATTTTCCTTACTCAATTTCTCAGCAATACTTTGTTTGATACCACACAAACATTTTCTACTTATGATTCTATTTTGTAGCCATATTAATCAAACTCTACTCCATGACCTTGAAAGAGGGTCTAAATAGAGGCATTGCCCTTTAGCAGAATAAATTGACACAAGAAAAAACACTCCGTTCGGATTATGTGCAGCCAAGTAATTTCCTTAAATTCTCAAAAGAATTATTTTTTTATCCTCTATTAGAATGTACATAGCTAAAAAACTGCAGTTACATAAGTAATGCTGAAAGTAGTACAGATGATGGTGATAAATATACACACAGACACACAGACACACATTGCACATACATGTGATTAATTTGATTCATCAGTAATACACACATTTCTTAAATTGCTAAGCATGGATGACAACATCCAATATTCAAATAATTTAGAGAAATAAGATTTTTCCCTTAGGTGTTCTTGTTTCTTGTTTCCTTTCTTTTTATGTAGAACAAGAATATCTGAAGGATCTAGAAGGAACTATAGAAACCTTCAGCCAACAATCTGCCAATCTTTACTAATCTGCTTTTGACGCACACAAATGCATTTATATTTTCCTTAATAACATAAAGCTAAATTATTTCAAAATCACTTGACTCTTTGAATGGTTTATGACAGAGAAAAAGACTAAGGTGGCCAACATTACATTTTCTGAACATAAAAAGAAAAACATTTGCAAGTCTGGGGTCTAATCCAGGGCCTTGCACGTGCTAGGTAAGCACTCTGCCACTGAGCTACAACCCCAGCCCCCATTTTTTTAAACATTTAAAATCTGTATTCCTTATGGTTTAAATCAGTTTTTACTATAAGCAAACTATTGATTAACTCAATGATCCTTCCATTATTTATTTTTTAATTGTATCTATAATCATGCTGTACATTTTCCCTCATGTAAAACTTTTCTGGATCTTCTTCCACCAAATAAACCCTTTTCACACAGCTAATTTGTTATATTTCTATCTATCTTGTGGTTATTTTACCTCTGTCACTAGTACAGAAAACTCAGTAGTCCTGAATCACATAGGATGGGTAATGATTAGAACTTAGGAATTGGATTCTCAAAAATTTCCTACGGTGGTCAAGTTTCAAGCACTTGTAGCATTGACTACAAAAATGAACCCCAAGTTTAAAAATAAAGTATTTAATTTTTTTTAATTAGCTCACCTTAATTTGTATAAAGTGTCAGTTTGTAGTTCTTTGTTGTTGTTCTAATTAGTTATACATGACGGTGGAATGCACAATAAATGGAGTATAATTTCTCATTTTTCTGGTTGTACATGATGTAGAAACACACCAGTCGTGTAGTCATATCTGTACATAGGGTAATACTGTCTAATTCATTCTACTATTCTTCCTACTCCCATACCCGCTCCCCTCCCTTCACTCTCCTCTACCTAATCCAAATAACTCTGTTTTTCCCTGAAACCAAAACCAAACAAAGACATATCAAGGAAAGAAAACTTTGACTCATATCCTTGTTGAACATAGTTGCAAATATTTTCATTAAAATTCTGGAAAATTGCATACAAAAACATATTAAAAGGAGAGTGCACCATGATTAAGTGGGGTTCATTCCAAACATGCAAGGTTGGTTCAACATACGGAAATCAATAAACGTAATTCATCATATCTGTAGAAGTAAATCAAGAATAATATGATCATCTCAATAAACACAGAAATAGCATTTGACAAAACATAGGAACCCATTCATGTTCAAAACACTAGAAAAAAAAAAAAGGATAGTAGGAACAAACCTCAACATTGTAACAGGTTGTAGTTTTTATGAAATACGGAGAAAGTCATTGATCTCTGGAACAGTGTTCTAAGGGAGACTGTTGGCAAGGTAGTACTTTCTGGTTTAAAAGAAAACATCCTCTGCTAAATATCTAGCTCATTTGGTTACCCCAACCAATCAGCAAAATCAGCATCAGAAATTCCTTCATGATATAGATGAACTGCACTTAATCATTATTGCACCCAAAGTGGCAGTCAAAATGATTCTGATATAGAAGATATGAAGAAAGCAATTCTTTGAGAAAGAAAACTTTAATAGCCAAAAGCTCAGGATAATGGTTTTTAAAGATTTAAGAAAAATTATTCAAAAGTCAGGGATGCACATGATGACAGGATATATATGCAAGTGATAGAGGGATTAGGTCACCCCCACCCCCACTTTTTATCTCTCTCTACTACATACACTCTGATATTGATATAAAGATCATTTAGGCCATGGACAGATTCTATTTGATGTCTGTTGAATAGGAAGCTAGGTCTAAATAACACTCTTGCAAACTGGGGCATACATTGAAGATCTTGGTTCTATCACCAAATACCAATGCTGAGACTGTGACAGGACTTTTAATACCAATAAGATCACTTCAAAAGGATATGAGATATTATTTACTTAATCCAATAAATATATAAAAATTAGAAAAGGCATGTGGTGATCATGACACTGTTTTAATATTTTGAAGAGCAACTGAGTTACGTTGTATTATCTTTGCCTACTGCCTGAGAATTTAACAAGAACCAAGCTCGAGGAGGATCTTTTATTTTAGTCTCCGAGCATAATTACAATTTATGTGCTTGTGGAAAATGTTTATTGAAATGTGAGGTTTTTCTGAGAGGCATGATGCTTGAAATCCAAACTTGGAAATTGGAGTTGGTAAGACTAAAATTAACTTCCATATAGCCACTAAACAGATCCAAGCTAATTAAATGAAAGTCCAAAAGCTTAAACTATCTCCATTCAATTTGCCTGAGTTCAAGAATGCTCATTATGAATATATTCCATTATCTATAAGTGCATCTATGCATAAAAAATTCCATGAAATAAAACTATATATGAAATTATTCTTCAATAAGTTTTCTAGAACCCACTTTACTATTTTTATGCTGTTACACAGGAATCTATTTTATTTTTGGTCTTTTAATTGGCTCAGAAATAAAGCATTTTTAAGGGAACAAAATAAATTAAGAGATTTAAAAAATATTTTGATATTAAATGTATGACATACACCACCAAAAATGGTGTGCAAAATATATTATAAATTTTAAAGTAACAAAGAATAGCTATGTATACATATCCTACTTAATTAAAAAATACTTAAATGTGTAAAATATTTATAAATGTTATAAGTTGTAAGGAAATAGATGATGTAGAAATACCTATATATTAGGAAGTATATATTAGATTTGTGTGTGTGCATGAGTAATGCATCATCAGTAAATTTAAATAAGTTGCAAATCAATAAGAGAAAAAGTTATTGCAATAATATAAATATTTCTCCTCTCTGTAGATACTCTCTATTTACATAAAAAAAATGTATATTTGCTCTTATTATTGAAAATTTTACTTATTTAAGTGCTATACATTTATGCAAATTTACAAATTAAAGGCTGGAATTCAACCCCCAGTGACCCAAGAAGGCAGTCTCTGCCTCTTTGTAGCTAGTTGAATACAATGACAGAAGTTAAGGACAGTTCAAGTCCAACTAGCTGGGTGTATACTTCTCCAGCACGAACCTAACATTTATGACATTGAACTCATCATCTGGAGAAGCACACGGGAAACTGTAACAGAAGTGATTTGCAGCCCCTGCCCCCACCAGGAATGGTGTCCCAAAGCTATATAAATCTCATTTAATGGGCTGGTTTTCCTTGTTATTGTGGGATACCAACCAAGTCTTACCTGGTGAGTGCACTCATTGGATTCTGTATAACTCCAGAAAGAACATTTATGACCTCTGGAAATAGTCCATAGACTTAATAATACACACATCTTTAGGAAAATGTGTGTGCATGCTATGTTTAAAGTTAACAAATTTCTCTTTTTCATTAAAAATTTGGTGTTAGGTATAGAAAATACATATGTGTAATCATTGGAAAAAGCACTGCAAAAAAATAAAAGGTTGCTTTTAAAAAATAAAGTTGTTTTCCCTATGATGACTTATCATAGCTTGCAAGTAAAAAAAAAAATGGAAACAATAGTAGAGAATCAAGTTGTGCTTATGTTTGATGTGTAAAGTAAAATTCAGTTTGAATCTAAATTTGTTATCATACCATATATGAACTGTAATTCCCTGCAAAGTTTTAGGCTGTGTTCTGTACATCAACATGCTGCCTATAGTGCAATGATAATTCACAATTTCCTAGGTACCATGGCGCTTTTCCCCTACAAATCATCCTGCCCCAAATGGCAAATACCTAACTCATTAAAACTCTAAAATGTTTTCTCTTTCCTGATAGATTATAATTTTCATATGCGTACCTCACCCCTAGACAAATTTATTAGCTTTTTCTGGAAGTATTATAGCAGGGAACACATACAATATTTATTGTAACAATATCTTAATTATTAATAACACTTCTTATTACTTTAGTAACATCTACCCTTTACCAACGTCCTGAAATGTACTTAGTTCTTTGATAAGTGCTCAGAAATATTTCTAATAATCCTTACTGCATTAAGTTTCCCTTAACAGAGAAGGAAACAGAGGCATTAGCAGATAAACTGTTTTTCCCCAGGTCTCATATGTGATAAACAATGGAATCACAATTCCTGACCTGATCAGTTTGCCTCCAGTTTTCAAACTTTTTCCCACTTCCCTTCAGTGTCTATCTGTATAATCTAATGCCATACTATGCATTCAGCAAAATGAATATTTTGAATTTTAGCAACATTAATGTGCAACGTTGCTTGATGTTCTGAGTAATTTGGAGGAGTTTTGTATGGGTTCACTATGAAAATCATAAGAAAGCATTAACCTGTTATAGAAACATACTTTTTTACTGTGTTGCAATTTTTTGATTGAATTGTTAAACTTAAGCTGTGAGAGAAATATAGTTAATCATTTTAACGGAAGCACTTAATATCTTCCAGTTTGATCTTTTAATGCTTGTATATTAACTTGAGAATTGAAACTCTTTTTTACTTGCTGAGTCAGATATTTTGAATTTAAAGGTAAATTACATGTTGTTATCAGTCCAATATCACATCCAGTGCAGTTGTCCTCTGTATATGTTTCCACAGTAGCCTCTGTGATTATCTTCAGTGATAAATTTATCAAATATCCTGTATGTGTTGTGTTGAAAATAGCTGCAACACACATAAAACTGCATACATATTATTTCACTTATTTTTTTTTCAAGTAAACATTTTATTTGGAATATAATAGACACAGAAAGAGGCAAATATCATAAGATAGAGTTGTGTGAATTTTAGACAGCGTTTCACTAACCAAATCAAGATATAGAGCATCAATAACACCTAAAAAAACTTCCTAAATGACTTCTCAAAGGTGTTAATTTCTAAAGGTAATTTTTCTGACTTCTTTTACCAGGGATTTTTAGTTTGTCTTCTTTTTTTTTTTTTTTTTTTTTTTGCAGCTTTTTAATTTTTAATTTTTATTTTTATTTTTTTATTTTTTTCATCTTTCATACATTTGATTCATGTGAGTTATGCTTTTCCATTTTTACCCCAAATACAAATTACAGAATCACATCAGTTATACATTCACAATGTTTACATAATGCCATACTAGTGACTGTTGTATTCTGCTGTCTTTCCTATCCCCTACTATCCCCCCTCCTCTCCCCTCCCATCTTCCCTCTCTACCTCATCTGTTGTTGTTCCATTCTCTCCCTCCCCCCACTTTCCCCTCACAACCTCATATATGTGATTTCGTATAATGATGTGGTTTTCCTTCCGTTTCCATGCAATTTCCCTTCCCTCTCCCTTTCCCTCCCTTCATTTGTCTCAGTTTAATGTTAATCTTTTTCTCATGCTCTTTCCCCCTGTTCAGTTCTTAGTTGCTCTCCTTAAATCAAAGAAGACATTTGGCATTTGTTTTTTAAGGATTGGCTAGCTTCACTTAGCATAATCTGCTCTAATGCCATCCATTTCCCTGCAAATTCCATGATTTTGTCATTTTTTAGTGCTGCATAATACTCCATTGTGTATAGATGCCACATTTTTTTTATCCATTCATCTATTGAAGGGCATCTAGGTTGGTTCCACAATCTAGCTATTGTGAATTGTGCTGCTATGATCATTGATGTGGCAGTATTCCTATAGTATGCTCTTTTAAGGTCCTCAGGGAATAGTCCGAGGAGGGCCATAGCTGGGTCGAATGGTGGTTCCATTCCCAGCTTTCCCAGGAGTCTCCATACTGCTTTCCATACTGGCCGCACCAATTTGCAGTCCCACCAGCAATGTACAAGAGTACCCTTTTCCCCACATCCTCGCCAGCACTTATTGTTATTTGACTTCCTAATGGCTGCCAGTCTTACTGGAGTGAGATGGTATCTTAGGGTGGTTTTGATTTGCATTTCTCTGACTGCTAGAGATGGTGAGCATTTTTTCGTTTCATGTACTTATTGATTGATTGTAGGTCCTCTTCTGAGAAGTGTCTGTTCAGGTCCTTGGCCCATTTGTTGATTGGGTTATTTGTTATCTTATTGTTTAATTTTTTGAGTTCTTTGTATATTCTGGAAATTAGGGCTCTATCTGAAGTGTGGGGAGTAAAGATTTGTTCCCAGGATGTAGGCTCCCTATTTACTTCTCTTATTGTTTCTCTTGCTGAGAAAAAACTTTTTAGTTTAAGTAAGTCCCATTTGTTTATTCTTGTTATTAACTCTTGGGCTATGGGCGTCCTATTAAGGAATTTGGAGCCTGACCCCACAATATGTAGAACGGAGCCAACTTTTTCTTCTATCAGGTGCGGGGTCTCTGATTTGATATCAAGCTCCTTGATCCATTTTGAGTTAATTTTTGTGCATGGCGAGAGAAAGGGATTCAGTTTCATTTTGTTGCATATGGATTTCCAATTTTCCCAGCACCATTTGTTGAAGATGCTATCCTTCCTCCATTGCATGTTTTTAGCCCCTTTATCAAATATAAGAAAGTTGTAATTTTGTGGATTGGTTTCTGTGTCCTCTATTCTGTACCATTGATCCACCTGCCTGTTTTGGTACCAGTACCACGCTGTTTTTGTTACTATTGCTCTGTAGTACAGTTTGAACTCTGGTATCGCTATACCTCCAGATTCACACTTCCTGCTTAGAATTGTTTTTGCTATTCTGGGTCTTTTGTTATTCCATATGAATTTCATGATTGCTTTATCTATTTCTACAAGAAATGCCTTTGGGATTTTGATTGGCATCGCGTTAAACCTGTAGAGAACTTTGGGTAATATCGCCATTTTGATAATGTTAGTTCTGCCTATTCATGAACAGGGTACATTTTTCCATCTTCTAAGATCTTCTTCTATCTCTCTCTTTAGGGTTCTATAGTTTTCATTGTATAAATCTTTCACCTCTTTTGTTAGGTTGATTCCCAAGTATTTTATTTTTTTTGAGGCTATTGTGAATGGAATGGTTTTCCTCATTTCCATTTCAGAAGTTTTGTTGCTGATATACAGGAATGCCTTTGATTTATGCGTGTTGATTTTATATCCTGCCACTTTGCTGAATTCATTTATTAACTCTAGCAGTTTCTTTGTAGACCCTTTTGGGTCTGTTAAGTATATTATCATGTCATCCGCAAATAGCGATAATTTAAGTTCTTCTTTTCCTATTTTTATGCCTTTAATTTCTTTTGTCTGTCTGATTGCTCTGGCTAGCATTTCAAGAATTAAATTGAATAGAAGTGGTGAGAGAGGGCATCCCTGTCTAGTTCCAGATTTTAGAGGGAATTATTTCACTTATAAAATGCATCTTATGACTATCAACAGATTAACAGATAAAGAAATTCTGGGGTATATGCACAATGAAATACTATTCAGTCTTAAGAGAGTAAATAACTGTTTGTACCACAATAAAATGATTTTTAGTTAGTTCTATTTAGCCATTCATTAACACATATTTATTTTAAAATATCACGTTGTACATGATAAGTGTATACAATTCTTATTTGTCCAATTTAAAGTGAATGAATGAATTAAAAATTCTAAGGTAATATTACATATAGCTATTTAAACTATTTATCATATAAGTAACAAATATTATGTCAACAATAATACATGATTCATTCCTTTTCTAAATTAAATAATTTTGTACAGTAAGTCATTCTTGGGAAAGTATTTCCTGAATTGTTTATGCAGAGAGTTTTAGGAAAATGTTAACCTTTCTCTGGATTAACATGAGAGATTGCAGGACATAAAACTAAATTTAAATAACACCATCTTCCCTCCTATAAAACAGGCTTGAGGCACACCCAGCTTTTTTTTTCCCCCCAATTTTTTAAAATAATTCCTTTATCGTGTTTAAGTTGCATTTCTGTATATATTTTACAGAAAATCAAGTGATTATGCTAATATGTGACTTCTTGTCATTAGCTGAATCTAGATATATTTATCGCTTTCCTCCTGGCCTTCATCCTCCTCTCTTCTTTCTGTCCTGCCCTTCTCCCCTCCTCCTGGTTGCTGTCCCTTTAAGTACTTAGGGAGCATGCATTGCTCTTGCCAGGATTCATGATGTCTCAACATCATAAACTTTTCTCTTTACTTTCCCTCTTTAATAAGATTAGTTCCATGTCTAAGAGCAAAAGTCCAAGATCAATAAAATGGTCTCTCTGCTTCCAAATATGCTGTCATCTGGACTTTGAAAGAAAGTGACTGAGCATTTTCATCAAGTATCCAGTTGAGGGGGAGATTTCAGATCCCAAGTAAGGCCCGGGATAGCAAACCATTTCTCTTCATTCAGGGTCAGGGCAAAAGTTTCCTTCAGTGCAAGAGTAGAGATAATATGATTTCTTGATTTTTTTTAATGCCATTAATTACAAATCTTTGAGTCCACTTCTCAGTTCAACACTTTTTTGAAAGAATCATTTCATGTTACTAAAATATTTATTAAATGACTTGATTGTCATTTGGTTAAGACCAAATCAGTTCCCCCAGGATGTAATGACAGGAGTGTTTAGAAAGTCAATAACATGAAAACTATACTCATTATAATGCTTTTTATTAGCATTAATTTTTGGAGCTCTTTTTGTGTTCTAAATTTCATTAATAAATATTTCTTGTGTAAATCAAGTAAACATTCTAGAATATTTTTTGGTGACTATCCAGTTATGATTTTTACATGACTTACATTGGTCAAAATAAGCCTGATTGTTGTATTACTTGAAGACAGGTGATTATTTCTGAAATATTTGGTAGTAGAAAGCACCTTGATAGAGCATTAATTCTAGTGAGAAGTAAATAACTTAGATGCATATATATTTTTTTAATTTTCTCTGTCCCTAAATGGTTGGAGATTCCATGTCATTCTTAAGCCTGAATGTTTTATCATCCTATCAATGAAGAATGTCTTCCTTGGTTCTTCCTCTGGTTTCCTTATTTTTGGACAGGGGGAAGATCTTGGCAGAAACCCCATTATAAAACCATTTTTTTATATTGAAGATGAACTTACCTTTTTAGCTGTTTCTTCTATAGAATTCATCTTAATTCCTTCAAAGTATAAACAGGGCAATATGTTGCTGCTCATAGGGGCAAATTGATGGTGTTCATAAAATTCTCTTTGTTTTTCCCATTAGAACAACGTAAGTGTGGAGGATTATTAGTTGTGGTGGTGCTAAAACCAGATAATTGTGCATAAGAAAATCCATCATGAAGAGTTTAGTCTAAGCTGTATTTTCTGGATATAGCTGGAAATACTTCTATTTTTTTTTTAAACTGACAAACACATTAATCTAAACTTTAGTAACTGCTGAATGGATGTCTATTATTGTGCCAGATGTAGAGAATACAAAAATGAATCAGACTTGTCCCTGACTTTACATAGCTCCCAAACTATGTTTAAAAGGCTCCTTTTCTCCCATCCTCTCTCTCTCTCCCTCTCTCTCTCTCTCTCTCTCTCTCTCTCACACACACACACACACACACACACACCAAAATAACGTTATTATTATCTTATGTGCTAGTGTATTATGTGATTATGTGAATACTTAGAACAGATTAAGTTCTATATAATTAAATATTGTGTGTAAGCCTGCATAACCATCCCACAGATATTAGGAACCCTTATAAGCACCACAGAAATGTTCTTATGTTCATTTACAGACAAATCACACCATGGAGAATAACTACCATTCAGATTTTTACACACAAATCACTTTATTATATTCCTGAAATTTAAAAAAAAACACAAACAGTTCTGTCATATAAATGAGATCAATACATATGGACTCATTTGTATCTGGTTTTTATAACTCAACATTTCTGAGATGTATTATGTTGTTTTGTGTATCTTTAGTTCATTCATTTTTATTTCTGTGTAGTGTTTCTTTCCCTCTGGCTATACCACAGTATGCTTATCCATTCTCCAGGATACTCATGAGACTTATTCCCAGTTTGGGGCTCCCATAAATAATACTGTTGAGCACATTGTAGTCATTTTCTTCTAGTGGACATTTTTGCACTCATGCATCTTGGGTCTTTGCTTAAGAATAGAATTGCCAGGTCATAGACTAGGTATATGTTTAACTTTAGAATATGGGGTCCAACATATTTCTAAAGTTGTTAAATTGATCAATATTCTTATGTTACAGTCAAATTCAGGACTGTACTAGTACACTAGACTTATGAAAAATCCACAGCATGACTATGGCAATAAGAGCACAGTGCCTTCTCTAGCAGTATCAAGAAGGGTTCTCATCAGAAACCCTATCACAGAGCATTCTATGATCCGGGATAGAAAGGCGAGTAGCTCTTTCTGGGGAATGTTATGCTATGTTATACAAATCAGAAGGACCTGAGTGAGATATTTGATCTGCAACAAAAAGTGACTTGTAGTGAGTTTTCTAAGGGACAAAATGTGTAAACTTGTGTCCCAATAACTTTCCATTCTTGATTCACAACCAATTTAAGACTTTTAATTGTCTTTTCCAGAGTTAACTATCATAGACAATAATAACTATCATATTTGTCTCAGAAAAAAAGAGTATGTCCTACTTTTTTAAAAATTCTTTTTAGATACTAGTATCTAGGCATCAGCTATTCAGTGTGGTCCCCTGGATATCAGCCTTTAGGACACTTCCACTTTCTGGAAGGTCCAATGATCTTTGGCTTATATGAGTTAAATCTTCTGTATCTAATTGTAAATATTCAATTATTCAAATTATTTCCTTTCATTATAATCTACCACAAATAAAAACCTTCAAAATAGTCTTATTTGCTCTGTATGTTATTGAATTTGTTATGGCAGGAAAAAAGCTTCCATTTTACATTATGTTTAGATTCTGCAGAAAAAATAAGTCTATGCATATTGTTCCCCTAATATTTGCTCAACAAATTATTAAAAAGCAGTCTTCTAAGTATATTAAAATTACCATTGAATTATTGTTAGCCAGGAATGAACATTATTCTCTTTAATTAGGTATATATAATATGATCAAAATTTTAATCTGAAACAAACATTAAATGTGATTGCTTTAATATTATTTATCAAAACTCACTTATGCTAGTAATTGTGCCATAATTTTCTCTTGATGTATATAAATTTATCAGTGTAAGATAAACAAGTACCCTGGTTTTGTCCTGGTTGTAACACATCCAACTCATCAACATGACTCTTATTATTTATAATTAGATTATTTTAGTGTTATTTTAATTATTTTAGTGTCCCTTAACTACCTAATGTTTAATGCTAGAATATACATGTCAAAATCAAAAGCTTGTTTCTGTGAATTTTGTTTTGGTCAAATATAGCATGTCTCAGGGCCAGAACAACAAATTTAAAAGATTATCAGAATAAACAGAAATAGGTAGGCAAATTTTGGCGTCCCCTAAAATGTTAGGCTATGTGTCAGGATTAATATAAGCCCATATAGAATATAAATGTTATTTGAGTTCTTAGAATTTTAGATTATTCATATCAGAGCAAACTTCAAAAACTAAGGAGAATGGAGAAGTGATTACATATGTGAGTCAATAATTACGTTGTTTTTTTTTTTTTTTTAAGATTTTAAAATATCAGAGCAATGGCATCTGAGCCATAAACACATACAGTGTTCTGGTGAAACTCCAGCTCCTGTCAATGGCTGCATCTTTATTTTTGTAGCACTGGCAACAATGCCATTTTAAATCTTTTGATGCAAACTGCTTGAAAGGAGCCTTTGGTCAGTGTCACGTTCAAATTGATAGAATTTGAGTTATAATGATTGCAGGCATTATTCAGAGAGCATTGAGGTCACCTCCCATGCTTCTCCCACTTTGGTAGTCTGACAGTAGGTAAAGTGCCACCAGAGAAAGAGAGGTGTTTGTTCTTTCCCAATCTGAAGATACTATGTGAACAGTCTGGACTCATCAAAAGAATCAGAGCAAATAAATGTGTTTTCAAGCACCACACAAAGCAATCTATGTTCCCTAGCAACAAAAGCTGGGGTTTTCAGTCATAAGACCCAGATTCTACATGTTGAAAAATGAAGCTCCTCTGTTCCTATATATCAGATATTATACATCTGAAGAGAATATGACAACCCTAGCTACTCTTCCTGAAGTGGTAGAGATAATTTTTTAGGGCATTATTATATTTTAAATGTTTGTGAAGGGCTGACTCAGGAAATTTTACCACAAATTTGACTCAGAGAAATTGTGTGAACAAACTTAATCTTTTGCACAAATAGGTTTGTTGAATACCTGATGCATGCAATGTTGTGTGTAATTAAAGGCAAGTTTTTAAAACTAAATACTGGATTCATATGTGAGTTTTCTATGATAGCATTTTATTCAACTTGCATTTATTGAATACCTGATTTGTGAATGACACTTTCTAAAGAGTCATGGGGGGTTATATTGAATGCCTTACCTCTTACTTTTACAGAATTTTGCATTTTTCTAGACTTTACAATAAAACAATTGCTACCACATTCATTTTGTGATAATTGCAACATTTTTGTTTTAGTCATGATTGATGGATTTATGAGGACACATGTACATCTGAAAAACCACATTTAATATTGAGTACAAAAACAGTTGTTAAAACCAAAGTATTTAAAACTGTTAACTAGTGAATAATCACTGATTTTAATGGTAGAAAAAAGTGGCAATCATAAATATGATTCACCAAGTAGGAAGCATTTGATAGAATAAATTATGTTAAATAAAAATATAGTACTCTCTAAAGAATTATTCCTGAATGTTTTTTAATATTTAGTCCAGAAATATGTTAAGTAAAGGGAATTTTGGGATCCCCCAAGAACCTTAACTTTCTATAATATACAGGATAGCTTAAAGCCTCATTCTGGAGAATGTGATAAATATATTCAGTGTTAGTACTTATGCAACATGAATAGTGATACTTCCTATATTCAGATAACTTGAAGATTTCAGGACAGGTGGGAACAGTTACATGGAGAACATGAAAATTGCCATATTGGGAAACACATTGGAAACTAGCTTTAAAGAACACATTGAATTGTCAAGGCTGTCCTCCATAGTAATTTTTCAAGTTCAGCGTAAACTTCAAACATTCCCAAGTTACTTAGTGGTTGTTTTATTATTTTCCTATTTTGGTTTTTAAGTCAACCCCCTTTGAACCAGTATATCATACTTAATGGTGGAGTGAAATATGTCCTTAAGGAAGCAAGTATTGATAGTTTGGCATTATTAGTATATAGATAGATAGATAGTCATATGCAAAAGAAAAGAATACATATATATTTCCACTTATTCCTTGCCTAGAACTCTCATGACTGATCATGGAATACAAATGGAGAGAATCTTGAAAGCTCAGATAATTCAATTTATTAAGCAGAGTTTGGGTTCCTAGAGAGTGTTAGTTCACCACCTCTTTTAACCATACGTCAGGAGCTCTACTTTCAGAAGCTAGATATTTCACTGTTTTTGTTGTTTCATTTTGAAGATCCCTCATTATTAATAAGTTCTTATCTACCACATATATTTGGGGTTAGTCTTTCCTCTAGGCCAAAAGAAGTTGACTGTCTCTTCTTCAAGTCCTTTCCAGATTTAAGGTCTTCTCACTAAGTATAGTCGAATAATAACTATATAACAAGGTAATTAAATTCTTGATCTGAAACTTTCATACTCTGCCAGTGATCTCTAAGGGCAGATTTTAGAAAGCTATCAATAAAATGTGTGCCATCATAGAGACCCACATCCCTGAAATTCTCTCCTTTATGCTGTTTTGACAGAGTGAAAGTTGGCTGACCTTTAACTAGTATTGAATGTATGCTTGTGAGGTGAGCAGGGTCTATTGAGCCATATTTGGTTGCATGCATGGGTAACTGCAAAATACAATGACCTTTAAGCTAATAGACTGAGTGAATGTTTTTGTAGCCAAGTAGAAAGACAAAATTGCGTACCAATGTAATACTTTACAATGAAGAAACAACTTTTTGGTGCTGAGGTCTTTTTTAGGAGGCCATATTGGCACATCTGCTTATTGATTCTTTAGTCTTAGAAACACACTTACAGGGTTAGATTAGTGCTGGTCATACCGCTCCTGTCCGCATGTCTCAGCACCCTCTTACAACTCCAATTTCCTATCCTTAGTGTTCTGTTTTGTTTCTTGAGAATTGCTTTATATTTTCTTAATACTTTAACATTTATATCAAGTAGTTTCAGGTCCTACATGGAAAAGCCTTCCATAATAGATTAAAAACAAAATAAGTAAATAAATCTTGAGTCAAGGAGAGTATGTCTCACCTGCAAAATTTTAAGACTTCCAAAACTCCACAGCAGCATGAAAGAATGCAGTAATTTGCATTAATTTGCAGTAATTCTACTGGATGGTGAGTTCCTTAAAATCTACTATAAAAAGTAGTAGAAGTAGTTTGTCTCACTTATGTTTACTCCTTTTATATTGTTTTATTTCTTTATGTGTTCATTGACATAGCCTATAGTCCCAGAATTTCTTTTGCTTTCTTTTTATACTTTTATAAACTCATTCTAGTACATATTTATTATTTTAAGAAAATAAATTTTGAAACTCATATTTTAATTCATGAGCCTTAGATTGGAGTATGCCTTTTGAGAAAATATTTTAAAGATAAAACTAGTATTTCTGGTAACTGCTTTTAAAACTATGTTGTTGTTATGGTTTGGATCTAGAATGTCCCCTAGAAGTTCATTGTTAATATATGATTCCTATGCAGGAAGGTTCAGAGGTGGGGCATTTGGGTAGTGTTTGAGTCATTAGGGCTCTGATGGATTTATCCATTGACAGCTGGGTAGACAACTGGGAGGCGGACCTAGTTGAAGGCCACCTAGGTCATGTCATTGGTTTGTGAAACTCTCTGAGTCTGCAGACATTGTTACTACTTCCTTCTCCTACCCTCTCACTACACTTATTGTTAATGAATACTAGTCTAAAACAGACAATATCATATTAAATTCAACCGTATTCTTGTGTCCCTGTAGGATTGGGATGCAGATTCCTCAAGAGCAGATACCATGTTTTTGCATTTTTCTTTTGTCACCTTTCAGGCCATCTGACATGAAATTGATGCTCAATAAATATTTTCTCAGTAAATAGTAAGAGATGCTCAGGCCAGTGCATAATTACTGCCTATTTAAATATTTATGAGTCTCACTGTGTTACTGTACTGTAATGCTGCAGTCTGGCTGGGCAAAATAACCCAGTGGGGGGGCAGGGTGTGACAAGCAACTTGTGAAGATTGAAACAGCGGGAGCCCTTTATTATGGGACAGCAGAGGTATACATACCTAACTAATTACACACAGCTTAACTTAATTAACATCATCTAGATACAGCAGTCAGTCATTAAGGAATCCTCATCATCTTAATGGCTCGCTGGCTGTTGCTTCACAAACCACTCCTCCTGGCAAAGTGCCAGGCACCATCTTGACTTGGTTGTGGCCCTCAACACTGTAAAAATACATAAGATCAATTTATGAAGAGGAAAAGTTTATTTTGATTCATAGTTTTGGAAGGTTCAGTCCATAGCCAATTGGCCCCATTGTTTTCAGGTTTGTGATGCAGCAACACATGATGGCAGAGCCTGTGTAGTGGAGCTAAGAGCCACTCGTGGCTGGAATGGGAAGGACACAGAGAGAGAGGAAGATTCTGGGGTCCTATTATCTCCTTCTAGGGCAAACCCCAATGACCTACAACCTCCCAATTGGTCCCACCTCTTAAAGACTCAACCACTCGAAATTGGGGACCAAGCCCATGGGCCTTTAGGTACATTCCAGATCCAAATGATAGCACTCTCATTTAGGGGAAAAGAATACCAGAGTTATAACAAGAATCTAGGGATTGGCATCTTCAAGCAGGGAAAGTGTTGGTTGTTTGGGAAATAGAATTCTCAGAGTATGTGCAGAAAAATAATCATTTGGTCCAAAGGAAACTCAGACTTGGAGTGCTCTGGATCAATAAAGTAAAGCTATACAGATAGTTTCTCTGTGGAATTTAATCTGTCAACATGGCCTTTGAATCAAAAGTATATAAATCTGGGGGATCCTATTCTGGATTTATAAATCAGTATTTGTTTTGGTTTCATCTGATTTTATAGTGCATGTCTTTTTTCATGTTTAACAAACATGACTATTTTTAAACAATTTATTTCCCTTCTAATGGACAATATGTTCATCTAACTAAAAAAAACCCCATACATTATAAGATAATATTTAATGAAAAATCTCCATTCTGCCTGTCCATTAGCCACTTTCTAATGTAGGCTACAAGGGTTATAATATTCTGATGTGTTATTATTTTTTTGCATATATTAGGAGATGCATCTATCTATTTTCTTTCAAAAAGCATCTTATGTTCACACTATCACTCCATTTTTCTCTTTCCACCTAACTCTATTTTTTTTTTTTTTTTTTGGAGATCATTCCGTATCAGAATATTTGTATTTTAAAGTCACATAGTAACATATCATAAACTGTGCTATGCATAATCTTATCACTCCCACACTGGTGACAATTTGCCTTAGATTGTTTTGCTATTGTAAATAATAATATCATTACTATTGAATATTTTTGCATATTTTAAAGTGTATCTATCAGTTATCAAAAGCAGGATGGACAATAGAATATTTGTAAGATTGCTAGACATTGAAAAGCTGACAGATTTTGATAAATAGATTTATAGTCCTTAAGCAATATATGACAGTGCCAATTTTCCCACACCTTGAGTAACACAGTATGCTCTGTAATTTTTAAAATTTGAGGATGGAAAAATGCTATTCACTATAATTTTCTTTGTTTTTTTTTGTTTTTTTTTTTTTACTTACTGTTTTCTCATGTATTTTTTAAACTGACACAAAAATTGTACATACTTACAGGATACCATGTAATGTTTCAATGAATGTATGTATTTTAAAATATTCAAATCAGTGTAAACATTTCCTCAAACATCTTTATTTATACTGTAATTGTTCAAAACCCTTTCTTCTAATTTTTTTTAAATGAAGTATATTTTTTGTAACTAAAGTCACCCTACTGTGCAATGGAACACTAGAATCTCTTTCTCCCATCTAACTGTAACTTAGTGCTCATTGATCAGTCTTCCTCTCCCTTCCTCCTACTCTCCCAAGTTTCTGGAAATCACTCTTCCACTCTCAGATTTTTTAAATTTCACTTATGAGTGATTCATGTGGTATTTGTCTTTTGGTGCCTGGATTATTATACTTCACATAATGATCACCAGTTCTATCCTATTGTTGTAAATGAGTAGACTTCATCCATTTAGTGGCTGAATGATATTCCAAGGTGCATATGTATCACATTTTCTTTATACATTCATCAGTTGATGGATGCAGGTTGTTTCCATTTCATGGCTGTTGTAGATAATTATCTGGTAAACATGGAAATACAGATTAGGTTTTGTGTTTAAATAGTAGGGTTGATTCTTTTTAAAGATGATTAGATTTCGATGGCTTCTACTGTTTCTTCCTTGGTAATTCATGTGTTAGATTTCCTATTTCTTTAATATCATTTTATCATAATATTATAAATTTTATCTATGTTTCATATTAATTTGAAGAGGATATTAAAATAGCCTTTGATTTTTTTTTTATGTTCCCTGAATGATCATTACTTCCTCATTGTGTCTCATATTGGGTATTTCTGCGTCTTCCTTTCATTGTTTGGGCTAGTTCAGTGATTCTTAACTGGGGCAGCTGTGATCCACTTGAGGAGATATTTGGCAATGTCCACAGATATTTTTGTTGTTAAAAGCAAGCTATTGGCTTCTAGTAGGAAGAGAACAGAGATATTGCTTAATAATCCAATATTACACAGTGTAGCACCCCCCCCAACAAAAAGCTATCTTTCCTGAGTGTCAAGATAGACACATCCTGGAAGCTAAAAAGATATTCCTATTATTTTTCTTTCAAATAACCTGTTTTTCTATTATTTACAAGACTTACCATTTGGTTTTTAATTCATTGATTTTTGTTTTCATTAACCCAGTATTCTTCATTCTGCTCTCCTTAGGCTTAGTTCATCTTTTAATTTCTGAAGATGGATGCTTATTTCATTAATTTTCATTGTTTCCTTATATAAGTATATATCACAGTGATTTTGTCTTTGAACACTGGTTCAGCCATATCCCACAGGTTCTGATAGTGTGTTTTCAATATTAGTGAGTGATTGTGTGTGTGTTGTTTGTAATAATCAAGAAGTTGGCATTTTTGATTTAGTGTAGCTTTTAACAGGCTAAGTACTTTCAGTCCTCTATTTCTCTAAACGGTATTTGATTTTCCAGTATAACCAGTAATGGAATTAGTATATTTCCTCTTTATTCCTTCCTCCTTGATAATCTTGGTGTTTGCTTTGAGCCATTCAGTATACTTAGATCACCATTACTTATTCTGAAGTATTAAAAATATCCTTTACCCTCTACTATTAGAAGTGAGAAAATTATAACACTTATTCACTCTCCTAGTCATGACCAAGGCATGTAGCATTTACATTCTCTTCAGCCACTTTAATCCTTGCATATATTTAAATGATTGTTCAAAAAACAAATGGATACAAATTTTAGTACCAATCTTTGAAAAACTATCTCTTTGTTGGATGAAATTCTTCCCTTAGAAGTGCTTATTAAAATAATATTCCCTGAATTTTTGCATATTAAAAATTGTTCTTGTTTGTTTTTGTACTTGAATACTCTGGCTAGATACTAAAGACTTGGCTTATTCTTCACTTTCCATGAGGATTTTGTGGGTATCGCTTCACTGCCTTCTAGAATTGAATGTTTCTGGAGAGATATCTAAGGTCAGCATTATTTTTCTCTTTGTAATTGACTTGTTCTTATTTCCTGACAGCTCAGAGGAATCCTTTCTTTATCCATAAGGTTAGATGATTTAAAAGGATCTATCTTTAAAACATAAAATTTTCTTTTGATGACCAAGAAAATAATGATAACATCATAAAATGAGAATTTATAAATAATAAAGAAAGTAGAGATAAGGGACTCTGAGAGATTGAAGGGAGAATTTATTTTCTGACCAAATATCAGATTAAGGTTTTCATAGGATTTAAGCTGGGCCTTGAAGGATTAGGAAATTGGAGACTGGGAAAGGACAGAATTCAGGTGGATGGAATTTGAAAAATTGTGTGATGTAATCTCTGGGCAACAAATCAACTATTTTACTAAAATCTGAGCAGCTTGACTTCAACGAGTACTTATTATATGTCTTTGTATCCCCTGTAATTCAGCATAATCCTCTGCATATAGTAAGAGCTGAATTAAGATTTATTAATGCATGTTGTCATCCTTATTGGTAGCAGGTAAATACATATAAATTTATCACTGGAAAATCATCTTAATTTCACCAAAAATTCAGGATATAGGATAACAAAGGGAAATCAGATAAGTCATTGTCACCTTATTCTGATATTAATTTGTCTTTATCTTTTCAAAATGGCAATTATTTTCATTGCTGGGATAGAAAAAAAACAAAAAGTCTTCACTATATATTAATTAGGTATAGGATTCATCACTGATTGTGTTTCTGTTGAGTAACAAACACATGGAAAATCAAACATGAGTGCACCTATTTTTCCCTATTTCCTCTGAGCCTGCAGCACACTGATAGATTTCCACAAGAGTAGGGATTTAACTTGCCCACAGTCTATGAGAAATTGTATTTCAAGTTCCATGTTGAGTTTTGTCCAATTTTGTATGTTCATTAAAATGCCTTTTATTTCTGAGATCTTCACCCCTGCACACTGTCTAATACAGCTCCTCACCTTTCATTTTAGCCCTTCTTCTACCAAGCCTGGAGATAGTCACTAGGGTTTTCCAGCCTCCAATTTACTTGTGATTTGAGTTACACCCTCAGCAGGATTAACTGTCTATCACACACTTGGAGAACTGTTACTAGAATAAGCTTCACATAATTAATGGCCAGGTCCCAAATTGGTATTAAAAGAGCAGGGTGAGCTACAGTAGCTTTTCCCATTATCATTCTCTTCACTGAAATTCAGAGTAGGATAACAGGGATTTGTCCTTATGTACTTAAGTGGGATAACAGATCTATTAAATTCAGTATTTCTGACATAATCAATGCAAACAATGCAAACCCATTTGCATTTTTTTATCATCGACCCTGAATAGTGTCATAATGCATCAGTGCTATATGTAAGACAAACAGAGCATGGAAAGGAGCTAACGTTTCATATGTCTCACAGATATTATTGGGTTCAATTGATATATTTACCCATTCTTGTTTCTAGATGGGAACTTGGATGTTATGTCATTTTGTTAAGTATGAAGACTTGCTCTTCACCAAGCAAGCCCATTCTGAGGAATTAGAAGAGGAAGGCTAAAGAATTAATAAACAAACTCATTCCCAATCCATTGCCTTCCATTGTAGTAGGAAAGAATAACTGTGCATCTTAAAATCTGAGTTTCAAAGATATGACCTTGTCAATTGCAAGTCCCAAATGTTTATATGATTTACTACTAAATGGAGTAATTATGGAGCATTTGTCATAATTAATTCAAATAAGACTTTGTTGATTATTAATGATGTCTTAGGCCTTGAGCAATGAAATGAACCTAGAGTTCCATTGGAAGAATTATCTCTGCATGTCACAAGGAAAGGCAGTATTCATTTGGTATCTGTTTCCTCTTGTCAATAATTCATATGGTATGAGCTGATTAATCTGCTCTTGCTGTGTAGTTGTTTTCTACTTCACAGCCACCTCTTATCTTTATAACCTCTCAAATTAAAATACATGAAAATTCAAACTGAAAATGTCTATTTGGAGTTCTATAGAACCCCTGTAACTCAGGTGCTCATCTTGCTATTGATGCTCTGTGATTCTTGAGTTTTAAATTTTAGCCTCGCAGAAAAGGGTCCTCTCACCTGTCCAAATAGGCATTTTCAGATTTTCCATGCCTTTTAAGGTTTTTTCAGCATGACTGAAAGCTGTATCAATAATGTATGGACAGCATTTAAAATAAAGGGGAAAATTCAGAATTCTGTCAGAGATAATTGCAAAGGCCAAACAGAATGGTTTAGGATTTCCCTTCACAGATAAAATTAATCAAGGATATTACTTCAGGTGAACTTTCAGTTTTTCACAATTAATCAAATTTAGTAATGTCTAGAGGATTTAAATCTGAACTATTTTATTCAGGTGCTTAAAGATTAGAAAGGTAAATGATTTTCTTAAGTAGGTCAGTCTTAGCTTAAAGGGTTTAGATTTATTAAAGCTTTTATTCTTGTTTTGAATGTTCTAAGACCATGTCTGCTATCTATATCTTCAGTACTATTCACAACCCAAGTGGTTATCTTAACTGATTTATTGAATTAATTTGAGTTGTCATTCTTGTATGTCAAAGCTTCCTCTTATCCTATTAAAATTATACATGGAGGCTTTCACATTATAACAATAAAAAACAAAGAGATAAAAGAGAAGAATGACTTTTTTTCTACCTGAAATTCCAGATCAATCTCAAATAGGATCTCATCAAGAATATTAAATAACAACCTTTTGTTTTTCTATTCAAGCCTATTTTATTTCTAGGTGAGTTGCAATTATTGTCATTGGAAGTTACTTACTATTAGCTATTCTTATCTTTGCACCAAAAGGATTTTTTCCTCTAATTCTTGCCAAATACTAATATTACCATTACCATTTTTGAAGGTCAGTGTTACGTGTATGTGTTTGTTGGACATTGGACTAGGTATGTGAAGGCAATCCTTGCTCTCCATAGCTGTGCAGTCTAAAGTACACCACAGTGGCTCAACCAATATAACTCAAGAGTATTCACATGACAGAAGAGATGTACAGAGGAATGCTTCATTAGAGTAGAAATAGTAACACCAAATGTGAATTGCTGTAAATAGGTGTTCATGGATTCACTGAAATTCCATATCACATAACAGATATCCACATGTTCCTAAAATTGGATTAGATTGGTTCTTATTTTAAATCACTGCTTTCCAATTTCAGGTTGCATAAGACTACTCAGCAATAGTGTTAAAATGTGTTCTAATTCAGTAGTCTGGAAGAGTGGCTAGAATGCTTCAATTCATTTTGGTTCCCAAGATGTTAGTGCTACAGTTTATGTAGCAAGGTACTATGTGATAAGATCTACCATGTGCAATGCACTTAAAATTTTACATCATTCTCTCTCACACAACATATTATCTATGATTTACAAGTATGTAAAGCATGGAAAGGAAGACTTATTTATTTTACAGAAAAAAAAAATGAATGTGGCTTTTTTAAGCTTTTCAGAAGTACGAACTTATAATTACTAAATATAGTGCAAAGGCTTTGTTTCTCAGACTTCATGAGTAGATCTGTTTCATTTATATAATGTTTCAAAGCTCTATGAGAATTGTAGGCTTTAGTTAGCTTGTATCATATGACTATTCAAATTGCTTATAATAGCCATTTTCATAGGAATTTGTATGTACCTAATTTTATTATCTTTAAAACTTATTTTCCTAGCTTCTGGAATTTGTACTAAATTTTCAAAAAGTTGCATTTGTACTATTTAGTAGTGAGTGATGTTTGACTTCTAACCTGGTAAGACTATTCTCAAAACAGTTCTAGAGTTTCTAAGAAATCAAAGTCTATAATTACCAGGACATGCAGGTTTATCTAATAAGCAGTTATGAGGTGCTAGGAATCTGGAGCTAAAACATCTGTGTAACATATTTTAGTTCTTTTACTCCCTGTATGAATGAGGGCAACCAATTAAAAAGCAAATGTGATTCTGTACCCACAATGTAAAGAAAATAATAATTTTTTATCACTAACCTTTATATTATGCCATTATAAAAGTAAATGTTACCTCAGTATGACTTGCAGAAATGGAAAGGCATTTTAGAGTTTAAATCCCAATTCTTCCATCTATTAGTTCTGTGTACTTGAACATCTAAGGTCTCCGTTTTCTCTAATTTTATTCATTGATTCATAAATTTTATTGCACATCAGTCATGTGTCAGGTCCTAAATAGCTGATGATTGGTGAAGGACATCTCTAAGACCAAGGGCCAACAGGTGTCAGGTGGGGGGTTCTCTCAATCTAACACGCTTTCTATATAGCCTGAGATTACTTGATCATCTATAAAGTGAGTGTCATGCTTCCTATGTAACTCACTGTGAGGATTGAATAATTTAAGAAATATGACTGGACATATACAGACTCCCCTAATCCTTTGCTTTCCCCTTTTCTTTTCTCTGAGATACAGTATTAGACAGTTGTATGAAATAATTGCTTAAACCATATAACCAAAGCTGGAAGGTAAATCAATGGAGCAAGTGATATTCTTTATATCTAAATCTATAGTTACAATGCCCTAAGCAGACATAGATTGTGAATTCCCTTAGAATATGACATTCACTTCATCGTGGAGTCTCTTCCCTAGAATAGTGATGATGATTCCGTTTTTATCTTTAATACTACAAGAGTGTATCATTTCTTATTCTGAGTGAAAAATGCCTGCAGGCATGGTGATTGTGATAAAGTATCTTGTCTGTGTACACTGTACGAAGGTGATGAGCCTTGACAGGTTGACTTGGAAACCTGGCTGAATGGATGGAATACAGTTGTGATGAGAACAGAGTTGGTTACATCTAGCTGAGTTCAATTGCTGCATGTCCTTAATGTCTGCAGTGCACTTGGCATAACTAAGTGTAGAATGCCTAGCAGAATCAGGTGTCAGGACTTAGAGAGAGTGCAGTTTTACCTCTATAGTGGGTTCTCCTCATCATCTCTAATCATGTACTTTTTACATTTGATCTTTATTTGACAAATAATATTTGGATATGCTTATTGACACAATATGATGCTTTGTCATATGCATATATATGTAATGATTAAATTAAGTTCATTTACATTATTTTTGCAGTGATAACAATTAAAATTAACAGCAGTTTTGAAATATATATCATCACCTATACTCACCATTCTGTATAATATATCATTAAATTGTTTTCCTCTTATCTAAGTGAAATTTTGTACTTTCCCAATGTATCTTCTTCTACCCCCATCATTTATTTTTGTATCTTATAAAAAACACATTTTAAGTAATAGGCTATGCTGTAGAAAATGTATGCATGAAGAAACAAGATTTCTAAAGCAACTGCTTTCTACTAGCTTTAGTTATTTCAATTCTGTTTCAGTGCTTCTCAATTGTAATTTTTGCTGAAATTGAATTCATTTTTAGCACAGATTGAAAATAATGACTATCTATCATGGGCTTCAATAAGCAGTAATTGACCTGTATTTGTCAATGATGGTTAGTTGAGAATGAGTTTTTATTTCTATGCTAGAATTTGACTTGGAGTCAATTCTTCATGTTTACTGGTTTCCTCCTGTATACTTACTGTGATATGACAGATTTTTCACAGAAAGTAAATGGAATTTTGGCTTCACTAAAGAGAAGGAAACCTTTCCCCCAGTTAAACATATGCCAGTAATCAGGTAAAGGGGAATATGAGGAAGCAACTACTATTGACTGCCTGATAGTGTGCATCTAGAGACAGATAATTGAACTGACATCCTCATAAAACAGAGGGAAGGAAATCTCACAAGCTGAGATGGAGGCACGGGATGTGGGATTAAGGTCTAAATGTCTCTGCATTAATACAAAACTTATGCTTTCTGGGCTTACTCCTTTTTCAAAATATTGCTTTTAGAATACTTAACATGCGGATTACAGCAAAAGAAAACAGTTTTAAGAGAGTCTGAGATCTGCTCACCCATTTCTTTATTGTATATGTATGTATTAGCCTGTTTGTATTGCTATAGCAGAATATCATAAGTTGAATGACTTAAAAATAATTTATCATAGTTTTAAATTTAAAAAAAATCTATTTATCATGGTTTTTGAGGCTGGAAACCCAACTCATGGGCAGATTCTCTGTCTACTGAGGGCCCTCATGCTGGTTCATGGTCAAATACGTTTGTTGCATCTTCACATTGGTAAACAATCTGCCAACAGCCTCTTTTTTACTATTATTATTGTGATTTTTAATTGACAGATAAAATCGTATGTATTTGTTGTTTACAACATGATGTTTTCAGGCATGTATGTACAATGATTACATACAGCTAATTAATGTATACATTACCTCATATGATTATCATTTTGTGGTAAAACAATACCTGCTGTCTTAGCATTTTCAAGAATACAATATATCATTAGTAACCATAGTCATCATGTTGTACAACAGATTTCTCCAACTTCTTACAAGGATACTAATCCCATTCTTAACAGCTCTACCCTCTCAAAGGCTCCATGTCCCAACACCATGGGAGGTGGGGAGAGCGGAATGATTAAACATAAGAAATTGGAGAGGTGACACAAATATTCACATCATAGTAGTGTGTGTGAATGAATGTGTGTGAGTTTGTGTGATCAGTATGCATAGATATGTACTTATTTATTTGTGACTACAATATTAGCATTTTACATTGTTTTTGCAAAAGACATAATCCTTCCTTATATTAAGGATCTCAGCACATTAATGTTTGAAGTGGAGATTTCTAAATATAATGTATATTTTAAATGGTTTGTTATTTTATTCAGCATTCAGGTATAGAATACTGACTTCTATATACATTATAGTGATCACTTATGAAACAAAGATATGTTTCCCAAGAGGAAAGGCATGCCAAGACTTAGAAAGAGCCAGATTCATTAGGCTGAGGTATGTATAGGATGCTCGAAAAGAGACTAGAAGAATGAATCTTACATGGGAAGATATGAAGCTTAGAATTTTCTTTGTAGACATTGAAGATGTATTCAAGATTTATAAAACCTACTGAGATTCTTTGTAGACATTGAGGATCTATTCAAGACTTATAAAAACTACTAAGAAATCATTCATTTAACATAAAACTCATTCTTTTAAAATGTACTATTCAATGGATAGGTTGTCAATCCACTCTCACCATATTATTCTAAAATGTTTTCATTATTTTCAAAGGAAATCCCATATCCAAAACCAGTCATTCCCCATTGTGTCCTCTCCCTAGCTCCTGGCACCCATTAATTTACTGTCTGTATCTATAGATTTGAAATTTCATATAAATGGAATTGTACAATAGGTGGCCATGTATCTGTCTTCTTCACTTAGCATGATGTTTCCAAAGTTTACTTCGGTTGCAGTATGTGTCAGTCATTTCTTTTATGGCTGAATAAAATTCCCTTGTATGAATATAACACCTTTCATTTATCCATTAATCGATTGTTGCACCTTTTAGTTATTAGTACTTTTAGCTATTTCGGTTAATATTGCTGTGAATATTTGTGTTCAAATTTTTGTGTGTACATGTTTTCATATATACCTAGAAGTAGAGTGAGTTAGTTCTCATATATACCTAATTAGTAGAAGTAGTAGAGTTAGTCGAGTTAACTTTCATAATTACCACACTAGTTTCCAAAGTGGCAGCACCATTTTACATTCCCATCAGCAATGTGTGAGTGTTTCAGGTCTTCCATATCTTCATTGGAAATATGTATGGTGTTATAAGATCATATCTGTACTTTAGGAAAGTATACATGGGAGCAGGAGTAGGATTGATTACCAGGAGAGAGAGAATACAGACAGAGAGATCAAAGATGAGACAATTATATAAACTTAAGCAGGAAATGGTGGGGCAGAGAGTGAAGATGGAATGAAGGAGGAACATGGGAGATACTGAGACTGTGGAGTCATTCTGGCTGGTGAAGAAGAGGATGAGGAGATTCAGTTTTTGAGGCAGATGAGTCATTTATAGAAGGAACAATAGTGTTAAGGTTTAAGTTAAATTCAGTTTGAGACATACAGATTTGTTGGCAGAATATCCTGAGGAAGATGCTAAATGGTTAATTATGATTTTTAATGTGAAATTTCAGATTGTGACAAGTCTTCATTGTATCTGAGTTGTATTTTACAAGAGTGCACTGTGACTGTAGCAGGTCTGGACAGGTACTGGTAAGACATGCAAAGTCCTCCCAACTTTCCCAGGCATATTTTTAAGCATTCTGGTGCAAGATCAGGAATTTGTATTTTAATAGCTGATTCATTTACACAACAACAGTTTAAGACACTACTTTAACCTACTGGCCCCAAAATGGGTCATTGCAAAAACCTTACTGGTAATCCTAACTCTGACTACTCTGAGGAAATAAATACAATTGAGAACTCAAGTTCACCTTTAAGTTTGACTCACATCATGCCAGGTACTGCTCAGTTTTTCTTTCATTTCAATCTAACAAAATTTGGGGGATAGGACTGTTATAATTCTCATTATAAAAATGAAAAAATCAAGTCTTGGAGGGTTAAGAACACAAAACTATTCGATGGAACAATTGAAATTTGAAACTTAATTTTATTTTTTTACTTTACTAAACCATATCGGCTTAATTTTTATTTACTGCATAAAACACATGTTGGTGAGAAAGAAGGAAATAAAAAAAGACTTCTTCCAGTGATGTGTAAGGAATGCTTCACATTTATTTTTAACTGAGTAGAAAAGTAGATTTAAAAGAAATGGGATTCTACATCATTATCATCATCATAAACACCATCATTATCTGAAGCAGTTCTCAAGCTTCTTTTTTTGCTGAGCTTTGAGTGCAGGGCACCTTGCAAATATAGAAAAGCTCTATCAGTTTGCCTGGTAGTAATAGTGGACTTGGTAATTGGATTTTAGAAAACAAAAACACTGCAACAACTCTCAGGGTACTTTTTACAATTCCAACCCTGAGGCATTTTCTCAGTGGTAGTTTTAGGATTGGGCAGTAGCCAAGGTGACCTTGATTCTGTTGCTAACAAGCTGTTGTGGGCTTGCGGAATTATATCAACTCCCTCTGTATACACTTTTATCTTTCTTCATTTTATGGGCCATGAGGAAGTGATTTCCTGTTGTGATTTATTAAGCTGAACAGGAGGATTTGGAAAAAAAATCGTCACTATGATAATAGTGAATAATATAACAATATTATATTACTTTAGTAGTAAATACTGTAAAGAATTAATATAGCATGCTACTATTTATATTTTTCAATTAGAGTATATATATATTTTAGCCTGTTAAGGGAACTATTATCTTAGTGCAGTTTTATATTCCTGAATATATTTTTTGCATATAATGGACACTTAATCAAGACAACTGTATAATTTATCATCCAGTCCTGCATAATTTTCAAGTAAAATGGGACACCATAAATAATTTTTTTCCAGGGCTATGTGTATAAACTGGGATTATCACAGGAAAACTTAATGTATGTCATTAGTGAATGCTAAAAAGATGTAAAAATTAATTCTCACATTATCTGAGAAGCCACAGAATTAGATCTCATGAACTGGATCATGGTTGATAATAGAAATTATTGCTCTTGATAAATTATTGTATTTCTTATTTCTTTCTTTTAAGAGCAACTCAGTGGCAGATATACAAGAAATGGGGAGAATAATTGAGGAAAAAAAGCTCAGATAAAGCAGTAGCTATATACTGATCTTTACTTGTTAACCATTTCTTTTACTATCTCCAAAATAGATTTTTTTTAAATGGCATTCTGCTTCAGTTAGAGAGCTTTGTGTTGTTTTTAAGTATAGTCGCTGTAAGTTTCCAAGGTAACCTGTAATATTCAGTGCTCAGGCGCCTTTGATAAGCAGAGTGAAGGTACATAGCTAAAAGAAACTGATTTTATCTTAGATGATTTCAAGATCCATTTAATGTTAATTATTTTATATGAAAATATTACTAACCTTAAATTCACTCTACTAAGCTACCTCTAGGATGATGAATGGGTGCAGTGCAGAATAGATAGGGAGAAGAAGGAAGTGAAAAATGGAGAGGATTCCCAATAACATCATAATGGAGATAATGAGTTTTAGTTCATTAAAGTAAATTCAACTGCCTGAATTCGAATTCGAATGACTGGTTCTTTTTTGGGGGGGAAAAAAAGGTAATGAAAGTGTGTTTACAAAGAGCAAAAATGAGTAGTCCGTTCACTGAAAATGGTGTTCAAACTGGCTGATGGAAAAAAATTTCTATTTTCCAGTCTGTTGTATTGGGATAACTTGATAAATATCAGTCAATGTATTCATCAAAATATGTCAGAACTTTTCCCTATTTCATACACAGTGAAAGTATCATGTATGGTATAGCCTTTTTGCAAGAATATGTTACTATCTTTGAGTGTGGAAAAAAAGATATATTTTCACAATTCAGATGTTATCTACTACTTCAGCCTCTTAGGGAGCATCACATAAAGCCAGTGAGGTCTGATGTGCAAGAACGAATGCTAATTATTATTGTTTCCCTTTGGGTTTTTGTAGGCTGTCACTTTAGTACTGAAATAAATGAATCTGGAGTTTAATATTCATGTCTAAGGAGTCTTTCAAATTCCTCAGAATAGATGCAGAGGTGTCTGAAATAGAAACTGATTATCCTTTGGACATTGTAATCAAGTGTTCTCAACCATAGAACCCATGTCATTCTCTCCAGTGGAGTCGACTGTTATTAATGTCACATTTTAAGGTTCTTTCTTGAACATAAAAGAACAAGAAACCTGACTTGCACTGGTTTTCTGTCACCCAGTTGATACCAAGTTCTCAATCTCACATACATATCCTTATCAGTATGGCGCCATCAAGGTTTTCAGTCCAAATTCCCACCTCCTTTCTTTATTTATTTGTATCCTCTCTGGATTTATGGCTTGTGTCTGAATACACATCATACCTAGCATATTCTTTCTCTCTGTTCCTGTTGTTTCCTCTTCTCACTACCCCTTTCTGGTCAAAATTGGATTTACACTATAAGGCAAATGCCTATCCATCTCTCTTTTGTTTTTAATATTTTTTTAGTTGTCAATGGACATTTATTTATTATTTAAATTATTTATTTGTATGAGGTGCTGAGGATCGAACTCAGGGCCTCACACATGCCAGGCAAGTGCTCTAACACTGAGCCACAACTCCGGCTCCTTTCTCTCTCTCTTTTACAAAAATATTTTTTCTTGTTTATTTTTGTTTTGTGTCTTTAAATTCCGAAACCAGTTAGTCTGTATGGTATTTAAATCACAATTGTTATTTTGTACTTGATGTGTCTTACCTTTATATTGCTGGTCATTACTAGAGAAAGAGATATCCTTTCTATATTTAATGGATCAGTAATTGTTCATTGGCTTTAATTGTATTTTACTTTTAGCATTTCTTTATAGTATATATGTTATTCCCAATTGCTTCATCTTTAAGTTTTAAGGAATTTTGTCCAAAAATTCAGTTATTTAAAGGACTGCTTATGATGCTCTAAAGGCCTAGGCAGTTGGTTGAGTCCTCTCCCAACCTCCAACGACACTGGATATGCCTTAGTTTCAAGATTCCAGCTACCTCCATCTGTTCTCATGGTGCTTACAGACACAGTAGTATCTCTAATTTAAATAAGGGCTGTGTTGCAGAAAACAAATCCTCTTTCCCATGTAGGCATAGCAGTTTAGGCTGGTTATCATTTTTCTTTTGACTGATCCGTTAGAATAATGACTTGCATAAAAAGATGCTAGAGAAATATGAGGAATTGGTGGGTGTAAGGTGGGAAGGCTCTTGAACATGGAAGATGTTCAGAAGAAAAAGCTACACTAATCATGTCTGAACGATTGTAGGGCTCTGTTAAAGGGAAAAGATCCCTACTCAAAGAGGAAACCAGAGCCAGGCATGGTGGCACACACCCATAGTCCCAGTGGCTAGTGAGGCTGAGGTAGAGGATCACAAATTTGAGGCCAGGCTCAGCATATTAGTGAGAACCTTACTGAGACCCTATCTTAGAAAAAAAAAAATGGCTAAGGATGTGGCTTAATGGTAATGCCCCTCTTAGATTTAATCTCCACTTACCCCTTCCCCCCAAAAAAAGAGGAAACCAGAAAATTCTCTTCTCTGAGTAGACCCCAAGTAACTCCCAAAGTGATTATATAACACTGCCCTAGTTTGGCTAAGACACCTGGTCTTACCCCACTACAGGTATCTTTCCTTTTAAACCAACTTCTCATAGAAATCCAATTACTTTATTTTGTTTTTTGTCTTTCCCATGTTTGGGGAAAGATCTGCTAAGGTACTTGTGGTCAACACATTATTCAGAGAACTTAGTTTAGTCTTCTTTCATCTAATAAAGACAGTGATAATAGAAGAACCAACTTGAAGTTGGAAAGGAAAGGTTTTCCATGTTATTCTCTTCAGTAAGTCACTGGAATAGTAAGTATCATGTTGCCCATTGTTTTTTAATTCTTTTAAAAGAATTTTTTAAAACATATTCCTATCCATAAAATTTTAAGACATGAACAAGTGTTTACCAATCATCTAGAGCTTAGTACAGAAGGCAATTATTGTTAATTGGCTAAATAAATGATAGCTCCTAACTGATAATCAGTATGGTGTGTGTATTTCCCAGTATGTCAAGTGATGCTTGAGAGGTAAAAAAAAAAAAAAGAAAAAAGAAATTATATGTAGTAGTCAAAACTACTACATATTAAGTAAAAATATACTACATAGTAGGTAAAAATACTACATATTATGTGTGTGTGTGTGTGTGTGTGTACACATAGAAAACTTTATATATATAAAAATTTTATATAAAACTTTAGATTTGATGACTTCAGGGAAAAATATTGTTTGATGCAGGTATAATAGGAGAAAAATTTGGAGTAGATGGTAACAAAAGACAAAATTTGGTGAATGCAAATGAGACAAAACATAGTAAAATAAATATGGAGGAGGAAATTTGGGGGCATAGTGGATCATTCAGAGTTGAAGAACAGAAGAAGAGTGCAATGGTCTGAAATGTAGAAAGATCAGTAGGATCCAGGCCATGGGTGGGGGGCAGTCTTTGATGTTGGGTGGCATAGACTGTACTTATTTGGTGGAGAATCACTGAAGAATTCTGATCTAAGGTAGTTTATGTCCCAGCTTGCATTGAGGAAGATTAGTCTTTCAGCAGGATATTTGATAGATTGAAAGGACTAGATACTAGAGGCAGGGAAGCCAGTTAGGAAAAAGTAAGGAGAGCATGGGTGGGAGAGTGAGAGTAGGATGGTAAAAGAGAAGGAGACAGAAGAGGATTGTAATCTTAAATGCTGAACCTGGACTGGAAAGGTAAATAGTGCCTGAAGTGTGGTTGGTGTCCTTGTGTTATTAGAAACAGGAAATTCAGAAGAAAATTTTGAATCTGGAACAATGTAAATGAGCTCAAGTAGGGAATCTAGGTAGGACTTACTCAAGTAAAAGCAGGCAACAGTAAATAATTGGGGTCTGTGCTGTGGTGCAGTGTGAATTAGAATATCTTGGAAAGCTAGTTAAAACAGATTCCTCAAAATCTGATCCTCCTGTCTGTCTCAAGCTTTGTGCCCTTGGATTAACAATTCCTCATTTTCTTCCTCTCCACTTGTACCCCAACACTGATAACCTACTTTCTATTTCCGTGAGTTCAACTGTACTCAATTCCATATGTGGGGTCCCGCATGTGGACTTGTCTTTCTGTGCCTTGCTTGTTTTGTTTGACTATAATCAATAATAACATCTGATATATTTCAAAATAACTCTCTGGAAATATCAAACATTTCACTTTAAAAAAAAAGATAGGTGATGAATATGTTAATTAGTTTGTTTCAATTATATTTTTGATATTACATATCAAAACATTACATTGTACCTTGTAAATATATACAATTATATTTAGTCAATCAAAAAAATTTTAAAAATGAACAGTATTCTGAACCCCATCCCTAGATTTTCAGATCCTGTGGGGCATGGCGTTCCCTCCTGGTTTGCATATCTAATATATTCCAAGGTGATGTTGGTGTTGCTAGTCAACCACTACTCCTCTGCTCCGGCTCTAAGTATAGCATGAGGCCTGAGGAGCCTTAATAGCATACGAACAGGTGGGCCAAGCTACATGTATTAAAAGATTTCAGGGGGTGGGTGACTTTAAAAAAAAAAAAAACAAAACTGTCCTCAGGTGATCTCATGAGCAGCCAGAATGAAAGCCAGTAGACAGAGCTTCTGATATTTAAGAAGTTAAAAATCTAGGTTTGGACATTTCATTGTCCAAATAAACAACTCCAAAGTTAACCAGTTTAGCTACATGGATAGGACCTGGAAAATAATTTTGGATTGTGGCCATAGATCTCAATGTGTATTTGTAACTTTCTAAATTTGGAGCAATTTCATCAACAAAAAGAAGACCACAAAATTTGCATTGCCCAAATATGGTGGTTAATTTTAAAAGCTGTCCTTTTTTTCTATCGCTTCCCACTTTGAATCAAAGTGCCATGTTATAAAGCATCTATAAATTATATCATCCAGATTAACTGGCATGAAAAATAGCAATATTTCTTATCATATATTCCCCATATGCCACAAAGACTCTCCCATGAGATGAATGCAAATTTATTGTATTCAATTTACCTATAAAAATCTATCTGTTTCAGTCAATACAATTTGATTTCCTGACAATATTGGCAAGAATGTATTAATTTGCTATAAGTCCTGGATAACTTCTGGGAAGTAATTAACCCTTGATCCTTTGAAAATCAGTTTTTAAAAGAACTAGATGCATTGTATGTGATTTAAAAACTGTTTAAAGAAAAGCAATTTTTAAAGAGTCTTTAAATTTGACATTTCATAGTTTTCTTAAACTACTCCACATTATCAGTTCTTCATAAAACTACCATGATCGTCAAGAGATTTGGTAGTAACTGGGCCACGCCCAGAGAGATCGAACAGATTGAAATGCTTTGTGTTATTTCTAAGTTTATGTTTTTCACTAAGTTTCCCACAATAATAGGATCAAATTGCCCGCAGCTTAATAGAGTTAAATTCCCTTGCCCACTTCTTCCTATGCTTTGGATTAATGTTGATGACTGGCTGGTTCTAGGCAACAAGAGTGATAATTAAAACTGAACTTGAGAAGAGCATGGAAAAAGTAACACTTGAGTTTAGAAATAATGACAGCAGCAGTGCCAGTTGTCTTGGCCAGGTTTATATGCATTTCACACATCAACTGATCCTCAAACCAAGCCTACCAGGGAGGTGATTTGATTCTCTCTCTCCTGTAGGGATGAGGGCACGAAGTCCTACATTGCTTAAATGTCTTGCTCCCTGTCATGAAGAAAATAGGAGGCAGGTAGGAGTTTGAAGCCAAGGTTATCTGACTCACAGCAAATGTCCTTAACCATGGTCCTGAATGTACAGCAAGGGCCACTCAGTAATTATGCTTTCCTTGCCTCACAAAGTAGAAAGCAAAACAAACACAATGGAAATATCAAATTATCTGCTTCAGCGAGTTGTCTTCTCGCTCCCTTTATATTCAATTATTAAGACATTTATCACCCAATGCAATCAAAGAAAAAAATAGTGTGAAATAAAATGATAGGGTTGGAAACCAGATTGTGAGTCTGCATCGCTCCACAGGCTCTGTAGTAGATTAACAAATACTGCATTTCTCTGGGCTGTAGTTTGCTCACCTCAACATGATGGATTTGAAGATTCTTTTAAGCTCAACAATCTTATGAATTAAACTTGATTTCTAAGATTCAATGAGAAAGGGACTAGAGAATTATTTGGACTTCTATTGCCTAGAAAAAGTTGATTATTTTCTTTATGTGTAACTTTTCATGGGAGAAGTTTCTGATTATCTGGCATTTAAAAATTTTTTTTTATTATAAGATTTGAAAACATTTTTATTTAAAGGGAAGGCAAGGTTTTTAACAAAATATATTGCATTTTATAGAACAGTATACAAATTCATTTACTTTCCATGCAAAAAGGATCCTGTTTTGCATTTCAGTGTATGAGCTGGGAAAACAATTTCCATCTTATTGTTAAAGACAATGGATAGTAAAACAGGGAGAATTGGGGTTAGCAAAAAATAACCTCCATTATCTGGGTGGGTAGATAACAAATGGCTTAATGTGACACTGTTCAATTTATAAGATATTCAGGTTAAGGGTAATTTGGGAATAGTTCTATGTGTCTGGAAAGAAAAGAAATAGTCACTTGGAGGAATGCAAATGGTAGGAAATAAATTAGAGAATTTATGTAGAAAAGAATTAGGGTTATCTGTCATAGAATATAACAATACATTGTACTGTCTTTATAACAATGGTCAGGAAATTGGTTTCAGAGAAGAAAATAGTTTCCTAAACTTACTGTGTATTGTGAGTTTTTGTAGACTCTATTCTCAAGTTCTAGCAAGGTGCCTTGTATATAGAAGCTCAAATGCTTATACAATGAATTGATCTCACTATCCTCAACACTTTGATACTGATAAGAATGTGGAATGCATATAAAGAAGGGCAGCAAAATTGGGAAGCAGTCATAAAATTAAGTCCTGTGGTTAAAAAAAAAAATCCAAGTATTAGATGGCATTTTCAAGAAACCTAGAAGGCTGTTTGTGTGTTGCTAAATAATTATACTGTATCAAAGGAATGGGTTTGTTTTAAATGACTACTCCAACAAACAATTGGCAGACTCTCTTTAGGGGCGGGGGGGGGGGGGAAGAATTTGGAGGAAATACAGGAGAGCAGTCCAAGCTGTCCAGAGATGACTCTGGGCTATTTGAAGGGATGAAAAGAGTTTGAATTGAAGACCTGTAATTGGAGACATACTTACTAAGATAGAAAGGATAGAAAGTTAACTGGAGAGTTGGGACTAGGTGCCAGCATTGGAGAGTCTTGCATTTATCTTTCTATTTTTGGCTTTTAAGGCCCATGTAACTATGAGCCAGGCATTCTTGTTTAGTGTGCTATGCTAAGGGTAATGAGAAGTGAGTAAAATCTTCATTGAAGTGGCATGATTACTTTAATCAAGGTCCATCTATTATAATGCTAAGGGTTTACAACCTGTAGTAATGGGTGGGAAGTTCTTTAAATTGCTGAAGGGTGAGTATCATCATTGGCTCAGAAACCCAGATTCAGAGATGGAGATTAGTATGCAGGGGGTTTTATTAGAGAATGGAAGTGGGAAAGCCTTCAAGGAAAAACCAAGAAGAGTAAGCAAAGAAAGCAGGGTTGAGCCAGAGCTGGTGAATTCAGAGGACCTTTAGATGGGAAACCTCAGCTATTCAAACCCACAGGGAATTTTGAAGATCAAATGGCAATTTAGAGACCTTCAGAATTGGGGTGAGCAGAATGAGCCTATGTACCCCTAAACTGCTTAGACATTGTTCTCCATAGAGGCCGTGACCTTGGGCAAGGCAGCTATCCTAAGCAGACCTCTGGGGAACTGGAAGCATGAGCCCACAGTGGCTCCAGCCCTGGGGAGTAAGTTCTCTATTTCCAAGGAGGGATCTGGGTCATGTATGACAGGGTCCAAATCGAGTCTTTTAATGTAACTACATTCAAATTGGCAGGCGTTATTCTTCACAGAAGGAAACTTTGAAATATCATTCTTTCCCAGCCCTTCTTACATGGTCACAACTCTTCATGATATTTAACTTTGTTCTCATGTTGATATTTAATACAGCTGTTGGCCATTGACCCAGCTGCAAGCAGGATAATCTCATCATGCTTATGGCTTGACATTTCTAATGAGTTTTAGCAAGTCAATTATAAACTCCTTTTTTTCTTACATTGGTTTTTTATTCTCATGCAAATTACTCAGTCTAACCAAAACTATTTGGAAACAGGAAAACATGAATAAAGCAAAAGCCAGTCTGTAGTTAGAGCTCCATTTTCTGCTGTTATTTCAGACACACATGGAATGACTGCTGAGGTTGACCTGTGTTGTCACTTCCCCTCATTCCAGATCTTCTTTGGCGAAAATTTGACAGCACAATTACCTCTCCCACAAAAGAACATTTGCAGGTAAAAGAGTGCAAACACACCAAGATATGTGGAAGAAAAGTTATTGTGTTTACACAGAATCACTGTTATTTTTGTCATTTTTAGCTTTACTTCTGGGTTTTCTCTTTGATTATATATGAAGTCTTGGGAGACTCTCTTGCCTTTTCTGACTTCTTAATTTCCTCAGAAGTAAAATGAGTAGAAGATTGACCTCTCATGGTTATTTGTAAGGAAAAATGAAAGTGAATTGGTAAACATGTGTGAAGCATGGTGCACACTCATGCAGATGTTTGATAAATGTTATAGTGCCCATCTCCATTGAAGAAAGGTATTCTGTGAATTGAGAAATGGCCGGATTAAAAGTTTGGCAGTTCAGTAACAAGCATCAATTAGTCAATTACATTGACACATAGAGAGAAAAGTAACTATTGAAGGACATATGCCAATTCTTTTCCTTGACTTGGGATTGCCTTGCCCTGGTGACTCCAGTCTGAATTAAGTTCGTGAAGACTGGGCCAAGCTCACTCACAGTCACAGGACCACCACTTCCATAACATTCCATGAAACTGGTTGTTATTTTGGAATAAATGGACCATGCAGATTGAGAGGCATCACAGTCACATTAAATAGGGGACAGTTTAATTGCATCTCATGTGGTCTCCCAGCCATATGAGTTGTATTTGTCTATTTATGTGCCACAGAGAGAAACGTTTTTTTTTCTTCCACATTTAAAAAAAAAACATTTATTTATTATAATTAGGTATACATGACAGCAGAATGCAAAAAGAAATAAAAAAGTAAAACTACAATTCTTCAGAGAAACAAGTTTTTGTGATTGTTGTATTTTGTTAGTGAAGACTTTAGATCATACAATTCTTTACTCATATGTTCTATAACTTCTTAGATGAAAGAGTTAAAATGTGGTAAAATGAGGGCGAGACTGGACCTATGAGGTAGTCCTACCCCTTTCAAGCCAGGGGATCTTGGGTAAGTCACTTGAAAATGCTCCTGGGGGGGGGCTAGGGTTATGGCTCAGCGGTAGAGCGTTCACCTTGCACATGCGAGGCCCTGGGTTCGATCCTCAGCACCACATAAAAATAAATAAATAAATAAAATAAAGTTATTCTGTCCAACAACAACTACAAAAAAAATAATAAATATTAAAAAAAGAAAATGCTCCTGGATTACTAATGTGGCAGAATAACACTTACTTGGAAATGACTGAGCAAATGAGATATGTAAATTTATAATTGAGGAAATAAAATGAGATGAGAATTTGTAAAATATGAGAGCTTAATTCATGTCAGGGGACATTCTCATTGGATGAGGAGAGTGAAGCCTGAGAAAGCATTCCCTTTTCAAAGGGTGATTTCTATACTGATTTATCCAGAGCTCTCCACTGAATACAAAGACAGCTTGCCAAAAAAAAAAAAAAAAAAGAGTAGGAGGCATACTTTCAGATAACCAAGAATTAAAAATAGGCAGATGTCGTCCTCACCTTCAGCTCCTCTAGCTTTGGCTCACTGGGATGGTTTGCTTACAAGGAAGAAGGGAGAGTGATAGCTTTCAGCATTTCCTTACCTAGAAAGGCAAGAATGTTTTGTGGAACCCTCTTGAGCAGAACTTTCGACATTGATTAAGGATTGGCACATCATATCCTGACAAGTTATGCTAGAGGATCAGCACAGACTAAGACCGTTGGTAAAATACACTTCTGGAACCGGCACAAGACAGAGAGTTCTAACAAGATGAGGTGCTGCTGCAGACAGGATGTATATATCTGTGTATATATTTTTTTATATTGCTTGTCATTAATGCTAACCACCTTATCCACACAAAAACTGAAGTACTCGCTATTAAAATCATTAACAGAAATTAGTAGGATTTCTTTTTTTTTTTTAACTTGCTATTTCTGTGTATATTTTATGTTGAGAAGAGACTGTGAAAAAAGAGATTTTTGTCACCAGGATGCCAGAAAAGGAGGCACATTATTTATGACTTTCAAATGACAAATCCTGAAACCACTTTGAGTCCAAGCAGGATAAAAGGTTGATATTAAATATGACCTTTGAGTCTAATGGCCTTGAGCAGAAACCTTCATTTTGGCTGTGCAAATTGTTCTGTAAATTTTTGGCCCAGTTTACTGCATTTTCAAGCAGCTTGGTAGAGGGGGCAGGCAGACAGCAGCCAAAAAAAAAAAAAAAAAAAAAAAACCCACAAAAACCCAAAAAACAAAAAAACCTATTTTTTTTATCACCTACCATCTTTGAAATAATAAGTTGTTTGGATTTAACAATTCTTCCCATACTATATTTGCATAACAGGGTTAGATAGAATTTTTTTCCCTGAAAGTACCCAGTTGGACAAAATCAGATCTTGGCATTTCATGGCAAACCACTTCTCTCCTCCAGACTTCAGTTTCACATCTGCAAAATGACATAGTCACTATATGATCAATGTATATGTCTCCAGCTCTAAATCTTGACTGTATAATCTTCTTGTTTTTATTGTCTGTGAAAGAATAGCTGTTATTCATGACAATACCATGGAGGCTTGCAGCCAAATCAGTGATGCGCAGAGCATCAACTTATAGGAGATCTCAGTATTTAAAGGCAGGTCCTGCTGTGCAAGTCTATATAAATGACAGTGTTGCATCCCAGAGAGAATGCATTTACAAAATAAGTTAGGCAAAACAGAAGTTAAATTGCAAATACATGTTGCTCAAATTGCACAATGGGCTATTTGGAGGAACACTGTAGGCTGTTTAATGTTCCTGTGTTTAATGTGGGAGAGGCTTCACTTTGTCACAAGAGTTGAAACTTTTGTGATTTCCTAGTTCTTCTAAAATACACAATTACATAGAGTTTATTATGTTCTTTGGAAGGTAAAAAAAAAAAAAATGGCTTTGTGTTGTTACTTTTCTTAAAGCATTTAGAAATTACCATGCAGCAGATCTTATACTTTCTTTAGAATTTCGTTTTAAAGAAGATTTTGTGCTATCACTAACTCAACTATCATTGATTTTTCTATGTCTGGAGTTTATCTTTTGTCCCAAACATGTTCAATTCAATGCTTTTTTTTCTTTTCAGTTAATGGTTCTACTCTTATAGTTGCTTAAAAGGAACAAACCCCAACTGCAATCATCCTTGACTCCCCTCTTCACCCCCACCCTATAGAGTCTGTTAGGAAATTCTCATAGTTCTTTTTCTTTTTCTTTTTTTTTTTTTTCAAATAAATGCACACTCCCACCACTTCTCACTTCCAACCCTGAAACTTTGGAAGAAATTCCTACCTTCTTCCATATTTCACCATTGTCCCCTTAGGGCATAATCCAAACAGCAGCTGAAGTTTCCTTTTGAAGCCCCTGTGACCTCATACTCCTGCTTTCTACCCTGCCATCTCTCTGTTTTTTTACTCAAAAAGCAAAGCCTTGCAGGAACTAATCCCTCACTACATTCCTAACCCCAGCTCTTTATTGCTCTTCTCTTTGCTCACTTTTTTCCCAGACAACTGGACTTACCACTGGTCTTTGGTCTCATCTACCTTGATGAACTTATGAACTTGTTAAACCTGCCACATCTCCCCTCTGCCCACATATCCCAAACACGTTACTCCCATTTATATGTTTAAATAGCACTTATTTCCTCCAATATCGTATTTATTATACTTATTATGTCCCATCCACTCTTTGCCAAAATATAAACTCCATGAAAATAGAGATTTTTCTCTTTTTCTCTTGCTATATACCTGTATGTGACAAAGGACCTGGTTCAGAGATAATGACTAGTAATAATTTGGTTAATTCTATTATAATTACTGAAGTCAAGCAGAAGTACAACTGATATTTATGTTGAGCTTCATAAAGTCCTAGGTAGCTATGCAATTGTCCAACTCTTTTATCTTTTAACTATAGTGTTTATTTTCCATATTTTATTAGCATGGAATTTTATATGGTAACATCCTTCTTGGAGCTGTACCTAAAGCCTCCTAAGTCACCAAGTTTTTCCACTTATGGGGACGCATGAACTAGTCCTAGTTATGTGTGCACTGCAAGAATTGTTTGGCTTTTTCTATTTTCTAGTTGTTTTGTTTTGTTTTACTCATCCTTGGGTAGTTTCTTCTCACACAAGTGAAGGTCAATATTCATCCCAAAACTTCATGGAGTTCTGCAGAAATTTAGTTTTCTTCCTCCTCCCTGATACTCTTTCCAACAAATCCTAGCCTCCTTAGCTCCCTAAACTCTAATTTTTGTTTCCAGAACTCAGTAAGTCTCATGGGCTGTTTGGCTTCTTCATTTCTATGCTGTTTCCTTGAAGTTTCCTTGTGGAGCCACATGCCTCCTGTGTTTCCCGTATATATAATATCCACATTCAAACATTGTTTCAAGTCTATCTAGAAATGGACAGAATTTGATGACCAATTATGAACAGAGAGAAACAATTAATATAAAACTGTGCATGGCACTCTTAAAGATAATGAAGATTCTTGTTCATAAGTTCTACATTGATATTTCCCTTCATATACATGAAAAAAATATATATATATATATCAGAATATATAAAATATGTTATACTTTGCAAATATATACATGAAAAATATGTATATATACAAAACATTTAGAAATTTCTCTTTAGAAGTCTTGTATTATATGTATGCTTTGGTTTTTGTTGTTTAAGGTGGGAAGGTAAATCTGTCACTTTTTCCAACATTGCCAAAAAAAGAAAAAAAAATGCTGAAAGTAAAACTACTGAAGCCAAATCTTTCTTTTAACAAAGGAGCATATGAAGAAGTCAGAGAATGAATGGCATATAACAATATGACTAATTTTCATGTGTAGAAACTGCAAGTTATTAACAGGAAAGCAATGCATTTAAGTCTAAAGGGTTTGATTTCTGGCTCCACCAAGGATGTTGTTTGACCTTGAGCAGGTCACTCTGAGCTTTAATTTTGTCCTCTGTTTTCATAGGAAATAGAAATGCTGCTTCTTTATCTCAGAATTACATTAAGGATTAAATGTTGTCATGGATATGGAAATCATTATCTCTAAACTCATGCACTCCTGTATTCTTACTTCTGTCATTGCTATCTGTTTAGCTAGGAAATTCAGAATGAATTGGTCTTGTGTATGTGTATCTTGATAATTTTTGTAAACAAGAATACATTTCCTTTTTTAAATATTTTTATTAGTTGTTGATAGGCCTTTATTTTGTTCACTTATTTATATATGGTGCTGAGAATCCAATCCAATGCCTCATACATGCAAGGCAGGCGCTCTACTACTGAGCCACAACCCCAACCCCTACATTTCCTTTTGATATAACCTGTGTCACTCAGATTAATTTTCACTTTAATATAATAACAGAAATTTGTAATGAAAGTTGTTTAAGCAAGATATAGAAGCTTATATCTAAGGTACAAAGAAGTATAAAGATATATATCTCATATAAAATTTTCAGAAGATATTGAGGACCTGGATTTCTTTTGTTTGTTTGTTTTTTGCTTTTCTGTTGTCACTGATGACTTTCATCACCTCTTGGTTCAACGTGGCTGCTGGACCTCTAGATATCACATCCACACAGTCCATGATGACAATGATGGAAGCAGTTGGAAGAAGCAGGAGAACAAAGGTTTCCTTCCAGCCAAATCAGCTCATTTTAATTCACTTTTCTGAAGGCTGCCTAGTAAACATTCGCTTAAATCATATTAATTCTGACTTAGTCAAATGACTACTTAAAGCTACACAGAGGTCTGAGAAATGTTGTCTTTTATTTGTTAAGTAATTTACTTTCATAGAAGTAAGTGTTTTATGATCAAACATATAAGAAAATAAGACTGAATGCCAAAAGTCAACTTTCAGTTTCTGTCATATATCTTTTCTTTATTAACAAGGAATTTTCTGGACCATTCAAGGTATAGTACTTTAGGAGCTCTACTGCATACTTACACCTTATGTGTATGCACCCAGACATCCACGGACAATAGCTAAGCTAGATAGCTATCACAGGACAACCAATAAGCATTTGACTCAAGTTGAATTTTTTTCTATTTCCAAAAAAGTAAATTTACCACAAAGGATTAACTCCCCAGTGAGGATAGTTCAAAAACAGCTTTGAAGCATTCCTTAAAGGGGCTTCCCAACAGTGTTGTGTTTTAGTTGTTTCTTCAGAGTCTTCAACATATATTTGTATTTGAGAAATTACCCTGTTTATAGAAATAATTGATCTTTGGGAAAAGAATCTGTACACACACACACACACACACACATACACACACACACAAATTCATGTCAATGAAGTCTTGCCATACTCCAAGTTTTTATTTCATAATTCGGTATATATAATGCCCAAGTTCAGACATTTTTTTTCAAATCTACGTAGCAGTGGACAGAATTTGATGACCAATTATGGACAGAGAAAAACAATTAACATAAAGCTGTGCATGGCACTCTTAAAGAGGATGAAGATAATGAAGATTCTTGTTCACAGGCTCTACGTTGATATTTCTGGCTATTTCTATTCACCTGACTATTCATGTTGTCCCACTTATTCTCAACAGTGTTCTGAGATACTGTGATTGAGACCTGTGGGATACACTGCGTGGAATATCAAAACACATCCTCCTCATCCTAGTTTCTGTAAATTACATCTCAGCCCCTTTATAAACCAAATTCCTATTCTCACTGATAAATGATAACTTCAAAAATATTTTATTTTCATTCCATGAGGACTTTTAAGAAGAACTCTTGAAAGGGAATCTTTAAGCTTTTCTCTTCCCACCTCTATCAAAGTAGCTAATGAGCTGTAAAGGAATGCCTAAATGCCCTAAGGAATTTGCTATTTAAAGGAACTCTGGAATCCTGAAATGAATCCCTTTGTAAAGCCAAGAATTGTTTGCAGTGGAAATAATCACCCTGTAATTTATCTGGCTTTAAGTGGGATTTTCCTCTGGTTAGCTTTGTGAGTGTGGTTTGCACTCGATGTCCTGCAGGCACCTCAACCTCAGAGTGTCTAAAATGGTGGCAGGGAGCCCAGTTAGGAGGCTGTTGCTGTAGGTCTTGACAGATTCTCTCCACTCTAATTCATTAGCCATTCGGATGCCAGGAAAATATTTCCTGAAAAACACATCCACTCATTTCACTCCCTGCTAAAAACCTCTGCTGGATCCCTACTGCAGATTCTCATCCTCTGCTGGATCAAGGCCAAGCCCTTTAGCAGAGCATTGATGGCCCTTCACGCTTTGGCCCCAATTGCTTTTCCAGAAACATTTCCTGATAGTCCCCACTCCATGCCATATGCTCCAACCACACTTCACTTCCCTCCACTCTCCAAATATAGCAAACATTTCATACTTTTGTGTATTTTCTTTCAGCTATGCCTGGATTGCTCTGTGTCCAATACCTTTTGTACCTGAAGAACACCCCCTGCAAGCTTTAGCTCAAATATCAGCTCCCAAGTAAAGGCAGTCATCTGCTATTTGTCCCCATAGCAACCTGCTCACGTCTCAAAGTGCTCATCACATTTTATTATAATCAACTTTGTTTGTCTGTATGATTAGACTTCAGGTTTTGGGAGTGGGTAACATTTGGATATTTACTAAATTCCAGAAACTATGTGCTTTACAAATAACCTATCATCAACTCTACTCAATAAAATTATGAACATGATTTTCTTTTCATTGATGAATGAATCAGTGTTCAAAGATGGCTAAGGAGCTTTCTCAAGACTAACCTGCCAGTAAAGCCAAGCATCTGGATTTGAACCCATGTCTAATGCCAAAGCCTAGATGTATTTTTCCTAGCATGCTTTCTCTTCAGGACTTAGCACTGTGATTTATATGTAACACATGAAACACATGAAATTTAGATTTGGCTATCACTAAAAATCATGTTCACCACTGGAACTTGTGATTTTTGCCATTGAGGCAGTGTAAAGGAAGGGCCAGAGGCAGTCTCAAGAGGTCTCCCAGGAGTGTGTACAGCCAGCAAAGTGCTTGAAAGTTAGATGTGGCCATCCGTTCAATAAAATATTAAACTGTTACTTCATTTTCCTTCCACACATACTTTTTTGTTTCAACAGCAAAAAGGCAAGTTTTAACAAAGACATAAAACTTAGGAATGAATCCTCTTCATCTTCTCTGCCTTATTGGAAGTATTTTTCTTTTTTCTTTTTTTGGAAAAGTTTACAAAAAAGATGAGTGGGTTCTATTTCAACACTTGTGATGATATGATTTGGAAACATTTATTTACTTATATAGATCCAGACTGGAGTGCTATTAAAAATGGACCAGAAGACAAAGAATGACAGGGCCTAGGTAACCAGCAATGTAGTTTGGCTTCACAGGTGGCTCAAGGGTAGTTTATATCTGGGGCATGGTGCTTTACAATTCCAGGTCCAGGAAAGTGTGACTACACCACAAAGCAGCATTGCCCAACATGGTATACCCCAGACTTAGACACACAACACACATAGCTACTTCAAATTAAAATTTAGCTTCTTGGTTATAATGCTTAGTAGTCACGTGTGGTTTGTGGCTACACTACTAGATGGTACAGGAACACATTTCCATCATTCAGGAAGTTCTCTTGGAATGTTGTGTGCTAAGACTCTTACTTGCTTAGTGATAAGGACAATGGAATTCTCTTCCATTTGTAGTCAAATATACCCAGAGTGGAGTTAAAAGATGAACCAGGGCTTGACACAGACTAGTGGATATCTTTCCATGTTTTTTTTTTCTTTTTTCCCACAATTTTTCTATTGGGTAAACTTTGACTCAAGAAATAGGAAAGTAAAAATTTTCATCTGTGTTTGGTTGATCATTTGGATCAAATAATCATAAATAATAAATTTTTAATGGTTTAATGTATTGATTGACTAATATGTCTAATTTTGTTTTTTCTTTCTGGCTATATGAAACTCTGGTCTTATTTCTTAGAAATACAATCAATTATGTTCAAGGAGGCCCAAGAAACGTCTAGGATTGAAATCACATTTAAGCATGTAAGAAGACTTGCTTATTAGAATTCCTTTAGCTATTTCAAAGGCCTCATGTTTCCTTAGACATATAAACATCTGACATTTATATAAGTGTTTCACATGGCCTTCCAAATCTTAATTTTGTTGGTGCTTTTCAATAAAGCTGTGTGCAAATGAAAGAAAATGAAGTTGTACCTCATTAGTCAATTTCACATAATTCTAATTACTTTTAACTAGAGAAGGTCTTATTTGAAAGATAATTAATCTAGGTCAAAATGAAAAACAGGTTACAGGACAAATGCATATGAAAGTATCAGCTTATTAAGGGAAAAAATCCCCAATTTATCATATCAATCATCTAGATTATGGAAAAACATTAATGTTATGTAGTGCACATGTATACATATACACAGAGACTCACATAAATGTGTAGTGTTTTTAAACAAATTGGTTTTCTAAAAGAAAACAATTGTCTCGACTAATCTTTTTTTCTCCCAAAACATGGACTGCATTTCTTACATTAGCTGAATCCATAAAATGTTTTAGGATCACATTTTTATCAGCAAGCACTATTTAGCAAGTTTTCATTTCCATTTTTCTCCATTGACAAAGAAAACATTGGAAATATAGAAGGTAAATATAATCATAAGTGCTTAGCCTTATTTTTTCAGTCTTTGTTTATTACCTTCTCATATATTGCTGCTAATTATATATAGCACTTTTTAACTTCTAAAACCTTGTCATATACATCATCCCTTGTATTCTTCCAAGCAAGTGAGTTTGTCATTGTTAGTCTCCCCAACCTGTTTAGGATAGGGCCTGCAGCATGAAGAACCTTGTGTCCCAAACTCACACAGGCAGAATCATGTAGTTCCCATCACCATATTCCAAAAAGTAGTCTTTCAGCTACTTCCCAGATATGAGACAAAATAAAATATTGACTTGATTTTTTTCTTCCAACCAAAGAAATCTATTGACAATAAGAAAATTAAATTTTTCCAGGCAAATTGTATCTCACTGGTAGAGCACCATCCTGGCATGTGTGAGGCCGTGGATTCAAACCCTACTACCATAAGGGGAAAAAAAAGAAGGAGCAGGGGAAGAAGAAATTAGCAATTTTCTCAGAGTTTTATAAAGACGAAAAGTGCTTATTTCAACAAATGCAGTGTCTCTGCCCACATTAATTAGAACAGGCACATAGTGTCTAACATCAAACACACATGGAAACCACATTCTTTTCTTTTTTTTATTGGTTATTCAAAACATTACAAAACTCTTGACATATTATATTTCATACATTCGATTCAAGTGGGTTATGAACTCCCATTTTTACCCCAAATACAGATTGCAGAATCACATCGGTTACACATCCACATTATTACATAATGCCATATTAGTAACTGTTGTATTCTGCTACCTTTCCTATCCTCTACTATCCCCCCTCCCCTACCCGCCCATCTTCTCTCTCTACACCATCTGTTGTAATTTAATTCTTTCCCTTGTTTTTTTTCCCTTCCCCCTCCCAACCTCTTATATGTAATTTTGTATAACAATGAGGGTCTCCTTTCCCTCCCACCTCATGTCTCTGTTTAAAGTTGATCTTTTCCTCCTGCTCTTCCTCCCTGCTCTGTTCTTAGTTGCTCTCATTGTATCAAAGAAGACATTTGGCATTTGTTTTTTAGGGATTGGCTAGCTTCACTTAGCATAATCTGCTCTAATGCCATCCATTTCCCTGCAAATTTCATGATTTTGTCATTTTTTAGTGCTGCATAATACTCCATTGTGTATAAATGCCACATTTTTTTTTTATCCATTCATCTATTGAAGGGCATCTGGGTTGGTTCCACAGTCTAGCTATTGTGAATTGTGCTGCTATGAACATCGATGTGGCAGTATCCCTGTAGTGCGTTCTTTTAAGGTCTTCAGGGAATAGTCCGAGAAGGGCAATAGCTGGGTCAAATCCCAGCTTTCCCAGGAATCTCCATACTGCTTTCCAAACTGGCCGTACCAATTTGCAGTCCCACCAGCAATGTACAAGAGTACCCTTTTTCCCACATCCTCTCCAGCACTTGTTGTTGTTTGCCTTCATAATGGCTGCCAATCTTACTGGAATGAGATGGTAGGAAACTACATTCTTTACCAGTTATATATAGTTTTAGATATATGGATATTTGCTACCACATAGACAAAGCCCTCATGAATTTCAAAGTGTGACATCAAAACTCTAATTCAGTCTTTCTTCTCACATTTCCAATAGAGTCTAAAGCCACAGGCCAATCTCTTTCCTTGTTCACGGTGCCACCTTCATAATCTCTGTTTTCTTTTCCTGCTTCCTTCATCTTGTATCCTTTCTCTTTCTGAGCTTTCTATCAGATATTGAACTTTTCTTTCAAGAGCTCAGCTCAAATGTCTCCTCCATCCGAAACACATGTAGAAAGTAACTTTAGTGTATCTACTTTTATCATCCAAATGAGATGAATGCAAAATGTTGTCAGTATAAATCATTCAAAGCCATTTAGGTTACTAACACTGGAGTGACTTCTATATGTAAGAGAGTATTAGGATTACAACCTTTTAAAGAATATTGTTAATAACTGGTAGTAGATGTGTTCTTGGTAAATCGAACAGAGGAATACTTTCTCCAGAGATCCTAAGTGTACATTCCATATCTGAAAAATCAGTGTGCATAAACACGGAGCTGTTATTAGCAAAGTCATTAATTACCATCCCGCTTGTTCTTCTGTTGTGAAGGATACTCATTCATTTGCTCTCTCTGACTGACAGGCAGTAATGACTCCAATAAGCTAATGAGACATCTAGTTAAATAAATATGATTTTAAGTTAATAAAAGTGTAAACATGATTTTAATGAGTTCCTTTGCTAATAGAGTTTCCCTGGTTATGGGTTGATGTTGGTGGTATACATAGAGGAATGAATGTAGGATTATGTTCCGGATTCAGCCTTGCTAATGACTAGATGTGTGGCTTGAGCTTAGCTGTATCAACTCTCTAAACCTCAGTCCCTGGACTTACTTCATAAAATTATGGTGACCATCAAGTGAAATAGCAGACATAGACTTTGTGTGTGTGTTTTTTTTAAGGCAAGTGTTATTTAAATGTATAAAAATAAATTTTTAAAAAATCTGTAGAGTCGGTGTGTACTTGCACTTTTCTTTACAGCTTTGTTCCCTACCAGACTCCACCATATTTTCATTTTAGTTGTTGTTTTTCATTTCCATCCACACATTCATACAGTGAAATTTATTTTTCATCTACTATGTGTCAAAACCTGACTCTATGCAACAGAATAGTGATAACAAGATCAATTAAGACAACAATGGAATTCGTTTGTGTTTAAAAGTATGAACCAGAGCTCAGTAACTTGAATACTATGTACTTTTTATCTCAATCCAAATTTTAGCTCCATAAATTGATAAATAAATATTCACCAATGGCCTTCTCTAAATGACCTTTCAAAATTAACAGGTGATTTGTCTGAGGGTCTTTGGAGGCTATAGTCCTTGTTATGAAATTTTTAGAGGCTTTTATTAGCTTCTTCATCTGGCTGTCAAAAAACAATATATTTCAACCAATCCTTAAGTATACTGAGGTAGTCTGCTTACTTGTTTTATCCATACAAAAGCCTTGTTCTTTTAGTTCTGGTAGGAGACTGCTACTTTTCTTTTGAATAATTATGTTCATATGAAGCCACTTTTTGGAATCAGGAAACTTAAGCAACACAGACATTAAAAGAGGCATGGTGATGTAAAGAGTCTGAGTATAATCGTTCTGCCTCCATTTCTTGTCTGGAATCACCTACCATGTTTCTACTGATAGGTTAGGTCGACTTCCCCAAACACTCACTGACACTGAAATCTACATTTTTGAGGCTTTTGTAATTGCTGGCATATGATCATGCTCCAGGAATTAATGCATACATAAAAGGAAGATAATGTGGGAATATATCTGACCTTCTGTGTTGAAATTTCTTTTTTAATTAGTATCTATCATATTGTCTTATGGATCTGGTGTTTTCTGGATCAAACTGGAGAAGAAAAACTACTACACAGAGACATTTTTCATTCCTGTTTGATTCATTTTCATGATGACTTTAATATCTTTATGTTCTCAAACATGAGTAATTTCCATTGCTTTTTGATTGATCTCTTTAGCACTGCTCTGTTGACTAGAGCCAGGGAACAAACCTTTCATCCCTAAGAAATTGACTCGATAATCCCTCAGCAAGTACATATATATGATTGGCCTTGACACATGAATCACTCTGGTCACCAAGCAAGAAAATACCCTTTATTCCATAGAAATTGTGGTGATTTTTTTTTTTTTGAGCTTTTCTGACATAAGAGTACATGATGTAATTGCTTTCAGCTCCACTGTTTTCAGAGAGCAGTTAGACCTCATAAACAGCTGGACCATCTTTTATCGTTGTCTTTCCAGATTGACAAGAAATATTGTTTATTGCTTCTTTTAATAGCCATTTACAAGATTTAGGTTTTCTCAGATGGCCAAATAGCTCTCCTTTATTCCTAAACCTCATTCTTTCACTTTCAAATAATCACTCATTAGATGGTTTTCTAAATTTATTGGCATGCTTCTAAAGGGAAGGCAGCCTATACTTGGTATTTGTAGAAAGTACTATTTCTTTGTCCTGACTACCTCCTTCCCCCTCAAAAAGGTAAGAACTCTCAAATATGAGACTATCTAATTTGTTACATTTATCATATGAATTGTTATCCTTGAATGAAATGTTAAGATGAATGACTAGAACAAAATTTTGTAGGAGCACAATTAGTACACTCACTCTGCCTTTTTCCTTTCTAATCATGTTAGCATTCCATTGAAAACTTGCAATCTCTTCCATCTAGACCAGATCTCAGAAACTATTTTATTCCTTTGCTTTTGTTGCCCCATTTTGCAGGTAAAATCATTGAGCCCAGGAAATGTGAAGAAGCATTTCAACATTTGCAATTTTAGTTATCATCCAAAAGGAGTTCAAATCTTTCTCATTTTTTGGCCTATCTTGGACATACTTTAATTGAAACTGTGTTGAGACAACCAAAATCAGTTTATTACTGAAGTTGATTATAATTTATTTTTAAAAAGCATACCTGTAAAATTTTCCAGAATGAAAAAGTTATATAAGCTCAATAATGAGGAAATTACTTTAAAAGGCAATGACTTGTGTCACTGGATATGCCCAGAGAGTGACTGAGTAAAACATGGAATTTCTCTTTGACAGTAGACAATAGCATGTTGATCATATTTACCTCTTCATTATAATAATTAGGATTTCCCCAAATGTTCCTCATTTATTTATATGTCTAACCAATTGGGTGATGATATAGGTCACTAGAAACCTTCAGAATTTGGGGATCATCAGATTTTAAACAGCTTATCTTTTTGAACTTCTGTTTTATCTTCCATATTTTAATTTCCACTGTCTTCCTTTCCAATATCCTTAGCAGTCAGTCCATTTAGATTCAGAGGCTCTTATGCTTACAGAAGGTACTAGAGATTACCTTGTCCCTCCCCTCTTTTCTCTTCCCCATTTGACAGATGATGCACTGAGGTCATGACAGGTAAAGTAACATCTCAATGTTTACTAAATTTAGTGAGAATTATTACTGATTTTAGTTCTTTTTCTTATTTCCCATTTGCTGAGTGGTTTTTATTCTCACTGCAATGTTGTTTTTGCTCAGATGAAAAGTTAGAGAATAAATAAGAAGAAAATAAAGTGATGAAAAATAGATTCTCACTTTTAAAGTCTATTAATTACCTAATGACCATCAGTGATCATTTCACTTCTAATTAAGGGCTTAAAAACATTTTGGTCTTCAAAGTGTTGAACATTCTTTCCTATTCTTATTTATGTGATTAACTTATTTAGCATATCCTTTTATTATAATGCAAAAAAAAAAAAAATAAAAGCTGCTCAGCACTTGGTCTTTGCAATGGATGCATTGCTCTGAATTACATTTGGAGTTTTCTATTCAAAATCTGTTTTCTGTTTTTTTGGTTTCTTGTTTGTCTGTTTATTTGTTTGTTTTGGTACCAGGGATTGAACTCAGGAGCACTTTACCACTAAGCCACATTCCCAGCCCCTTTTGCTTTTTATTTAGAGACAGGGTCTGGCTAAGTTTCTTAGGGCCTCACTAAGTTGTTGAGGCTACCTTTGAACTCGCAGTCTCCTGCCTCAACCACCAGAACCACTGGGATCATAGGTGTGTGCCACCATGCCAGTCTTCTATTCAAAATTTGTACCAAAGCTATGAAATTATGACATCTATCACAGCAACCATTTTGATATTATGAGAGGTGAAATTAGAGATTAAAAAGTAGCTTCAGAGGTAGCAATTCAGGGCCCACAAAGACTTTGTAAAGTTCATGATTTCCCTCTCCTTCTGTGAACGCCATGAGCATGTTGCCCTACTGATGAGTCTCAAAATGACCCGTGGGCAGCAAAGAAACAACAGAAAAGGCTCAGAGCATTTCTGAAGAACAAACTTAGGCAATTTGGTCAAGCTGCAAGTGATCATAATGAGCTAAATCTATTGTTATTCATTTTATAAAATTCTGATTATTTGAATGGATTTCTACTTCATATAAGTCAGCTTCTTGAATTAATAGAAAGCCATGCATTTTATAAAAAAATATGTCTACATTTTAATTTCTCAGATTTATTTTTGACAGAGGTACAAATACAGTGCCGGGTGAGGTAAGAGGCATAGGGAATACTCTGGCTGGAAGGTGCAGTTTTCCTTTTGTTCCACGTGCTACACACAACCGCAAGTACCACTGAGCTGAAAGAGAACTTGAGACAGACCAATGCCATTCAGTCACAGACAAACTCAGGCTCATAAGAGTAAGCCAAAGGCAATTATTTTATGTAATAGGCCAGTAGTACTCAGGGAATCATGGTGATGCTGCATATACAAATTATAATATTTGGAATAAAAATGTTTAGTAGGAAAGGAGGAAAGAAAACAATGATCTTTCTCAATATTTACATATGTTCCAATATGGATCAGAGAGTCCTCCCAATGTAAGTGCAGTGATAATATCAACCCAGTTGGTTGAAATGGAAGGTGACATAGGGATGAAGTTTGTTATTGAAGTGTTACTGGACTTTAATCAAGATAATCCTTATCGTCTGTTTTCAGCAAAAGAGGCATATTTGGTAACAGAGTGTCAAATGAAAGAATAATAATGCTAGGACTACTGATAAAGTTGATTATGGGAACCTTCTTAGAAGGAAATGAAATTTGAATCAAGGTTGGGGAGTGGGTCCCTTTTTACCTCCAGAAGCAAACCCACTCCCTTTGTGAGTGTGCTATGTGGTCATATCAGAGCTCAGGACAGTGGTGGTGGCAATATCCAATCCAAGGCATAAGGGCTGAAGTTGTTCTCTTCACAGCTCAGCTCATACTGTAGCTAAAAATAGACATTCATTTCTTGGAATCACATTTTAACGGGGACGTTGCCAACCCAGAACATATGTAGTGCAAGGCAAGTGAGACCATGAGACAAGCCAAACCATATCAGGGGGAACGACAGAAATATTTAGGATATTTAAGAATACATGTGACACTTGTAAAACCTGTGATCCCTACATGATGTGAATCTTGGGAACTGAGATTGTCAAGACTAAATGTGATTTATCTAGATCAAATCTCATCCTGCCCTATGTACTCTCAAAAGCACAATTCCAACAACAAAATCTAACATAACCCCATTCATTATGGGTGCTAAAAGTGATCCTGTCATTGCTATTTAAATGATAGCTATATTGTCATTAATTCCATTTTTGTTGACATTCTATGATACAAATGCTTCCAATTTAAAGTGACAAGTATTTCAATTCTTTTTTTTAATACAGTGACATACTATGAATACACTGATGTGAATAAAAAATAACTACAGGTATTCTTAAATACTTGTTGAGCTTCACTTAATACAATAATATAAAACTAAAGATGCTTTTTTCATTTTGAAAGATGATCCTCAAGGAAATAATTTTCTCCCTCAGAACCTATTTCTTTGAAAAATTAAATGTTCTGCCCTTTAAGTTTTAAAATACTATGATTTTATCATCCCAGAACATAAATGCATAATTTAAGTGTGGAGAGGGAGAAAAATCATTGCTAGTTACAATAAAAACCTTATAAGTGAGAGCTTTCTTATATCTTGACTTTTAAAAACATGTATTTACTACTTTTGTTCAGGGAAGAAGGGTGTGTGTGTGTGTGTGTGTGTGTGTGTGTGTATAAAAAGACAATGAGAGTAAGAAACAGAAAATTTTCCTTTCTACTAAAAAGATAATTATCAATAAATATTTTCAGTAGTTCCACTTTGGTCACCTTGTAAGAAAACCATGAAACCAGTACTCATCTGATTTTTTTTTTCATTCCAAGAAAAGCTTTGGAAACCCAGACTTCCAGCTCTAACCATGCTTGATCCTCATTGGTATGTAAGAGGTTTTTGTATCAAAAGAGGTTGAAGCATCACGTCACCAGATTGTCCTGAAAGTTTATGCCAGAGCTTCATATCACATCACTTTTGTATACTTTATATGTTAAATAGGTATCTAGTGTGACTCTGTCCCTGTGTGACAAGCACAGAATAAAGTGAACCTTAAACATTATTTAATATAATTGTCTTATTTTCTATAGAAACTTTACCCACCCTGTTGGTATATTTTTCTGTATCACTGCTATTCATTAATTTATTTATTAATTTTAAAGTAATTTATTTTATTACAGTTTTAGGTTCACAGAGAAATTGACAGAAAGGTACAGAGAATTCTCCAACCATTCCCTGCCCAGAAAATCATAGCCTCCCTCATTGCATTCACCCTCCCATGGTACATCAGCTATAATTGATGTCTCTACATATCTAACACATATTTATTACCCCAAATCCACAGCTTACTTTAGGATTCACTCCTGCTATTGTACATATTTTGGGTATGGGTAAATATATCATGACATTCTTCCACCATTATAGAATCATACACAATATTTCCACTGCCCTAAACACCCTGTTCTCTGCCTGTTCATCCGACCCTCCCCCTAGCTCCAGGCCACCACTGATTTTGTACTGTTTCCATAGAATGTCTTTGTTTTACTTATGAAAATATTTGTCTACATTATGTCATCAGTACTGCAACTATTGATGGAAAAGATGTTCCTCCAGGAAAAAAAAAATTACCTGAGTGTCATTACTACATCCTGTCTAGTTACATAAGGCATATTATCACTTTCTCTTTGGGTTCCCTCTTATAATAGCCTAAAGAGATGTGCAGAAATTAATTTTCCTTAGAAGAGGTCATCATTTTTTTTTATTCAAAGGCATATAAATGATAATCCTTTGCAGAAAGAATGGTACTTTACAATTTTGCACTTTTGCTAACATTATTGTATTTGTATTCTAATGATTTTCATATGGAGATACTAGAGCTCCTAGAATTTATGAAGATTATTTTAAATTGAGAGTTGGGGTTAGAGTTTGTCAGGTTCTAGTCATCAGTATAAAGTTGATTTGTGTGAAAAGAGTATTATAGTTCTGTTAAATAGTTAAATTTTCTTCTAAAATGTAGGTACTTCAAGGGCTGGGGTTGTGGCTCAGCAGTAGAACATTTGCCTTGCACATGTGAGGCACTGGGTTCTATCCTCAGCACTACATAAAAATTAAAAAAAAAAGATATATCCTTCTGCATACAACTAAAGTATATATGTATACAATGTGTATATTATACATAAATATAAATACAAAATATATATAAATAAAGTAACCCTTTTCCTTAACTCTCATAAAGGATGTACATACCCCAAGTATTTCCATGCTTTTATTCAACTTGTCCTTGTTCATATTCAAAAGAAAAGAGGGAAGGTTGTCCTTGACCTGTATTTTGTAGTCTTCCCCTGCTCCCCACTTACTCATGACTTTCAAACACAAAAGACCTCCACATAACCCTACTTGCTGCCTTCACAAAGGACTACAGACCAACTGGTTTAAACAGCAGGAATTTACTTTCCAACAGTTCTGGAGATCCTGGAAGTCCAAATTAAGGTACTAGCAGGGCTGGCTTTCTCCGAGTTCTCTCCCCTTGGCTTGCAGAAGGCCACCCTCTGGCTGCCTCTTCAGAGGGTCCTGCCTCCATACATGAGCACCCCCATGCTTCAGCATGTCCACATTTCCTTTTCTTCTAAGGACATCAGTCAGATTGGATTACTCTAACAGCCTCATTTTAATTTACTCATAGGCCCTATTTCCAAATATAGTCACATTCTCAGGTGTTAAGGGTTAGGTTTCAAACATAATTTTTTTTTGATTGGGAGTGGGGACACAATTCAGCCCATAATTCAGAGGGCAGAGAGAGGAGAGAGGCTGGTTAAATTTACACTTTTAAATCCAACTCATAGACAAATGAATGAATTCAATGGTTTGATCATTCCTCTTTTGATAGGTCAAATTTCTCTCTCACTCTGGAACTGAAAAATATGCCTATTGTGATAGAAGAGAAGGTTAGCTCCTATAGAGATTATCTAATACATGTTTTCTTTCTCTATTGATCCCTCAAAGTGTGGGAAGTGAAGTAGAAAGTCAAACAGAGAAATCAAGGAGAATCAAAAAGCAGTTTTTAGACAGCTGTAACAGGGCAGGAGATTTCATGACATCAAGACTCAGAAAACCTGCAGGCTGTTAGTTTGAGTAAAAAATCTTCCAGGGGCTTCTTGGATATTAATGCAGCAAAGTCCTAGGTGAATCTCTCCTAAATCCTGGTTGTAAGTCCAAGTGCTGGTAGGGAAGCGTAGGTAATAAAGTTCCTGCTGATTGAGGTGGAATGAATATACAATATTATCCGAACTTCAAATTTTTAATGAGAATTTGTAGGTGATATTTCTTTGTGAAATGTTATGAACTTGAAGAAACTGTTGGGGTTAAATTAATCATATTAGTGGGTTCTAGATGGATGGTTAGCAATGTTCTTTTCAAAGCGCATTATACCACATGGATGTATTTATTGTCTGGCAATATGTGAAGTAAGCATGATGATTCGTGTTTTAAATGTGATGGAACAGAGGAATGAAGAAACTTAACCGGTTTTCACCTAACTAACAAATAGCAAAGGTAAAAGTAAAACCCAGTACTTGATATCAAAGCCTTGAGTTTTCCTGTTTTTTTTCTACTCCCCAGAAAATGTATTTTAATCCAAGTATCACATATCATGCAATTATTTCCAAGGGCTTATTTTTGAAGCTCAATTCCTAAATGGGCACTACATTGCAGAAAGAAAAAACAAAAATGAAATAGAAACAGAAATTATGGGCCCATAACTCTCCCTTTCTTGGTGATATCAACTGAAGCCCTTAGAAACCAAGTCACTACCACTCCATCTAGTGGCAGCATCTCTCTTGGGAGGTTAAGTGTCACCTTGGAAAAACAACTTAAATTTGAAAGACAGGAACATGTGCATATTTCCGACAATAGTCTCACACCAACCTTTAGAAAGTTCAGAATAATGTTCTCTTAAATGTTCTGGGTAACATGGATCCCAGAGCATGAAAGCCCTGTGCTCAGAATTCCTGTCATTGGACCACCTTGTAGGCCAGGCTACCTCACTAGTGACTCTGAACTTTAGAATCACATGGTTATTCACTTATTAAAATGTTTATTACTGGATAATAATCTATTATATGGATAAATCAATGCCCTCAGGAAACTTCCCTGGCTCTCAGCCTCGTAGGAATGCCTCCCAAACTCGAATAGAAATGTCTCTATGCTTTCCAAGCCCCACTGGCCTTCCCATTTCCAACCCCCTTTTCAGGCCTCTGATGCTCTTCATTTCCTTGACGACATAACCACAGAGACATCCTTAATGCTGATGATACTAGCCAATCTTCCTTTTTCCTTTTCTCTGTTCTTTCCCTCTTTTTTTCTCTCTCCTTTCTACCTGCTAAGATTTTACACATTCTTTAAGGATCGAATATAGCCCCTTTTTGATCCTGGTTCCAAATCAAGAAGGAAACTTTACCACTCCATCTTATGTCTCATAATTGTGTAAATTCCTCAAACTCAAAGACTGTTTATGAATTTCTATACCATTAAACAAATAGAACATGGGAAGAATTTACATGTCAGACATCTACCTGAATTATATAATTATTTCAGTGACTACCAATTAAATGCCAAATATACTATTTTGTGAACTTTCTATTCTTAGAGTGGCTGGCCTATCTATTGCCAACTTCCATATAAAAATATATGGAAATGTAGAATACAGGCATATGTACATATGCTTGTTTGCAGCTTCATTGATCTATTTATGAGAAATTACAAGACATACTATATAAGCTTTTGATTTGCTCAAAATATCTGAGTATATGTGTCAGAAACTAAAACTTGCAGAGTCTAGCATAATATCTCCTTCACATATTGTTCTTCTCTCCCACACAGTAGTTTTAAATACAGCTTTTCAAAAGTTGAATGCTAGAAATTTGCATGCTGATTCTATTAGGGAAAATGGTCAGAGTCTATTCATACTGAACACAAGCTAAATTGGTAAGATACGGTGACACTTTGCCACTTGGTTTCAAATTAAGAGAACAGAATCAGTATGGTGGTTAGTTTTCCCTTCTATAACATGATGGAGTCCAGTTTAGAAAAATTCCATGATTCTTTTTGGTACCATTGCTACTGATCCAGAAAATACTAAGGAAAAAATACGTTTTAAAATCCCAAGCTACAAAACATCTGAAAAGAACAAAGCCTATCTTTGTGTAGGTTGTCACATTTCAGGGGTATCAAAATTAAATCCTAGTTGTTTACCAATGAATGAACACCAAACTCTGAAAATGGAGTCATAGGCAGATAAAAGAACTTAAGATTAACAGAAGAGGAGACACCATTCATATTGTTTTTGAAACTGCTAATACAATATTTTATTATATTTCATATTTTTAATAGAGGGAATGAAAATTAAAACAGGAAATAAACCCAGATAATTTCCCTTTCATAAAATAGAATTAAACAAAACGAAATTTAAAGTAAACTGAATTGATAGTTTTTGTAGTCAATGATCTTAAGAGGAATTGTTTCTTCATTTTTTGTTTCTCAAAAAAAGGCTTTATTGGAATGAATTTTTTAAGAATGAAATAATTAGCTTTCTTACTATGTTCAGAATCATAAACATTAACAAGTCAAGTTCATTTCAGTGAATATTTATCAAATAGCACTTAGATACCTCTTTATGCAATGAGATGGGATATGCAGACACAAACCTGACATTTTGGCATATCAAAACAATGGTGTTAGCATTAAATGATTCACATGTTAATTCTCCAAGTGTTCATATCAGAAAGGAAGCATTAGTATTCTCCCTGTATTCTTTAAGGCCCAGAATACCATTTTTATGCTAATATATCACATGTTAATGACTTTATCAACTTAAAATATATTTGAATTTCTACATAATTGTCCTCAATTCAAGAAGAAATAGTATCTCTTCTAGACACCCAATATGAAGTTATTATCTTCTGTAAGCTGACATGGAATGTGAAGAGGATGTTGACTCACACTTGTTTTTCTGATACTGTAAGGCTGTAGAAAAAATACACTTCTGTTTCTATTTTTTTTAATTTCTCTTTCACCAATGAGTAAATGTTTTTTAAACAAAAAAAAAGATTATTTCTTTTTAGACTATAAACTATTTATACCTAAAAGCTATAACTTTTAAGTTTCAATTTTAAAAAACTTGAAGAATAAAGAAAATGCAGATAGGCTAAATTCTAAACTTTGTTTGCTGCATTGATTCAAAAGAAGCGTAACTCTGAGAGTTATTCGTATCAGCTGATGAGCTGTTACCAAGGCTATGACAGCCATTGCAGCAGGCCCAATTCGCCCATTTACTCAGTCTTGCTATGCAGGATTCAAGGAGAAATAACAGAAAGACCCTGACCTCACATAAGTTTTACTTAATAAGGTCACAATTACAAATATATATATATATATATGTATACACACACACAGTATATAATATAAAGTGATCTTTTTTCAGTAGGGTTGTTGTGGAGATCAGAAGAAGAAGAGATGATCTTCACATGACAGGATCAGAGAAGACTGAATAGAGGGAGTGGAATTTGAAGTAGGTGTTTCAGAATAAGTGAGATTTGTATTTGCAGTACAGGTCTGTGCACCTTTAAAAGCCCAGCAGCAGCAACAATGAACAAAACACATATCTAACTTATAATCACCTGTGAGAGGCTGAAGGTGCATATCAGATAACCTTTTAATATGGATGCATATATAGGAGGTGATTTTGCAACCTGAAGAAGAGAAACAGAATGTGAATTATCCATACAGGTCTGAATGTTTTATATATTTGTAACCAAAATCTATATGAAAGCGAAAATAGGTAGATAAAATGTTCATTGTTGGAGAATCATTTCATCCATATACCATTTTTATAGGGTCTGAGAAGGACCCTGTACAGGCTTTAAGTAAGAGACTTGCCAACTTAAAATTTTCTAGAGAAAGTTACTCTAGGATCAAGTCACAAGTCCTGAGTCACAAGTAAATCAAATTCATCATGTGTATTAATAGACATTGGGTTGTAGTATGACTAAATTTCACAGTTGGATGGGTCTGGCCCTGTTCTTTCATTCAGTATTTCCTCTGTTCACAAATGCCAGTTCCATTTTGAAGAATTCAGTGTCTTCTCCATTCATCATCTGCAATTAAGACCATCCATCAAGCTTACTCTGTTTTTACCTTGTTTATGTAAAAAAAAGAATTATCCCTTTTTTCCTTGTGTTTCTAGTTACATTACTAATGATTAATTTATGGAATCATAAGAGCAAATTACTCACTTCCTATAACCAAAATGACTTAAAGTGTGTTCACTAATAAAAAAACTGACAACAGCAATTATATTAATTGAAGTATATGGTCAGTTATTCAATTAATGGAAAATATGCAGAATTGTAAGTACAAGCCTATTTTGGACAGTTTTTCTTAATCTGTGAAAGGGTCTAAATCATAACCAAAGCTTCCATGATGGAATAATACGGAAAAAAATTCCCTGGACTTGGGACTGCATTTGAATCCTGACTGTGCTATTACCTAGCTCCCCGATCATGACTGGGTCCTGTATCCCCACTGCTTAGCCTTGCTTTCATCATCTGTGAAATGGAGGCTCAGACATTACTTGCAGACCTAAATTTTATGGATACGATAGTCACTTGAAGGACAGAACTTAAGCACCTCTAGACGTTTTAGTACATTTTATGAAATTAAACAAGTGTGCTTGTGATTGCTGTCTCTGAACAACAGCATGTCCAAACACAACAGAGGTAAATGATATTCCATAATCCAGGACTCCAGAGAAAAAGCATAAAGCAAATCAAGCCCCTCTCTCTTCCATTCCTCTTTCATGGTGAACATGTTTATTTTGAATTCCTGATAGAGGACTCATCATCTCAGCAAGAAGCATTGCAGCAAAGATAAAACAAAAACAAAATAAAACAGCTCTAGCTTTTCAGTTCCATCAGAACTGTTTGTCTGGCAGATTACTCTTTAGGCTGTTGAAATGAAGTGGCTGGTGTGACAGTGCACGCAGGCTTGATTGAGCCTGAGTAGGACACACCTGTGAGATGTGGGTTTATTGCACTCCTAGGGATATAATGTCAGAACTTGGTCTCTTCTCACCTGCTGGTTTCCTGCACTTTTCCCGGATTCCTTTGCTTTGCTATTTTTAAAAAATATCTTACCTTCCCTCCAGATTAATAAAAAGGATTTGTGGTGTCTACTACGCCTCATGGCAACATCACAGCCATCCTGCATCACAGGTGCTCTGCAGTCCTAGTGCATCCCAGCCCACATTTCTCATCCATTGACCATTATAGCAGTCCCTCACTGAGAGCTGTTTCAGTCACTGAGCATTGCAGTCACTTCCAGGAAGACTATGTTTAAATGGAAGTGTAATTTAAACCTAACGAGCAAAGCAAGTAACACAACCAAATTCTGGAGTCTTTCCTATTTAGTGGACATAGTTACATGCCAAGCCCAAAATGCCATATCACCCCCCCCCAAAAATAAACTTCATTAGATTTGCATAAGTGAATTGTCACTGTCTTGGGAAGCTTACAATGTTCACTCCAACTTTTGTTATAAATTCAGGTAGCACTAGAGGAGAAATTTTGGGGTTCACTGGGTACTGAGATTGATCCAAGTCATGGAAAATTTAAACAATGAAGCGCATAAAACTCATGATGTTTTGATTTGGTTGGTTCTTTCTTTCTTTCTTTTTTTTGGTACTAGAGATTGAACTCAGAGGCATTCAACTACTGAGCCAAATCCCCAGCACAATTTTGTATTTTATTTAGAGACAGTGTCTCACTGAGTTGCTTAGCGCCCCGCTTTTGCTGAGACTGGCTTTGAACTCACAATCCTCCTGCCTCAGCTTCTTGAGCCACTGGGATTATAGGCATGTGCCACTGTGCCTGGCTAGGATTTTTAATATATGTTTATCATACTGTGGTGTAAATTTATTCCCAATCTAACCATCAGGATATAAAGGACAGGGAGAGAAAACAGGTTTAGCCTCATTCCTTCCTTCATTCATCTTTTGAGGGGTTGCTTACTTAAGATCTTCATTGATCTGCCTTCAGTAATTTTTCACAAGAATGTGCCATTTCTTTACATGGAATCAGGTGACCTTATGGAATATCCTTGTAGTCATATGTGGTTTCTCTGCTTGTTGTGTGAGCCTGGGCAAGCAAATTTCACCTTCAGAGTCTACATTTTGTATTTACTAAACCTATTTTAGTAATCATACTCCATACTAGAGGTCTGAAGGCCATATTTAGCTAAAGCATAAATCATGCTGGATCCACAGTTTTCCCCCCTTAGTTTGTTGTTTGAAGTGGTAATATAGATGCATAGAAGAAAAGGAGTCTATTTCTTATAACTCTTTTCTTCAATCAGCCAGATTGCTTCCTAGGAGGCAAATACTATTACCTGTTTCTTTTGTATCCTTCAAGAGATTTTTCCAGATATAATACAAACACGTTTTATGCATTTGTGTATACATGTTATATTTAACAAAAATGGTAGTATGTACAATATATACATGCTTGCATTGTATGGCATTGTATGCATGTGTGCATTCAATAAAACAACGGAATGTAGAAATATTTCCAAATTTTTGCATTGGAGAGCTTTCTATAATATGTCTTGGGGTCTTTCAAGAGCAATACAGAAAAAGTTGTTTTATTGTCTTTCAGAGCTATGTAATATTCTATATGTGGAAACACTGGGATTTCTTTAATCAGTCCCATATTGAAGAATACTCGGATTGTTTTCAGTATTTTGGTTTTGTAAGCATCAATACCACAAATATAATCTTGAACATACTCTATTCTGTACATGTGCTACTATAGCTATAGGTCAAATTCCTAGCAGTGAGTCAAAGTGTATGAACTGGTAATGTGAGAATTTACTCCTGCTTTCTACTAGCAGTACTTTAGTGACACCCCAGAAATTTTAGTATTCTGTTTTTTGTTATTATTAAGTTCTATTTTAAACATTTCTCATGATTTATTTCTTGACCAACGGGCTCTAAATCTATTGTTTAATTTTCAAATAGCCAAAGATTTTTGTTGTGAGAAAACATACTGTGTAAAGAATTCAGTCTTCTGGGTTTTTATATGGGCCAGAATATATCTTGGTGAATGTTCCATATACACTGAAAAAGGACGTTTATTCTGCATGTGTTTGGTACAGTGCTCTGTGGCATTAATTAAGTCAAGTTTTTCATAGTGTTTAGATTTTCTCTATCCTTACTGATTTTTGCTATGTGTTCAAGGAACAACTGAGAAAGGAATATTAAAATCATTAGCCATGTTTCTTATCTTAGTTCTGTCACTTTTTGCTTCATGTACTTTGAAGTACTATCATTTGGCACATTTGTATGTGGGATTGGGATATCTAGGTCCTGATGGGTTAGCACATGACCATTGTTCCCTTGTATCTCTGGTAATACTCTGTCTTAAAGTATGTTTTGTCTGACATGAGTATAGTCATAGTCATCTCTCCACTCTAATACTTACTGTTTATATGAGTATATATTATTCAGACTTTTATTTCGACCTATATGAGACTTAAGAATATTACTTAACAACAGGAAATTACTGAGTTCGGCATTTTTACTCACTCTGACAGGCTCTGCTTTTTAATTAGAATATTCACAGTATTTGTACTGAATGTCATGCCTCATATGGTTTGTATGTACCATCTTGCTATTTGTTTTCCATTTTTCTTATTGATCTTTATTCTTCCATTTCCCTTCTTACTTCTTTTTGTTTAGCAAATACTTTTGAGTCTTCCATTTTAATTCCTACATTGACTATTTTGTATCATATTAATAATTTTTGTTCTAATTTTTGTTCCTGCAATGTCATACATATTATATGTTTTTGCATTATAACCCTCTCAACGCAATGTTATTATTTTGGCTTTAAAACTAAAGGAAAAATCTCATATATTTATTAACATATTTATAATTTCCAATGCTATTCATTCCTTTCCACCTAGTATAATTTTCCTTCGGCATTAATGAAATCCTTCATATAGTGTAAGACTGCTAGAAGATAATTCACTCATTTTGTGTATCTGAAAATATTTTCACTTTATTATACCAATTTGAAGGATGTATTCACTGACTATAGAACTGTGAATTGTTTTGCTTTTTCTTTTGGATTTTAATGACTCATTCCTTTATCTTCTAGTCCCCATGATTACCTGTGTTTGCTAAATAATTTTTTCTCCTTCTCTGTTTTATTATCATTTTTTCTTATCTATGTTTTTGCATTTTTTCCCCTTTATCTATGGTTATAGTATGGCTTTGTGTAATTTGGGGATACTCATCCTGCTTGGAGTTGGCTAGGTTTCTTTGGTCTGAATCTGTAGAAATTTTTGTCAACATATTGGTAAGTTTTAACTTTTATTTATTAACATGTTTTCCTACTTTTGTTCTTTGTTATTTATGTAGAATATTTAATATTGTTGACTACTAATCTTTATTTGGTTTTGATCTTTTTTAAAAAACCAGCCGAGGTAATTTCTCTTATTTTGTCTTCAAGTTCATCAGTGCTTGCTGTCATTTGAGAGTCTACAGTCTGCCATTAAGTACCTCTAAGGACATATTCATAGTAGCTATTTGAAATTTCTTGCCTGCTAATTTTTTTTCATCTGGGCCATCTTATAGTCTTTTCTATTGACTGCCTAAATGACTTATTATGTGTTTTGTTTGTTTTGTTTTAGGATGGGGTATTGTAGTCAGATTTTTCACTGCTGTGACCAAAAGACCTACTGAGAACAACATAGAGGAATAAAGATTTTTTAGTGCCAACAATTTCAGAGATCCTAGTCCATAGACAGCCAACTCTGTTATTCAGGGTGTAGGTGAGCCAGGACATCATGGCAGAAGGGCATGAAGGAGGAAAGCAACTCAGAACATGGTCACCAAGAAGCAGTGGAAGATAGTACGCTCAGCTCATGGGGGACAATATTTATACCCCACAGGCTCAGCCTGAGTGATCCACCTCCTCTAGCCACACCCTACCTGCCTACAGTTACTACCCAGTTAATTGCTATCAGTGGATTAATGCACTGATTAGTTTAATATTGTCATAACCCAATCATTTCACTTTTCATCCCTCTTGCATTGTCCCACACCTGAGTTTTGGGGACACCTCATATCTACACCCTAACCAACTTGGTCTCAAAGTCCTGGGCTCATCTGATCTTCCCATCTCAGCCTTCAGAGTATCTGGTAATACAGGCAAGCACTACCACACCAGAAAAATTGACTGATTATGGATCCCATCATCCTGCTTGCACCTTGTTTTATGATTTTTTATTGTACATTAGGAATACATTTGCTTTGTATATTGTATAGCACATTGCATTATTTGCTGATAAAGGGTGTCTGGTTCGTTCTTGAATTTTGATAAATAACAAACAAATTCTCAAGATCTTGTCACACTGTGTGTTGTGTCTGTGTCTGTGTGCATGTGTATGTGTGTGTTTAGGACTTAACTATTTGGGTTCTGTCTTTTCTGGATGAGGGCAGGCTCACTTGGTAGGTGGTCATCAGTCCTAAACTGTGGCCTTTCTGAAGCATGTACAAAGTGTTTCCCAGGTTTTCTTCTTTCTTCCAGTCCTGCATAACTTCAGATATCTATTTCCCTCCAACTCTCAGTCCAGCAGAATGCAACTGGTTTCTGGTAGGCCTTGAGGAATCTAATCCTGAGGATAGGCCATCCATCCAAAGCCCATAATCTTCAGGAAATTCCCAGTCTCTTGCCCCCCAATCTACCATATCTCTCACACCTTACTTGGCAAATTAAAATCCCAAACTCTGATTCCAAATTCCCATATCTAACAAAACCACAATGTTATATTTCCATTTCATCTTTTCATATGTTGCAGAGTTGGAAAGTGTCCCTTGTACAGACCTAGGGTTAAAATAGTATTATGTTCATGTATTTTTTTTTTCTCTCTCAAACATCAATACCTACAATTTCAGTCAACATGTGCCTGAAAACTACTGCCTTACTTATTTTGCCCGGTTTTATATTTTTAGGTCAGGAAATCATGTTAGGTATGTTAGGTATCAGATTTCCTGATTTCATGAAGATTCACCATTAGAGTTTTAAAAATTGGGATATTTCATGTAAAAACTGTTTTTGTCTTAGTTGATACTTTGGGGATTCTTTAGGGTATCAAAATAACTTTCCAAAGTACAGAGTAATGTTTAAACTGAAGTGTGGGAATTAGACAATGTTCTTACTTCGTCCTTCTTCTAGGAAAAAAAGAAAAAAATCACAGGCTGAGGCCCCAGAGCACTCACCTGCTTTCATGAATGTGTTGGGAACATTCAACCTACTTGCCCTGGTATTCATATTTAATTAGTGGCACCCTGGTTACGTGTTGTGAACATGCTCCTTTCATAAGAACTAATGGTATTTTCCATGGAGAATTTCATGGTTCCGCCAATCTCTGCTGTGGATACATTGCTTCTAAAACATGGAAAATTCTGGAAATAATTTTTAAAAATATTTTTTAGTTGTAGATGGACACAGTACCTTTATTTTATTTATTTATTTTTATGTCATGCTCTGGATCTAATCCAGTGCCTCACCCGTGCTAGGCAAGCACTCCACCACTGAGCTGTGACTGCAGCCTCATGGAAATAATTTTGATGATAACAGTGAGTGGTAAGGACATCTCCCTTTATCCATATGCATTCTCCTATTTCCCACCCCACCTTACATACTGGCAGGCTTCTTGCTAGAGGCTAAATCAAGCATCCATATAATGCTTTTTTAACATGTGATAAGAACCTGACAATCACATCCTTCATCTCTGTTTGATGGCAACAACATGATTCCAGAAAAAGAGGAATGATCAGATTTCTCTGTGTGGTATATAAATAGATGGCCAAATTGAGACGGAAGCAAGGTGACCCTGATTAGCTTTTCAACAAGTAAGACTTGCTCAGGACACAAGTAAAGTGCTGTTTCTCAGCCTCCTACTGAGGCTAACCCATTCTCATTTGTTATATCAGTTATTGCCTAAAGATTGTAACCAAGAATAAATTAAATAATATACCTAATATACCATCCTTGTCTCGTTTAATAATCACAACCTTACAGTGAAGGCATGAGTAGCTTTAACCTACAGAGGATTAAGCTGAGTTTTATAGAAGCTGAGTAACTTGCCCAAGGTCAAAAAGCCTCCGAAATTAATTTCCAGGAACCACAGGTTGCATTATTTTTTGATAATATAAATTTACCTTGCTGCCTTGTCAGATACTGCAAAGAATGTGTTAACAAAGAACCTTTATTTTTAGAGGAATTAGCTCTCAGTAATTTTCCAGTAAAAATTATCTCTAAAGTGTTTAGACAAAGGTTTCCATATCTGCAGAGATTTTTTTTTTGAGTTACAAAATTAGACTTGTTCTAGCCAAACAACCACAGTTTTTTAAAAAATCATTCATTTGAGATAATGTAATTTAGCATTTTCTTTGCCTCTTGTCAGGACGGAAAACAATAGTTCTCTCACTTGATTTAGTATCATCATGTCTGACAACACAGTTATCAAAGCTGCTGTTAATATACCTAGGATTTTCAAGTTCTGTGCATCTAAAGGCCATTAATGAAGTTAGTAAACCAGAAACTTCACAGCCAAATATTCAAAGGTTAAATAAAACCAAAGGAAATCTCTACTTTGGAGTTACTGAATGTAAGTGGTTTTGCAAGAATCAGCAAGTGTTTATTTATTTTTTCTTCCTTAACATAACCCAGTCAGTAAACAAGATTGCACAGAAAACAGGGAAGATGGTTATGCAATAAAAACAGTGAATAGCTGGGCATGGTGGCAATCATGTCCTTAGTCCCAGCTATTGGTAGGCGGAGTAGGGAGAATCACATAAGCCTATGAATTCAACATTGGCCTGATAAATAGAAAGACCAGGTCTCAACAAACAAAAACAATAACAAAACAGAAAACAACAGATGAGTGTATATTTGGGGTTTTAATCAGAAAAAGAAAATAAATCAAAATCAGAGATCTATTTGTACCCGAAAACATCAGCAATTTTTACCATAGAATCATTAGCCATAATTACTCAGTTGATAGTAATGTCTGTTTTTTTCTGATTACATTTTTCTTTTTTTGCTTTTTCAATAATATATTACTTCCATTTCGATTGTACAATAGTTTTTGAAATAACAATATTTAATATGGAATCCTTAATCTCAACAACTTCTTTAATTATTTAACATGAATGGCAGATCTAGAGGAGATTTAAGACAAAAGGTATATTGGAGATTGCTTAATTCCACAGAAGGCTATCTTACATTTTGGAGAAACCGAAAACCTAAGAAGAAAAGTGTCTTTCCAGATTTGAACACAACTTAAGAGATGCACAGAGTATGATTCCAGGCTTCCAGGCCTCAAGATGTTCTCTTCACAATTTTTTTATTCCAAGATCTGAGAATAAGAATGAAATATTATGATCATGGATTCTGCCTTTATGAAGCTTAAACATGTTTCTCTGTCCTAAAATGTCAGGAAATATTGAATTATGAAGGGGGGGGATAAAGGTAAAAGTTTAGAAAGTGACTGGAGAAAATGCCTGCTGATTGGTTGGGGATGTAGCTCAGTTAGTAGGGTGTCAGCCTAGCATGCACAAGGTCCTGGGTTCAATCCCCAGCAAAACAAAACAAAGCAAAAAAATGCTTGCTTATGAAAGGTGGACAAGACGGGAGGCCTCTCTGAGGTAGTTCACACTTAGGCAGTGACTGGATGAAATAAATGACAGAGGTTTCCAAGAACAAGGGATATCAATTCTAAAGGGTTTGAAATGAAATGTGTTTGTTATGTTTGAACTACAACAAAGGGATCAGTGCTTGTTGGTGTGCTCATTCTTTCATTGCACATTCATCCCAGGGATCATCACAGCCAGAGCAGGGAGGAGAAAATGGGGATCTGCAAAGACCAGGATGCAGCTAGGTTTTAACTCTACTCACTCTCCAGGGCTATTCAAATCCTGTAGCCCTACCCAAGTTGGAAAGTGTACGTTTTACAAGTGAAACTAGGGGAGCAAAAGTAGTTGTAACTGAACCACAAGGCATTCTTTACCTTTCAAATATTTTACTCCATGCAAATGTCATCTGTTAAAGTCATAATGTTTAAGTATTCCATGTAAAATAAATAAATCTCCAACGATTGCATATTCTTTGTAGCCATTAAAGAGCTTTCACAGGTGTTATGTAATTTGATCTTTACCCTGAGTCTGTAGTAATCATACTTTCAGAGTACATCTAAGGAATTGAAGATTCAAAAAGTTAACTGATTTGCCAAGATTCAGAAAATTGTCTGTGAATACCAAGCCAGAAATTTAGAGTGTCTGAATGGTTTTTCCAGATATAAATAAAGTCTTGATATAAATATTATTATAGAAGCACGAAAATGGTTAGTTTTGCATGCACTATTAGTAAATAAAACAATTACTCTTGGACCTTGAATAATGCTCTAGAATATAAAAAGATAAATAGAATGTATAAGTTGGTGAGGGAATGGAAAACATATCTTTCATGAATAAATGATATCATTTACAAGTGTTATATTTTCATCTTAAAAAACTTAACCCACTTAGAACCTATGAAGTGATTATGGTTATTGGTATTAAAATTCTCATACTTCAAATCTCTTAGTGAATTATGTAGGAAAAACTTGATTTTGAAAGAAGGACAAACATTTTGGGAAGTAAGACTTGGCATTTTACTTAATCTTTACCACATTTTTAATATTAGAATTATTGTCCCTACTTTCTAGATAAGAAATCAAAGATTTTTATCACTATTAAATGACATGTTCAAGATTATACAGCCAAAGAAACTAAGTCAGTCCTGTCAATCACTTCTGTCTTATCACATAATCTTTGCTGTTTCTGTGACTTCTAACATTCTCATTGTTTGTTTCAACAAGTATAAAATGAGTGCTGAAGGTGCCAAGCTTCATAAAAAGTGTGGATGAAGAATATTTTCCTGTGAACCAAAATTCACTTTGTCTATGGTGGGAGAAAAAAATTCCCATCAAGATACAAGACAGAAATACCAAATATTAGGAGAAATTGAAGGAAGGAGGGCTCACTAAATTCTGAAGTGACTGGGAAGAACATTTGTCTCATTCCTATTTGGTAGAGATGTAAGGAGAACATTGAGAGTGCAGTTGAATTGGGGGTTGGTTAGGAACTAGAGCCTTAGCAGGTAGTTGTCATGTGATGTAAATAATCTTGGCAGTGTAGTTAATCCTGAAAAACACAACATTTAATCCATATTCATTAATATCTCTAAATTTCTGTCTCTTTGTTCTTCATGGTGTTTATATATTAATGAGTACTCCATATAAATGGGTGCTGGAAGGGCAGTACCAGCACAGTTGGTCTGTCCTAGTAGTAAGGGACTAGGCTACTAGAGACTTTGAGAAATCAGAAGCTATGTAGGATCTCTGTTGTCCTTCTGTAGAGAGGAGAGTCAGGAAAAGATTCAGTGTGGGCGAGGGTCAAAGTGGAGTGTGGATCAACGTTGTGGGTCAAGGAGACTTTAATAGTGCTTTGGAAACGACAGATGGGGATACAATGGAAGGTGTCCAGAGTGACCACTTGGGGCTTAGTGCTACAGCATTTCTTCATCATCTGGATTGAGTTAGGCAGAAGTTCTTTACTTTAGAGTGCATGGCTGGAGTGGAAAGGTGTTCAGAATGTGAAAAGGACCATTCATATAATGGTTTGTAAAATGCTGCACCAAAACCCCAGTTGTGTAAAGATTGCACAAAGAAAAGTATAAGTATTCAAAAATTCAGAACACTTCTAAAACATTCATATTTCCCTGGATTTAAGGTCTGCTTAAGTTTGAACAATGGGAAGATCAAAATTAATTTTTGGGAAAAATAAGCCTAGCTTTCACCACGTGTACTTAAATAATATACATGTGGGCTTGATTCTGTTTCATCAAGTATTTCTATAAACCTTGGTATGATGCCTGCATTGAATTGGGAGTCCAGGGTGATAAAGATAAACAAAACTCGTGAGTTTCAGGGTGACTTTTCAAAAGGAAAAAATTCCTCCTTAGTATACTGTTCTCTTTACTCTGTTTTTATCGTATGCACCCGGTAAAGGTGGCCTAGGATTTAACCACCTGTGACTCCACTCCTGCCTATCTCCATTATGCATTAGATTTGTTGCCATTCTAAACACTCAACCCATGGAACACCTTCTGAATGTATGTGACGACCCATGTCTTTGCCTAAAGCTTTAGATAACTCATTAAAAAACATGCTTATATGTGCACTTGTTTTAACGACAGTTAAGGGGGAAGTTTCTGGTTCTGGAGCAGATAGTAGCAAGTGTAACAAAGGCATAGAAATAATAGTCTTTTTACATGATTGTGTTTTTTACTCTAAGAAGAAAACTGAACAGCAATAATAATTTAGGAATTTTGTAAAACCTAAAAATTTATGAACTGCTTCTATACGGATCAACTCTTTTTTCTTTAAAATCACTCATTTTACAGTTGAAAAATGTGAAAATTAGAGTTTCAGTCACTTACTTAAACCCCACAACTGATGTGTATGGTGTCAGAAGCAAACCTTGACTGATTTTCTTGCTCCAACTCTAGGGCTCAGAACTCATTATACAAAAATGTGATAATAACAAACAGTGTAAATTCTTTGATGTCCAGCTTCATACTGAAATTGAAATTGCAAATAAATGGTAATGGTTGCACTAAGAATCACTCTCACAGGTAGCTCTGTACCCTTAAGATTTGCCTGCTCGTTTTCAAGGATGCTGCCTGTGCCCACAGAAGTGCTTGCACTAATCTCCTGCCATATTTTCCTGCATGTCCTGCCCTGGTCAGGTGTTAATATTTGCCTTATTCCTAAATCCTAATTCTTCATATACCTCCTTTGGAATAACATTAATTGGAATATTCCACTTAAATTTTCATTTCTAATTAGGATCTGAATTTTTTTCCTTTGTTGATTTTATTTATTTATTTTTATTTACATATGACAGCAGAATGCATTACCATTCTTATTATACATATAGAGCACAATTGTTCATATCTCTGGTTGTATACAAAATATATTCACACCAATTCGAATCATTATACATGTACTTTGGATAATGATGTCCATCTCATTCCACCATCATTTCTAACCCTATTCCCCCTCCCTTGCCTTTCCACCACTCTGTCCTATCTAGAGTTCATTTATTCCTCCCCACACTCCCCCTCCCTATCCCACTATGAATCAGTCTCCTTATACCAGAGAAAACATTTGGCATTTGATTCACTTAGCATTATCTTCTCTAACTCCATCCATTTACCTGCAAATGCCATGATTTTTTTCTCTTTTACTGCTGAATTAATACTCCATTGTGTATATATGCAACATTTTTTAATCCTTTAATATATTGAAGGGCATCTAGGTTGGTTCCACAGTTTAGCTATTGTGAATTGTGCTGCTATTAACATTGATGTGGCTGTGCCCTTGTAATGTGCTGTTTTTAAGTCCTTTAGGTATAGACTGAGGAGAGGGATAGTTGGGTCAAATGGTGGTTCTATTCCAAGTTTTTCAAGGAATCTCCAAACTGCTTTCCATATTGGCTGCACCAATTTGCAGTCCCACCAGCAGTGTATGAGTATACCTTTTTCCCCTGCATCCTCGCCAACACATATTGTTGCTTGTATTCATAATAGCTGCCATTCTGCCTGGAGTAAGATGAAATCTTAGAGTGGTTTTGATTTGCATTTCTCTAATTGCTAGAGATGATGAGCATTTTTTCATATATTTGTTGATTGATTATTTATCGTCTTCTGAGAAGTGTCTGTTCATAGGCTCTGAATATTTTGTATATGATTTCCCATTTTCTATAATTCTTTTCCTGGCTCAGACCCCAGGACTTCAGTTCTTTTACAATATCCTGGACTTTTGCTGTTTTCTGGAGGGAGTGTTAAACAATTACAAAGTGGAATAGAAAACTAGGAGTTCATTATTTATTAAATGAAAGTGTTATTTTTCTCATATGTAAATGACAACAGAGTAATTATACATGGCTGACAAAGTTTCCTATGATAATGAGTAAGGTTTGCCCCATTAACAGTCCCACATCAAGGACAGGCTTGGCTTTGCATTAGGAAACAATGCATAGTTCTGTGGGAAGTTTACTGAGCCAGCAGCCAGGAGACCATTGTTCTGGCTAAGTGTCCTGATCTACTTCTAACTTTGTGTGATCCTTAGGACAATTATTTCATTATCACAGGCTTCAGTTACCTTGTTAAATAAAAGCAGCACATTGAATCATCTCTAAGCAGCTTTAACATCTGTCTCTAAATTTACAAATTTCGTATTTCTGTGATGTATGTTAGAAGTAGGTCATATCACTCCTACCTATATGACAATATATACATTTATACAAAATTCTTTGCCTCATATATTTTCCCACCTCCTATTGTGAGGTTTGAAATCTTATACATAGAACTTATTCTTTGAATGTTCCAGGTCTCTTAGCATCTAAGGATAATATAGTGTTTATTAGTATAAGGCTAGACTTAGAAATAAAAGGTTTGGGATTATTTTGATCAATTTGTTTTTTAAAGAAAACTAGTAAAATCTGCACCAAATTTTAATTTTTTTTTTTTTGTATCTTTTAACCTAGTCTTAGAAGAAAAATTGAGACTTATAGGATACCTTATATCTTATCTTTGGGTTGTTCTAAGCGTATCCCCCAAAAGTTCATGTGTTGAAGATCTGATCCCCAGGGCAGCAATGTTGGGAAAAACTGGGACCTTTAAGAGGTGCAGCATAGGGGGAGCTCCTGAGGTCAACTGGGAGCATGCCCCCGGAATGGGCTGGAACCCCTGTCTGTCCCTGGTTGTGAGTTTTGAGGGGTGAAATCTTTCTCACACTGCTGTTCTCATTCCCTCTATCTGCCATGGGGCTGTCAGTAGATCCAATAGCTACACTATTTAAACTTCTAGTCTCCAAAACTTTTCTTTTAAAATGAGCATATCTCAGGTATTTCATTACAGTAATGCAAAACAATGTAGGACATTTTGTAAATTGAATCTTTATCACTTCAATCCCTATATTTGGCAGTGATTAAACTCTGTTCTAGCAATGCAGACAAGGCCATAGAAGAGCCTATTTTCCAACACCCAGGTTCATTGTTAAGTCCTGTGCTGCTACCAGATAAGAACTGTGCAATGTTGTCATTGTTTTCCCTCACCTTCTCTAGTCTCTTGTTTCTCCAATTCTTCTTTTTTACTGAGACATGATTCATATATCATGAAAATCCACATATAAAAGTATATACTTCAGTGTTTTTTAGTATATTCACAAATTTTTGAAAACATCACCACTGTCTAATCCCAGAAAAATTTCATCTCTCCAGAAAACAGTCACTACCCATTTATCTGCACAGCCACCCCTTGCCCTTGACATCCATTTCTTTTCATCTCTGGATTTTGTATTCTGAACATTTCATATTAAATGCAGTCAAACAATGTGTGGCCCTTGTGTCTGTCTTCTTCCACTTAGCATATGTTCCTAGGTTTCTCCATATTGTCATGAGTCAATAATTCATTCCTTTTTGTGGATGGATAAAATTAAATTGTATGACCAGACCGTGTGTTCTTTATCTATTCATCAGTTAAGAGCTAATTGGGTCGTTTGCACAGTATGAATAATGATGCTATGAAAATATATTTATTTTTTTGTGTGGACATGTTTTATTTCTCTTAGGCTTATACCTAAAAGTAGGATTATCAAATCATGCATTAACTGCATCTTTACAAAAATGACTACTAAAAAGTTCTGGTGAGAATGTAGAGAAACTCTTGATACATCTTGCTAGTGAAAACATAAAATCATACAGCTGTGGAAAGTTCTTCACAGGGTTAAATATACGATTACATAGTAGTACTTTTTTCTACTGCTTATTCCCGAGGTTTTTGTATCTGAGGTTTTGATTAATAAGCTACAGGGAAAATTATTTGTATTGGGCAAAGTGGTAGCATCTTGTTAAGTTCATGGAACAATCTTTGGCTGTATACCAGATTCTTGTACAGGCATAGTGGTCCCCTTCAAAACATTTCATGTACCTGTGTTTGCTGTGGTTGCATTTGATTTTGACTTCCAGGGATAAAGTCTACTTTATCCACATGCTAAGGGTCACTAAAATTAGAAATGGCTAAGTGCTTCAATTTGCAAAAAACATTATTATCAGAATTTGGACTTGGCTGCAGTCTTTAGTGATTCTGGCCCAATGTGGGACTCACAGCTCAGCAGTTGTTTTCTCTGAAGTGAAAATTGGTTAGAAAGGAAATCTTGTTTCTTGGTTTTGTACAATAAAGATTTATACTAATGCTCCTGAAATTATGTGCAGTCACCTCTCTCCAGTTCTTTACAGAGAACCTGTATTCCAAGTGGAGTGGAGTTTATTTCGCATTTGCTGATTCATTTTTCAACCTTTCTCTTTTTTACATTTCTTTTTTTTCCTTCCCTGCAGGATGTTTTTACCCCAGAATGCAAATTTAAGGAATCTGTGTTTGAAAACTACTATGTGATTTATTCTTCCACACTGTATCGCCAGCAAGAATCAGGCCGAGCATGGTTTCTGGGACTCAATAAAGAAGGTCAAATTATGAAGGGAAACAGAGTGAAGAAAACCAAGCCCTCTTCACATTTTGTACCAAAACCTATTGAAGGTATGAAACTAACTACTTTAATTTTTTGGACCCTGATATGTGTGTTGAAAACAATTCCACTCTTTGCTAATTCTCTAGGGTCTGTCTGTCTGTCTATAAAGCAACAGATGAGAACAAAATATCAGAGTACACATGAGTACCTTTTCCCATCAATAAAGAAAGAAAGAAAAAAAGAATAAAGAATCCTATCAATCTGGGCATAGTAGTGTGCGCCTATGATCCTAGTGACTCAGGAAGCTGAGGCAGGAGGATTGAAAGTTCAACGCTAGGTCAGTCTCAGCAGTTTAGTGAGGCCCTAAGCAACTATTTGAGACCATGTCTTAAATAAAATATTAAAAATTTAAAAAGGGCTAAGGATATTGCTCCATGGTTAAGCATACCTGGGTTCAATCTTTAGAACCAAAAAGAAGAAGAAGAAGGAAAAAAGAAACCTACCACACTCCTTTGGTACTTAGGAAAAAAAATATGTTGAACATAGTATTTTAATTTTTCGGACTATACCCTTGAAAAAAATCAATAATATTATTACAGTGCTTTAAAATTTGCAAAAGGTTTTTAGAGATACATTTATGTACTAATTTCTACATTTCTATAAGCAAATATAATAACATAGGGTCTTAATTTTTCTTTGGTTTTTAAGGAAAGAAAACAGTGCAATATTTTCTGTGATCACCATTAAATTGTATCTTTCCCAGTGGAGCCTATCACTTCTTTCCTTGATCCTTTGATATAGTATCCACTTTTCAAAGTGAGGAGTGTAATAAACCCAATTTGGTCAACTATGATTTTCCTTAAAAGTTCCATAATTAGGTGTGTTGCAACTCTCAGTCTGATTTGCTAAACCATAAAATATCTCATAAGGCTCAGTCAGTGGAGCAGAATCCACAAGGCTTGCTGCAGAATATATAGTAGATATGACTGCAACAGTCAACAAATATCTGTTAAGTCAATATTCTGTTCAAAGTACTGGGTGGAATGTGACATTATAGCTCCTAGTCCCTCTCAGATCTCTCCTTGCATCTTGTATCTTTAGGCCTACAAAACTAAACTTTCCTTTTTCTTGCAATGGATCATCACTATTATGGAATTCATACTGTCCATGCCCTGTTCCAGTGTCAACCCACTCATCTCATCTGCCAGAAAAATGTCAATCAACCCTTGTACAAATTAATTCAAGAATCTCTACTTCTGTGGCAGTCTCCCTGGCTTTCTTCAAGAATTAAGCCTTCTGCCTTCCAATCATTGTATATATTTCTCTCCCTTAGAAATGATTCTTTTGTATAAAATTTACTCATTGCCCCTCTGTTGCCTCTTGTTCATGGTTAGCTCATTCTCTGAATGAACAAAACCTATTTTATTTTTTTCTTATACCCCTGTGTCTTATAAAATATCTGTCGTGTCATAAAGAGATATTCAGTCAGGAGTTGAGAACTGGATAAGTGAACATGTGAATGAACAAATGAACAAGTAGATAAATATAAAGACAAAGTAGAAAGAACTACATGCTCCAGAGAATGTTATAATATTCATGGAGATATGAAATATGTTCACAATGGTAGAGTGGAAAAAAATTTATTTCATGCTGTGGGAATTGATACTGGGATTTAGAGAAAGAACTATGGCTTCCACTAAAAGGAAGATATTAATGAGAAAATGATATTCAAGGATATCTTTAGCACTAGGCCAGGTTCACAGAATTTGAGATGAGAGGAGAGGAACACTCAGAGAGAAACACTCCAGGAGCAGTGAGAAGAGGCAGGAAGTGCCTGCCTTGTAAGGTCAGGCAGAAGGTACTTAAGGAGTTGATCATGTTCCCATGGGAAAATGTACTGATTCTTAAGAATCATTTTTGACAAATTATGCTTTCAACTCTTGCATCTTTTTTTTTTTTGCATTTAAGCTGATATTTTTGTACTTATGAAAGTAGTACATGGTCATTAACAATCTTTGGAAAATTCAAGGAAGCGTGACGACAAAGATTCATGTTTTATTTATTCCTTATATGGATAATACATTTTATACTGAACCCCTCCCACCAACCCCAGCCAAAGGAAAAAAACCTGTAACCAATGCTCATGATTATAACAATTTGGTCCTGGGTGACCATGTGTACATATGCAAAAAAAATTATGATGATTATGTTTCTAGTTCCAGAACTGCTTTAATTCTGTTTATGACTACATTTTGATACAGATGTGGAAAGAGACAACCCGATATTCCTAACCATGAGAATTAAGTGCTTTGCACAACACACAGCTTACATCAATAATCATACAATTTCTCTTATAAGCCAAATCTAAAGACCAGCTGTCCAGGGATGGTATGAGGCTTCCCAATTGTTAGGAAGCATGGCTGCATCCAGGTTTTAGTGCCTGTCTTCCTAATATGTTGTGTAGAACTGTGTGCTGCACTATTGCCACAAGCAGGCACACTGGTCCTGGGCGTGCCCTTGTCCCCATCTTTATCATAATCAGAAAGTGGAGGAAGAATGAAAGAAGACAGAATCAAAAGTCTGTGCCTGTTTTCTTTTAAAAAATGATCTCCAGTATCTGCCATATGATATACACACAGTCCACAACCTAGACAGGCAGTCAGATTCAAGCAGAGGGAAGCTAAGCATGTAGCCTCGGTTCTTGATGGCTACATACCAAATATGTATTCAGTTATTTTAGAACAATGGTGGAATTGGGTAACAACTTCTGCTTTTAGTCTTGCATCATTTGATGAAGCATCAGAATATCTCTGATTTCCTAATGTGCTTATTTACATCTTTTAGTTGATTGTTTTAATTTTTTCTTATTTACCAATGCTTTATAATGATTTTCATCTTGTTCTGGGAAAAAATTAAGTTCATTCTAAATTAGATTCACTAATACCTGGATTTACTTCCAAGGTCCTTTTTTTTTTTTTTCATTTGTGGCAATGAAAACTTAGGTGTGAAGTATAAAGAATGTGATGAGAAGAATCACTTTTGAAGATAAAAAGCTCAATTGATTTAGACCAAATATCTTTTTTAAAAATTAATTAATTTACTGATTAATTCTAATTAGATATATACAACAGCAGAATGCATTTTAATTCATTGTATGCAATTACAGCACAACCTGTCATTTTTCTGGTTGTACTTGATGTAGTGTTGCACCATATGTGCAGTCATACATATACCTAGGGTAATGATATCTATCTCATTCCACCATCTTTCCTGCCCCCATGGCCTCTCCCTCCCTTCCCTTCCCTTTGTCCAATCAAAGTCCCTTCTTCTCATGCCCCGCTTCTCATTATGGATCAGCATTCAATTATCAGAACATTCGGCCTTTGGTTGTATGGGATTGGTTTACTACACTTAGCATGATATTCTCCAACTCCATCCATTTACTTGAAAATGCCATAATGTTTATTCTGTTTTAATGTTGAGTAATATTTCATTGTGTAAATATACCACAGTTTCTTTATCCATTCATTTATTGAAGGACTATCTAGATTGATTCCACCATTTAGCTATTGTGAATTGAGCTGCTATAAACATTGATATGGCTGCATCATTATAGTATGCTACTTTTAAGTCCTTTGGGTATAGACTGAGGAGTGGTATAGCTGGGTCAAATGGTGGTTCTATCCCAAGTTTTCTAAGTATTCTCCATACTGCATTCCAGACTGGTTGCACTGATTCGTAGTCCCATCAGCAATGTATGAGTGTGCCTTTCCCTCCACATCCTTGCTGACACTTAATGTTGTTTGTATTTTCGATAACTGCCATTCTGACTGGTGTGAGATGAAATCTTAAGAGTAGTTTTGATTTGCATTTCTCTAATTACTAGAGATATTGAACATTTTTTCATATATTTGTTGATCAATTTTAAATCTTCTAAGAAGTGTCTGTTCAGCTCCTTACCCCATTTATTGATTGGATTGTTTATTTTGGGGGGTGTTAAGTTTTTTGAGTTCTTTATATATCCTAGAGATTAGTGCTCTATCTGATACACAATTGGCAAAAATTGCTCTCAAAATCTAGGCTCTCTTCACCTTATTGATTGTTTATTTTGCTTAGAAGAAGGTTTTAAGTTTGAATCCATCCCATTTATTGATTCTTGATTTTATTTCTTTCTCTGTAGGAGTCTTGTTAAGGAAGTCAGGGCCTAATCTGACATGATGAAGATTTGGGCCTACTTTTTCCTCTATTGTATGCAGGGTCTCTGTAAGACCAAAGATCTTTTAATTCTCTATAAATATCTCTGCCATTTATCTTGGAGAACAAGGTTCAATTTTGTGAACAATATTAGTTACCAGTTATGTAAATGCTTAATTTTCAGAAGTACTCCTCTAAATATGCTTCAATTATTGTCTCAATTTTCATTCCATTTCCACAAATTAGCTTCAACTATTGTGTCCACTTACAAAAGTTGAAAATAAAGCACAGAGACATTAAGCAATTTTTCCTAAATCATGCAGCTAGGTAGAGCCAGAATTCAAGCCAAAGCATTCGGACCTTAGAATGAAGTGCTTTACCTCCATGAAGACCAAGGAGAAGGGCTGCAGCCTGAGAAAGGTTCTGGGATTAACTTAAATTTAGTATCATGGGACCTAGGAAATATAAATGTCTACTAATTGCTTCTCTTTATTTTGATCTGAAATATACCTTCCCCTTAGAAGTAAGAGTCCCCAGAGATTAATGGAGACCTCATGCTCTTATAATTTACTTGATATACATAAAATTGGTTAGTTCTTTTATACCTTATATGTGCTTTGATATCATCATCATCATACAAAAAATATGAACAATGACCTAATGATATTCTATGCAGTTTTATTTGATATAATTGAATTTCCAATATTATGAAATATGTTTGAATTTCTGTTAGGCAATATGCTGTTTAGTATCTCCCTGAAGGGATACTAAAACTATTCTCACCACTGCTATTATTACCATTCCTCTTAGTCTTAACCCTTCTATTTATAATTTATCAATCTAACATTTTTTCTAGGAAGGCTGTGTACTCTATCTCTGTACAACTTGACAACAGCCCTTTGTCATTATTCTTATTTTACAGGTGAGGAGACTAATATTTAAAGTAATTAAGTAACTTGTCCAAGATCACAGGGCTAGAAAAGTACAAAATTGAGTTTGTCAATCTGAAAGTCCAATACCTAGGCATATGCACCTAACCCCAACACTATACTCTCCTTGCATCTGAAATAAGCCTATGAATATGCAGATACTCAGGAAAGTCAGAAAGCAAAGCAGAAATGCTGTACCTTGATATAAGCTAGATCTAAACCACTCAGAATTGAGACAGGTACATCCAACGTGATTAGGAAAATGTATATTGGTGGATGATCAGATAGGAAAGTTCATGGAAAGCCATGTGGACAAGAAAGAATAAGAAAAGAGGGTTCAGGAAATATGGTGGAATGAGATGGACATTATTACCCTAGGTACATGTATGACTGCACATATGCTGAAACAGTACATCATGTACAACCAGAGAAATGCAAAGTTGTTCTGCAATTGCATACAATAAATCAAAATGCATTCTGCTGTCACATACACCTAATTAAAATAAATAAATGAATCAATTTTAAAAAAGAACTAGGAAGACTTTGCTTTTATTCCTGATGAATTCTATCAGTTTTCCTTTTCCAGAATTTAGACTAGATTATTTCTAAAATTTAGTGACATTGTGTGTCAGTCTTTAGTGTGAAATCATGAATTTACACAAAAAAATAGTCAAAAAATTTCCTTTATTAAATTATTGAACAAAAAAGTACAATTTGATGAGATATTCCAAAAAAAGTGTGATTTGACTCACTCTTTCTTTTTGTTTTCTTTCTTTCTTATTTTCTTTCTTTCTGATAAAAATCAGGATGAAAGGCATTCTCCCCATAACTCATGTCTTTAAAGAAGGTTTTAGATAATTTTCTTTCCTCAAGCAAATTATAAAACACATAACTTGAAGATGCTTTATACAAGAAATATAAAATAATAGCTCCATAAAAGCTTATTTATATTGTTATTTAACCAAAACGTTGTTGATTATTTTATTTTCATTTTTTTTTAAAGGAATTGGTGTAAACCCCTAATCCCACTACTAAACTGTCAACACCCTAGTAGAGTCCAATACTTCATAGTAAGTGAGCTACTCCTTTCTGAAGGGAAATAGTCCCTTGGTAGAGAAAAAGTTAAAGGTGTTATTTTGTTTTTGTTTTTTCACTTATGTCTTCCCCCCCAAACATCTCTGATTTTATCCCAGTTCTACTGGTGTTTCATTTTGAATGTCAAATTCCCAAAATTAACCTTTACCAGTTTGAGGCTCTTTAAGTCCTAGAGATAAAGTGATAATTATCCACCAGCCCATTTCACTCTTTCATTCCTCATCTGGTGTTTAGAACACAGGAGGTGTTAATTAGGGGTTGCAGGGGCATCTGTTCAAAGGATGGATAGACTTGATATTTAAGCCCATTACCATGAACACTGCACATCAACCGCTACTTACACAGATTCCCTCCCTAGGAATTCAAGACAACAGCTCAGGCTTGGTGATTCTCAGTTCTGCCCTTTCAGAGCATTGTTCACACCAGAAAGAAATAACTCCCCCAGATTTAAGTTGTCTTGCTGGTGACCTCCTCTCTATCATCAGATACAGCAGCCAAATACACTTTTAAAAAGAACACAGTACCATCTCCTCCTTTTCTCCTCCCTCTTCCTTCCAGACGCTCATTACACAGCTTCTGCAGGTGGTTGAGTATTCAGAATCAAGTTCCTTCTCCCTGAAAAGAATTTGTGCACTTTCCAAAGACTTAAGCTTACAGGACTGAGTCCTGGAGAAAGAAAGATATTTCCAAATTAAGATCAGTATCTATTAACTGAGAGTCATCTCTACAGAAGGATCAAACTTTTGTGAGCTAATTTATCGAGTTTAGGTATGACCTAGAAGTCTACAGGTTGAAAAAAATTGTCTGAGAGATTCTGATGCCAACCATATTTGAGAATGTGTTCTGAACTGAATTTGGCACTTTGGGGCTTCTTTTGATCAAATCTAGTCATAGGCAATTTAAATTTATTCAAATAATTGTAATCAACGTATTGGATTAAACTTCATAAAATCTCTCTCTGATACCATGGAATTAAATATATTAAAATATTACAGTTTAAAGTTTCTAGTAATTATTAAGATAGGTATGTTTTAAGTTCTGGATTAAATTACTATATGAAGTTTAGTAGAGATAATTCCAATTATTTCCTAAATTGATCACTGAGAAAGAGTAACCTAATAGACATCAAATAACCAAGAATAAAGAAATTCTGATTTTTCTGATCAAACTTTTGGAAATGATTTACTAAGTCATTTTGAGGAAATGATTTATCTTTCCATCCTCATTCATCTCTGAAGGTGAAGTCAATTATAAATTCCATCCATTTCATAGAAATAAAATGAAAATTAAACATTGAAAGACAGCTCAATTTCTCAGAAAAATTTTGTCAGATCAAATGCAAGTTGTCTATTTCCATTTTTTTCCCGGGAAAAAAATGGTCTTTGTCTTCCTGTCTTATGTATTTTAGAAATGCTGTGAGGCTTGTCATTGAAGTATTAAAGGGAAAGAAAATTGGATCTGGAGGGAAAACAATAATCCCTTCAACAACTATGTAATAAGGTAAAAAGAACAGAACAAATCAGGAGTCATTATGTTGTAAAGCCCCAATTGGGAAGACAATAATGGCAATTTTATTTTGATATTTTTATTTTAATTATCTAGGATGAGAACTCAGTAGATTGTCTCCAAATTTTCTTTTGGAACCAGCTATTCTAAAAAAGAAAAACAGAAATTACAAAGCAGGACCTCAAATAATGCTGATCCCTTTAGTGACAGAGAAAACATTAGCTTTAGCTCTCTCCATCTTTTAATTCTGGATCTCTGCTGGCCTATGATACCTTCTTCCTGCACATCATTTCAACTCGTTCAAAGCAACTTTTGCTGATTTCTAAATTTAGTCTTTAATAAAACTCTTCTTCCTCTCCCTCTTCTACACCAAATATTGTTTCTGCTCTCTTTCTAAATGAAGATAGGGATCTTTTTGTTTACAATGTCTGTTAACTCTTTGTAATAAATATTTATGCCATACTGGGTACATTCTTATGGTGTATTGCTTCCAAAGCAGCACTAAAATTCTCCTACAGTTCCAAAGGGATTCCTTGTGACATTAATTAAGGCGTGAAATTGCTTCATGTTAATTCCTTCTATGATCTGCTATTAAGACAATTAAATATCTTTAATGGTGCATTAACTAACAGAGCAATCTAACCTTTCCATTTCTGAGAAATTACAGAGGGCCAAGGAAAATTTGATTAAATTGGTAGTAATAAAAAATTAATCATATTTCATTTTTTTCATGGACACTGATAGAGGATGAGGGTTCTTCGAGTGCATAATTTCTAAGTTTCATTCAAGACAGAAATTATATTGATTCCATTAGAAAACAGAACCTGACAGCAACAATGGCAATGGCCCAGCCCACAGGTGGTCCAACTCTCTCTACAGAGAAACATGGACTTACAAAGATTTATACCTAGTTCTACCTGGGACTTTGCTTTAAAATACTCTGTCAAGAATTCAGCAGCCACATAGAAGTAATAATTAGTAGCAGCTCTACTACTTTAAATTCCATTCACATAGCACATTGTTATTTTCAACCTGTTCCCCTAATCGGATTGTCACTTGAGAGTCGCCAAAACCATTAAAATATGCAGATTAATATTTATTGTTCCTATTTTTATTTTACTTATTTTTTATGGTGCTAGAGATTGAACCCAGGACCTTGTGCACGTGAGGCACACACTCTGTGCCACATCCCCAGCCCTATTGTTCCTATTTTAAACATAAGGAATCTAAACTTAAGAGAGGTTAAATAACTCACTGAAGTCCTTAGGGCTAGAAGGAGGCAAAAGCTATGGCCAGAACTGTTGCCTTTTAACTTTAGACCTCCTGCTTTTTTCTAACAAGAATGTAAGGGTGTGTGTGTGTGTGTGTGTGTGTGTGTGTGTGTGTAAGAGAATAGGCTTTGTCATTATATAGAGTTATTCATTGTGCTTCTTTATCAGTTGTTGTGTGTGTTTTTGTTGTAAATTAGGATCTGCAGAGGCAAGACATATGGACAAATATGTAGTTTTTTAGAGAGCAATAAGTGATTTTCATATAAGCATTAAAGAGAGCAGCTCTACAAGTTGAATGTGAACCAGAATCACATGCAGGGCTTGTTTAAGCATAAATTTCTGGACTTCATCCTCTGAGTTTTTAATTCTATATATCCGGGCTGGTCCAGTAATTTAAAGTTCTTAAAGTTGTAGGTACTGCTCTTGCTGCTGGCAGGTCAGTGGACACACTTTGAGAAACACTGAGTTATGGAATCATTAGATGCTATGCTTCTCAGACTCTCCTTTGTTTTCTAGGCTACAATTTACCATAGGTCATATGGGGGAAAGAAAGGGATGTTGTTAATTTTCCTGTTTTATTTTATTTGCCATTGATTTTTTTTATTTCTATGAAGATGAGACATATTACTTGTTTATCCAGATATCAATAAACTAGAGAAGCTAGATAAATGTAAATTATCACATGATGTTCATTGCTGTATTCTTTCAAAATCATCTGTTCTACCTGTGTACTGGTACAGTTTAGGGCAGTCAGCCCAAGTTTAGAACTTTAGAGAAAGTAAAGATTCACTGACATTAAAAGTGAAAGAAAGTTAAGCTTTACTCCAGCTATCATCTTCTGTAGTGAGCCACCGAAGATAGTAGATAAGGGTATTCCTTTGCAAAATAATCACAGAACACTCACTGAGCATCCTTCACAGTTCTAACTAACAGGGATGCTGTGGTACTTAAGAGAAAGGTTTTTTATTTGTGGGTTTATTTCATGGCATTTATATCTAGAAAGGCATAAATCGATAAACACATAAATGAACAATAAATAGAGGAGCAAATATTTAAACACACCATTAGATATTAGATTTAAAGGGGAAAAGTGTGGCAGTTTTACATAGGGAGGTCAAGGTAAACCTCTCAGGAAATATGACACGGATTAATTACATTTGAATGGAATCTCAATGAAATTTAATAAGTAAACCATGAAAAGATGTGAGAGAAGTTTCCAGGCAAAATTGTTTCCAAAGACCCTGATGTAATCCAAACTTGTCACTTGTGAGCAAGAAGGGTCATGTGACTGGAATGGATTGATTAAATGGGGAAGGGCAGAATATGTAGAGGCAGGAACCAGATAAAATAAGACCTGGTAGCCTCCTTGAGGACTTTGGATATTGTGGCTAATGTGTTTGGAAGTCATTACAGATTTGGAGCAAGATTGTAAGGAAATTGGCCAGGATCTTAGACAAGATGATGGTAGCTTCTCCTTAGGGCTTTATAGCCGCAGGTAGAAAGAATGACTTTGGATTTATTTAGAAGTCAGAGCAGAGGGAGCATACTAATGGATAGAGTGTAGGTTGTTAGGTAAAGAGAGAAGACAGTGATGACACTTAAGTTTTGGGCAAGAACAACCGGGTGCTATATATTAAAATGGGGAAGAGTAGAAAAGTAGATTTCACTGTCTGTAATAGTGTGACAAAAGAACGTATTAAGAAGTCCAAGTAAAGATGCCACATAGGCAATCCACATGGATTTTAATTTCTCCACATACTTGCTCACTCTTTCTTTCTTTCTTTGATAAAAGCCATGCTGTACTAGTTTTTATTGTTATCATTGCTTGATGACATTAAAATATTTAGTAAAGGTAAGGCCAGCTCACATACTGATTAATATGAGGTTGAAAACTTTTAAACTAATATAAGGCAGTCATTTGTACTTTATTTGATGAATTACAGCTTCACTGGCTTACTGATCTTTGAAACCCTGCATTCTTATCCTGTCTCTGCCTGTTCCCAATCTAGCCTTAGGGAAGACATTTAGGCTCTTTTATGTTTGAAAAAATAAAGATGATAATTTCTTACCTACAGTATTTATAGGTCTATTATCAAATGACTTAATCAATTTTAAATGTCTTTGAATACTTCAAAATGATGGATCTTTCAAGGGATCATCATCGTGGTTGTTATTTTCATTACAGAGGTTTTGGTTGACAGTTTGGACTTACAGTGAACTTTATCGAACACTTATGCATCGTTTTTCTCTTGTATGTTGTTTGGCATTTATTTTGTGCAATTCAGAATTTATACAGCTATCAAAGGCAGTTGTATTACACAAAAAAATGCTTTTTCCTTTCTTTTTTGCATTCTAAATGAATTATGCTATTTTGATTATGTTTTAGTTCTAAAATTTTATTGAGGTTTACACCCCTTCTTAACTTACATATATTATTGAATTCCAGAGCTGTAAATAAGAATGAAAGTTGAAGCATAAAAAATTAAATTTAATCTGTAAGTTTGATAAAGATCTTGTTCTCTTTCTGTCCTTTTGTCCTTTTCTTTTTTTTTTTTTTTTTTTGTATTTGCATACAATTCCTAGAATGACCTTAGTTTGCTTTATCTAAGCATCCAATTTTTTTCCTAAGGAAGAATAAAGCAATTCAAATACCTATTTGATTTATTGAGCAGGGAGCAAGAAGGTGGCTTAATAAAAGATGGGGATCCAGGTAGTATGACTTCCAAACTTGTACTCTTAACCTTTCAAGCCTAAGGGAGGAAACTATGTTATGTGGGAAATAGCATCCAATTATTAAGTCATCGAATGATGCTTGAATAAATGTAGATGCTTAGCTGTTTTTCCAAAATGAAGGATGAAATAATAATTCCTGATATGTCAGTGAAATATATCTTATACAGTCAGTTTTGTCTAACTCGCAACAGTCTAATGAAGCAAAAATGGATTCAATATGCTGATTGATCCTATCTTAGGAGAATAACTATAAATTGGAAAACATTGTTCTGTTGCAATAATCTCACAACAGCCATGCTAGTTTGCAGACTGGGCTTTAGAGTTAGACAAAGCAGAGAGGAGAAAAGGACCATTAAATAGATGCAAAATGAAATCTCATGGTTGCATAATCACATTCCCTATTGATGAATAACTAAAAAATCATGGGCTGTGTCCCTTAATTTAGGCAAAGAAAATCTGGGGTAATCAGAGTAATTGATTCATGTTCTTTCCTCTTCTCTCTCCTCTCCATTATCATTTCTTATAGGATGTCCTTAAATTTGGAACTAAAAGTTCAGTTTCACACAACAATGTCATGATTCTTACAGTGGTTAGGTCAAGGTTAGGAGCATGTCAGTAAATATTTTTCCCTTCCCAAACTAAATTGCAGAAAATGGACCAAAAAAGCAAAATGCTACTTCTAACTTCAAATGCTCTACCTCCAATTTCTCCCCTAACTCTGGATAGAAATCCTATTATATAGGTTAGGAGGCTGTAAAGACTCCAACCTTATCCATCAGAAAACTGAAAGAACCTACATACTACAATAGAAGAAGGTTTAAAAGGTTATGACTGATAGAACTGGAAGAGAACCAGGGATAGCCACTACACCTCAAACTAAAACCCTTTCACAATGGGGAGGAACGTCAGTGATTATTGAAGCAAAATTGATGTTCATTATCATAAGTAATTATTGTCATTTTGCTTTCCAGTGTGTATGTACAGGGAACCATCACTACACGAAATTGGAGAAAAACAAGGACGTTCGAGGAAAAGTTCTGGAACACCAACCATGAATGGAGGCAAAGTCGTGAATCAAGATTCAACATAGCTGAGAACTCTTCCCTTCTTCCCTCTCTTATCCCTTCCCTAACTCTTTCCTTCCCTTTCCCCATGTCCTTCCAATAATCCACCCAAGGAGAGAAAAAATAAAATGGCAATGCAGGACCTAGTAGCTAAGATTCTGCACTCAAAATCTTCCTTTGTGTAAAACGAGAAAAGTGAACCAAAGCTTGCCTGTTGCAATGTGGTAGAAAATTCACATGCACAAAGATTAGCCTACATAAAAGCAAAGGAAAAATAAATCAGGACTCCACAAACATCAAACTGTGTTGTTATTAATAGAGGGCTACTTCATAAATAACTACAATAAAGATGAAAAGAAGTTACCTAGAAGGAAAGGGTTTTTGAGACTTGAACTCACGAACTGATGTTAGATTCTAAATGGCTTAAACTTTTGATAATGCTGTGATATGTGTTTTGTTTAATGTTGGGGTTTTTTGTTTGTTTGCTTGTTTTAGACATCTAGAATTGACACACAATTACATACTTTCTCTACTATTTTTTTTTTTTTAGCCATGAAATTGAACATGTGAATTATACTTTTCTAATGCCTGTAAGGTGTATAGCCAGGAACACTCAACATCAAGGAAAACTTCAAAAAATTACTCTTAAACCTATTAATATTGGTTTTTTTTTTTGGCAAAAGATTAGTCTTGTATTGAATCTAATGGTATTAGTTGACTTATAAATTCCTTTATAAATAAGAGTTTCAAATTCTCCTAAGAGAATATATTTTTATTAAAGGTATTAATACAAGATATTATTTTATTTTTTAGTCATTTAGAAAACATTCTTGTCCTAATACTCTTACATTTGTTCTTATTTTTTATTTTTTATTTTTTTTTTTGCATTTTGGACACCTTGGAGAGTAGAGGTACATGTCTAGTTGTCTTAGAGAGTTTTGTACCATATCTTGCAGCAGGAAAGAGAGATGGGTTTCACATAAAGAAATAAGTTCAAGAAATGGGTCAATGTATTTCCCCTTTGTACCTTGTTGAAGTTTTATGTATATAGCATTTTCCAAACTGTATGAGAAAATGGGAGGCAAGGCTGTGAATTCCTAGCTTACCGTCTTATGAACCTGGTGGACTGTTTGTTGATATATATCCTCATTTATAAGTCCAGTTGACAATAAATCTGTAGCTTAGAAGACAGTGGGTACTATTTGTACACTGAATTTTCAGGTGACATGGAGAAACAGTTATGGAATTATCAGCTATGGCTCCAAGGGACTGAACTGGGAGTGGCTTAAAGGAATGAAAAAGAACTCAGTGTAAGAGCAAGCAAACACACAATAGGAAAATTAAAGTATTAGACAAAAATATTAGCCAAGAAATGAAAGTTGTACAATTGCATTGGAATAAATAGTTCTACTTAGCCCTACAAATCAGAAATGATGTAGAGACATCCAAATTTCAACAAAATAAAACAAAACAGAATGTTTAAAAATGTATGCAGATTTATGGATATTATTAATGAGAAGACTTAGCATGTAACTTCTCCTATATCTCTACTGTCCAGCATGTCTTGTTCCAAATATGACTCCCTAAAATATATACACTTTGCAGCTCTAGGTCCTCACTTCCAACCTTGCCATTGATTGCTGTATTCTTTCAAGGTCAATGTAGTTTCCCTCACTCCACATGATCATTATTCTTCAATAGTGGTTCTTGTCCTTCACCAAGTATCCTATTTATGTTATCAGGAAGTTACCAGAAAAAAAAAAAAAGGAGGAATTTGCCTAATCAATTGGAAAGAATAAACATTATGCAACTAGGCAAGGATTTTGAATACACATTTTCAAAGGATATTTGTTTAATCAAAATATCTGGAAAGTAACAAATAAGTGCATTTAATTTTTTAGAAAAAAATGATATGTCACTCTTCTAGGAAAAGAATACCCTGTTTAAAAAAAAATGCAAATCCTGGTATATCTTCTTTGTCACTCTTGGTTCAATACAAGACCCCTGTCACTTCCAGGACCAAACAAATCCCAAGCACAAAGCTTTATTTTCTTTGAAAAAATAAAAAAGAGGCTTCAATGAAATGGTTCACAAGCTCTTTTAGCATGAAACGGCCGGAGCTTCTGTAGTAACGCACATGGTCTCATCAGTAACACATGCAATGGTTTCACAAGTAAAACAAAGGACAGAATTCACAATTACTTACACTGGTGATTTCATGACAATATATTTAATCCAGTTAATTATGAAAATTATGACAGAAATAGGAATCTCCAACAACATTCCTTTCTCTGCTTACAGTGACTACCCATTATTTGTCATGCAGACCCACATCTGTCTCTTTCCTGAGACCAGTTAAGAAGCAGAGTTCCAACCACCCAATCTGAGTATTGTATTTCCTCCATATCATATTAAGCACATGTTCACTGCAATGAAATGCTCTAGAAATTAGTTTTTCTTATTTTCAACTCATTTCTTTTACAGAATAAACCTGAGAAAAATGGTGGTTCAGAGCTCAGGGTAAAGGTTTACTTGACTGCTGCTTTTTTGACAATACATTAAAACCTATTGCAGTCATTATTCACTAAGTTTTGAAATTATTATGAAATATAAAACTATAATTGTCTTTTTCTTTCAAAAATGAGTCCGTTTTAATACTTTGTTTTTCCGTTTTATTCCAAATAATAATTATTAATTACTTTGACTTTTCATTGTTCTAATTTTGGGGTCTTTAACTCATCTATCTTCTCCTTCAAGTGGAAAAAGTTTTTAGAAAAATGCCCTGGGAGATTCCCAGGAAAAGTATGGCTTTTAGTAAAGCTTTGAAATTGTGTATGTAAGATATAAATTAAGACATGGTTACTGTAAATTCTTACTGTAATATGTTTCAAAATCAATAGACTTGAGAATGAAAACAAAACTTTTGAGAGTCCTGCAAAACATCTTTCTGATTAATATATGTAACTTGATTTTAAAATTAAGTTCAAAGTATAGAAATAAGTCATTCTGAAGTTCCATTTGGTAGTTTTAAGATTTTTGTGCTCCAGAAAACTGGAAGACCCCCAAGCCATCCTATTCTTCATCATAGTAATAATTTTGGTTTTGATTATACATATGAAAGTCATAGAACATTTTTAAGCCATTATGGATTGGCACAATAAAGAGACATCAATGTAATGTAATGTGATTCATTTTTTAAAATATATATTTTTAGTTGTAGATGGACACAATACCTTTATTTACTTATTTATATGGTGCTGAGGATCGAACCCAGTGCCTCACACATGCTAGGTGAACGCTCTACCACTGAGCCACAACCCCAGCCTCTGTAATGTGATTATTTATAGGCTTCATATCAATCTATAAAACTTCTTTAGAAGAACTCTTCTTTTTAAGAAAATGACAACTCAATAACTAGGTATTGTTTCTAAATTGGCGATCTTGGGGTGCCATTATGGGGAGATGAGAGTATTAAGACAAGAGTAAAGGATAAAGAATGAATTGATTGTTATTCATTGAAAAGTTTGGAGATTATAGTTTGGGACTACTGGTTTCTTGGTGAAGAAGACTGGCGACATCATCAATCTTTTTTTTTTTAAACATAGACCCAGAAATAGCATATCTATTCTTCCACCCTGTTGGCTTACTCTACAAGGCCTTGCTCTTGAGAAAGTTTTTCATGATGTTGCTTAGTTTCATCTGCAAAGATGAGACCCAGTCAAATATAAAAATTCCCTGCTCATTTTAATACCATTAAGGCTGAGGTTATTTCTCTGTCATAAAATTGTAAATAGCATTTTTTAAGTCAGAATCACCTTTAAAACAGTGGATTGTTTGACAAATAGATATGTGTATATATACAAATGCTGAAATGAGGATATATTATATAAAGTTTTTATTTGATTTGTGGTCTTTAGTCATAGTTAATCAAAAATAAAGAGATTTGAATGCAAAACTTTATATATAAATGTATATTTCTAATAATAGTACAAATTGCCACTTTATATTTTAAACAAGAAAGAGGTGGGAACAATAATCAAAGCACATACTCCTTCAGAACTTCAATGATTTTTAATTCTCTCTTTGATGCAGAGGTAGTTTTTTTATTTCTAAAAAGTGATCTTGAAAAGCTATACTTAATAATATGAGACTTCCCAATATCATACTTCCCAGTATATCCCAGGACAAGTTGTCTTACTTGAAAATTTATGAAAATTTTATAGATTGAAAATTTATGCTTGAGGGACAGGGAAAGGATGATAAATATTGATCTTTAATAGAATTTTTTTCCAAAATCCAAGTTAAAAATTCAGTATCTATATTCACAGCAAGTGAAAATTGCAGAAGTTTAAGAATGATAATATTGAGCTTCAGTACCATACAGAGACAAAGTAAGAATATTTAACATTATGATGATAGCATTAAAATGATGTTATAATAAACACTGCACCATTAAATTTTTTATTAGTTGGAAAAAATGAGCTGATGCTTCTTTGTCTTTGCTCCAAGCACAATTTACGGACAGTGTCATCCATTTTACTCAAAGTTGATGAGAAAGTCCAAAATATATTCCCAAGACCAAAAAGAGTATTAGCTCTATCTCAAGGTTAAATGTTAAAATCTTAAGAAACTCGACACTGAGATGTTTAATAAACATGTTATATGAGAAACTAAGCAAATTGATGATTCATTTTTGCATTAAAACACAGATTATTCAAATCATTGTTTTTTGAGACCAGATTTGTAAAATGTTTATACATCACAAGTTTCCTTGAAGTGAAAAGAAATTAAAATCTTGAGATACTCATGCATGTAGACAACATACTGGCACCATTTTTTTTTTTAACATTAAACTTCTTTGAGAAGTCTTTCTCTCTCTCTTTTTTCCAATGTGTACCCCATAAAGTGTTGCTGAATAAGTGTCTTGTCTTCTATAGAAAAGATCCAAGATGGATTTACAGATGGGAAATGAGTCAAACTTTATTGAACATTCAAAAGTAAATATTACTTTCTCAATATAAAGTTATTTCTTGTAACTGGACATATTATTCTTGTGGATTAAGAACTAGAGAACATTTATTTATTTTTTTATTCACAACTTGACAACTGGACACTTGTTTGAGTTTGGGGATCATAAACTAAAGCTAAGAAAGGCAAACACATGCATATATAATGTAATATCCCCCCCCCAAATATGTGCTACAATAGGCATATTACTAAGATTTTATATGCCCCTAATGACACAAAAGTGATTGTGAGAGGAAAACAGGTATGAAAGGAAAAAACAGTCACTGTGTAACAACAGAAATGACAAAAAGGCCCTCAAGTTGAAGAAATAGTTTGAATAAAAGGTATGTACACATGCAAAATACACCTTAGTTGGGAAATACAAATGAAATAAAGAAAAAATGTTCAGAAGAGGTGATGGGAAAAAAACTGAGTCAAATTTAATAAAAATCAAAAGTAATTCAAAATTTTGTCCAAGCACTCTTTGGATTTGTTTGACTCTTTGCTCAGATGCTTCTGGTGGCTAGTACAGAATCCCCCAAACCAAGCTGGCCTATCACACAGAGGTTCACAGCATTGCTGTGAGATTTAATTTGTCTGCTACTCTTTCAGCACTTTTTGGTTCCATTGGTAAAAATTTCCTTCTTTGAAGTCAGGAATTCTTTTGGAAGCTGCAGACACAACACATTTATGTCACCTATTCCCTCTTAAAATCACCCAGAAAACATCTCCCCACATCTCACTGGTTCTTTGGGTTACTAGTACATACATGAATGACCAACAACATAGCAGGGATTTGAGATGTGCTGACAATTTAACCTAACCAGAGCCATTTCCAAAACCTGGAAATTAGATGTTATTACCCAAAAATGCAGTTCCCAGGCACTGTTAAATGTCGGCTCTGCAGAAAGCATCATGTGAGTCACTGAGGAAGAGATTAATAGATGTGATTAACAATGAATGGAATGGATAGAAACAACCAAAGAAGCTGAGATATAGGATTTTACATAAATATGTGAAAATGGATCATTTAAAAAAAAGAATGGAAACAGAACAAAAGCAACAACAAGAAAAAAAAAGCCCCTATAATTTAGAGGAGAGTTTGAGGGATAACTAAAGAAAAAAAGGGAAAAGCAGTACATGTGACAACTCTACATATCTGGTATGTCCAATGCTTTGAAATAGCCATTATAGAGGGGGATAGAAAATGCATCTTGGTTATTCTAGATCAGAGGTTTACACCACATCTGCTTTTCATACTTATAAAAAACACAGTTAAGATTAAGCCATTGCAAAATGCTTCTCAAAATGTCACCCCAAACCTTTCTCCTCTACAGATGATAGCATATGTTTGAACATGTTAGATGGTGGCAAATATACTAACCTCCAAAACCAGCAAGTTTCATTTGTGGATCATATTGGTTTTGTATTTATGCAAAACCTTGTATTTGTACATCCTTGGGTTACCTTCTTTCAAAAAATTTTTTGACTTACCTTTGACTTCCAACTATGATTTTTTTTTTGCAGATGACCTAAAATATTTTCTTTTAATCATAAGCATTCACAATTCATTTTGACAGGAGTTTAAAACATTATGGTATTGCCATATTATCTTGCCAACCCTTTTTGGCAAGCTATCTAAGAGACAGCATATTACTGTGCTATGTCTCTCATGTTCACACACATATCTTGTCCCTGCCTACCCAGTGCAATTTGTTGTCTTCAAAAATATGCCCTTGACCCAGAGAGATGTACAAAGACATACACAAGGAGAATATAGTAAGAGGAACTCTTAAGTATGTGAACGGCATATCAGCCCATTGTCCATATTTTGCTTTGTCTCTGCCAACCCCATTTTCATTTCTTGCTTCATTGTCTTGATTCATCTAAGCATTTCCAGATTGTCCTACTGCTTGATTGATTGACTTAGCCCTGAATAAGTTTTCTTATGTTTCCCCCCAACTTTTTTGAGTAGTGTTTTTCATTGCTGAGCTTCATCTCAGAAATATACCCTCATAATATATCTGCTTGGGACATCACATTTGTCACTATGAAAGGGGTAACTTAAACAAATTGGGAGACTTTATGTAGTGACAAGTCTGAATACAGATATTGAAGATATTGTTTTTACCATTCAAAAACATCAGGACCTAAGTCCTGGCAATTACTAATACCTTTTTCCAAAAAGTTACATTTCACTTACAGTTCCAGAATGTCTATTTTAGTTCCAGATACTGTTCACTTTTAGGACAGGAAAATAAAGGCAAACAGGGTTGTAGGAAGATATGGTACCCCTACCAGAACCCCTCCATTTATGTCTCATTGACCAGAAAAGTAAAGAAGAAAGAAGAACTGATAATGGTAAGGAATTAGAAGTCTCTCACAACACATGAACTGCCCTTGAGGTTTGTCTGAGGCATGACCACAGCACTTTTCATCCACTGCACACTGGGATGCCACCACCAGAGTATTAAGGTACAGCCCTCCAAGATATCTGTCTCTAATTTGAGCCATTGTCATTCATGATCTCCAATCTGACAAGGATGAGAAACTATTTATAAGCTATCTGCTGTCTGATGTCCCTTACAGGAAAACAGTTAAGGGTACCCTGGAGCTACAGAGAGATGGATTCTTTCTTTTAGCGCTATGAATTCGGATAAGATTATTCTCTTAAAAATTGTACAAAGAAATCTTTACCAGTTCATCCTGCAAGGACCTAGCAGAGAGCCTGCTGGACCAGGTTACCAAATTAACTAGGCTAATGGTCATCAGAATATCATTTAACAGTCTCACTGAGGTACAGTCTCACTCACACAATCAACAGTAAATGTTGGCACACAGCAGACCACACGTGAACTAAGCACAAAATTATGAACAAGGGTGACATGGACCTACTTAACCCTTTTTCACTCTCCATCTTACATGCTAGAACCATTTCTGACCTTACTCAAAAAAATGATTATGACCTGTTAGAACACACCCAACATAATTGTCTGCTAGCTTGAAAGCTACTATCCACTTCTCTGATACAAAATGTGCAGACCTCTGGAAAGTGGTTCTCAGAGTGGAAGCATGAGCCCTGCCTAATTACTCACTGTTTCCCCATCCAGAACCATTCTTGTCCCTGCGATAAAATGCAGATTCTCTTTAAGTATAGGTACCGCTTTTCCAAGTGAAGGACTCTGCAAAGCAAATCATCATTAGTGGTTTTAGTCAGCTTTTTTGCTTCTGTGAACAAAAGACCTATCAAGAACAATTAGAGAAGGAAAAGTTATTTTTCACCTCATAGTTTCAGAGGTCTCAGTCCATAGATGGTCAACTCCACTGCTCCGGGCCTGAGGTGAGGGAGTACATCATGGTGGAAGAGTGTGAGGGAGGAAAGTGACTCAGAACATCACACCAGGAAGCAGAGAGGGGGTGTGGGGAGAGACAGAGACCGAAACAGAGACAGACAGAGGAAGAGAGAGAAAGAGAAAGAGAGAGAGAGAGAGAGAGAGAGAGAGAAAGAGAGAGATGACTCTATTGCTAGGGGCAAAATTATACCTCAAAGGCAAGCCCCCAATGACCTACCTCCTCCAGCCACACCCTACTTGCCTTCAGTGACCACTCAGTTAATTCCTAGCAGAGGATTAATTCCCTGATTGGGTTAAGGTTCTCATAACCCAATCGCTCCACCTTTAAACTTTCTTGTATTTTCTCACATGTGAGAATTTGAGGAACACCTCATACCTAAGCCATGACAATTAAGAAAGCTGATTTCATTTCAGAATTTTCTATTTATGTAAGCAAACAAAAGTGATTATTTCAGTTCCAATATAATTATCATGTATAGTTCACATATAGATCTTAATCTCTATTCTTGTTTAGCATACATTCATTGGTTCTTAAACTTCACTGCATATTACAGTAATCTGAGAACATTTGAAATACATACTAAGGGTCAACTCTCATTCCAAGAAATCCTGATGTAATTGGTTTAGAGTAAAGAGAAGTGATTCTCATCTTTAGGTGTTGAAAATCATTCAACTAAATAAACTAAGAGATTATGGCTAATAATTAGTGACTATTCAAGGCTGGATTATACCAACTTCCCAAAGAACTCATAGGTTGTAAATATTCAGGAAGAATATGAGTTGAAGACTTCCTTTCTGATATAACTAGATAACTTGACTAATAGGTGATATTGGTTCTAAATTTCTGAAATGTCCCTGCTGTATTATAGCATATTGCATAATACTTTAGAAATGGGTTCGTAGTGTATTTAAAGATTTCTTGATATGGTACTTAGCCTTATATTAGGCTCTTGCCTGAATCTTCAAGCTGATTCAAGGACAGTTTTTTTTTTTTTTTTCTGAGACCAAAGAAATGTTTGTTTAAGAAACCTCCTTACACAAGTGCTTACTTTATGCACAAAACATATGGCTCTTGATGATGCTAATAAATGTGGCTGATGATAAGTTCTGTCTTAAAACAGTGGCCTTCGAAATCATTTCAGGTATCCATTAAAGATTTAGACCTTTATAGAAAATCAGCTTTATTTCTTGCTTCTCCTGTCAGTGTTCACAGTGCCACTTTGTTTGGGATGAATAAGTTATCACAAATTTCTCTGGTACTTGGAAAATAGTTCACTTTCCCCTGACAGTGTGGTCCTGTCTGATATGTCTTTTATCTCATGCTTAGTTTGATTTATTTCTTTGGATCAGAACACCCATTCTCAATATATAATTGTTAAAGTAGATTCTTCACATATTCACTCAGTGCACAATATTGTAAACAATATTGTCACCCTGATCTTTTTTCCTGTGTCCAGGACTATACCCTAGAAACAAAGAGACAACATATGACACTTCCTCTATTCCATTTGGACTGTCTGATCCAATCCCAAGAAAGAAAAGTGAAATCCATGTCTGATCATGAAGGCTAGATAACTCAATGGTGTTTATTTCTGTATTTTAATTAGTCAAGTCTATTTACTCTACATGGCTTCAGTATATATATATATATGTGTGTGTGTGTGTATGTGTGTGTGTATGTGTGTGTGTCTATATATATATATATATATTTTTTTTTTTTTTCACTCCAGCAGAAACACATCTTGTCTCGTAAATCCCCTTGACTTGTCATAGTAATCTGGGAGGAAATGTTAGAAATATAGTGCAGGTTGTCCACATTTCCAGGACTCAGAACCTGCTGAATATAAGGAATATATGACGAAAGAATGGGCTCTTGGGTACTGGTTCACTTTCTCTGTCTTTGTCAGAAGGCAAGCAACTCCTCCAGGAAAATCCTGGGGAAACTAGATCCATTTTTGTCCCAGTGGAAGGAGACTAGACACTGGGCCAGACCCATTGCAATGATTCATTTTGCATATATTTTCGCCTGGGACACAATATATCTAGACTAAACTATTTATGGGTGTGGCTGTGAGAATAAATCCAGAGAAGATTAAAATTTGAATCTGCGCTACTCAGTAGAGTAGACTGTTATCCCCGATATGGGTGGCCAGCATACAACCCATTGAGGTGGAAGAGGGAGAAACTTGCCCCTTGTGCTTCCTGCCTGCCTCTGAGCTGGATCATGGTCTCCTCCTACCTTTTGCTAGATTTACATCATTGGGTCTCCTGGTTCTTAGATCTATTACTGAGTTTTTAATTATGCCACTTTTTAGCCTCCACAATTGCATGAGCCATTTTTTCATAAGAAATCTCTTTACATATTATTATTATTATAATAATAGTCAACTTTCCATCACAATAAAGAATGCCCTAGATATTCAACTTATAGAGAGAAAAGGTTTATTTGGCTCAGAGTTTTGAGGGTTAAAACTCATGCTCAGTTGACCCCATTGTTTGGGGGATTCTAAAACAAAACAAAACAAAAAAAAAAACCAGCACATAATGGCAGAAACAAACTGTTCAATTCACACTCAGGAAGTGAAAGAGATTTTGAGGAAGGGGCAGGGGACCCTTTATCCCCTCAGAGGCATGACAACAATAATCTTAAGATCTTCCACTGTACACCACTTAAAAGTTCCATGACCTGCCAGTAATACCAAGATAGGATGAATCCTGGAACACAGGAGCCTGAAGATCTTTGTCTTTTAATATGTATAATTTAACCATTTGCATTTAATGTAATTATGGTTATGTTTACATCATGGTTTACTGTTATATTATTTGCTTTCTGTTTGTTTCATCTATTAATTCCCTCTTATATTTTTATTTCAAAGTTTCCCTTTACCTGAATTCTTTTTGGTTTGCTAGGTTGTTTCTTTAGGAATTGCAATGTGCATATTTAAGTTTTACAGTCACTTAAAATTTATACTTTACCACTTTGGGTTAAATGTAGAAAGTTTAGCACCATATAGATCTGTCAAGCTTCTTATATATAGTAACTCTATGTGCTGTTTTCCATCAATGCTATAATTTCTGCTTTCAATTTTTAAATATTTTGGAGAACTCAAGGAGAAAACAACCTATTTTTTTTTAATGAGTTGTTTGCCATTTTTGTTGTCATTATTGTTGTTCTTCCTTCAATGCTGATGTCGCTAGTTTTTTTCTAGTCTTATTCCCCTTTGGCCTGAAGAACTTTCATTAGCAATGCCTTTAGAGGAAGTTTGCTGGCAATGAACACTTTGTTTTTTCTTTATGAAAAAGTGTTTTTATTCCACTTTATTCCTAAGGGATATGTTCATCTCATTTCATCTATCCAGAACTTTGGGTCAACAGTTTGTTTGTTTGTTTGTTTGTTTTTTTTTCATTCAATACTTTAAAATGTACTACTTCCTTCTGGCTTCCATAATTACTCTCTGATTGGTACCACATCTCTCTATTCTCTGGGTGCTTTCAGGATTTTTTCTTTGTCTTTAATTGTGAGCAGTTTATCATGAATATGTGAAAGGATTGGTTTAAGTTTATCCTATTTGCCATTCACCGAGCTTTATCTGTAGGTCTAGTTCTTTGACCAAATAGCTAAAATCTATTATTTTTAAAAATTCTTTTCTGCCCAACACTTTTGCTTCTCTTCTTGGATACTAATTAATGCTGGAATTTGTCATTGTTGTTGTTGTTATCCCACAGATCTTGAGGGGTCTTTTCAATCTTTCACTTTTTCTTTTGTTTAGATGGAGCCATTTTCACTGATCATTTTAGAAATTCCTTGACTCTTTTCTCTGTCATCTTCAGTCTGCTCTGAGTCTTTCAAGAAACAGTTTTGTTTTGTTTGTACTTTTGTTTTTAAATTTTGTTGTTGCTGTTATCATTGTGTTTATAGTTCTAAGATTTCCATTTGGCATGTCCTTTTTACTTATATATTTTTATTGATTCATTCTGATTAAGACAGAGTAGTGAGATTTGTTGCTACATTCTTATACATGCCCAAATTCTCCATTTCATATTCCTTTATATTTTCCATTTTTGGAGACATTTCTATTTCTCCTTTGATTTCAAGAGTAAGGTAATTACAAAATTTTTGTCATCGCACATTGGCATCCGTTGATTGACTTTTCCTATGCAAGTTGAGATTTTCCTGATAGCTCGTATACTAAGTAATTTTTTATTGTATCTTGGACATTTTGAATACTATATTACATTATGAGACTTTGAGTCTTCTTTAAATCTTAAGGAGGATTTTGACACGTTTATTTTTGTAAGAAGTCAAGCTGGTTAGTTTCAATCTTGAGTTCTAACTTGCTTCTTTTGTACTGTGGTTACAGTGCCAGAATAATTTTGAATGAATTATAGTCTTACACATGATTCCTGACTTGGTTTTACTTTTTTATTTAACTTTATGATGATGTAAGAACAGTACACATTCAGTAGAAATCACACTTAAAATTTGGATTCTGATTGTTCTCTAACTAGCAGTGTATCAGTTTACTCTCTTATGACTCTTGCAATGGTAGTAAGCCACAGCTCCCTGTCACCTTTGAAACCATGAGGGAAAACAGCTAATACTCTTCTGTGTACTATGTTGTTAAGTTAAAATTTTTGGTAGGTTAGGTGCATTAAGTACAGTTTTTGCTTCTTATATTTTCATCTAATGATGGGTTTATCAAGATGTAATCACAAGTTAAGAGCATCTGATTTCATCTATCCAGTGTATGTGCCACCTAGTGGCCAGTGTCAGACATGAGCAGTGCCTATCTACTCAGTTCTTTCTTTTCTATGCTGAAAAATATCAGATTCACATGGACATAAGTTTGGGAACGAGTACAAAGTTTGTAAAAAAATATTTGGAGTTGATTTCCTTAGTTTCTTCTTCAGAATCTCCCATGAATTACAGTTCCTTGGGGGTTCTTCTCTTTTGTCTTCCAGTAGGAAGCTAATGTTTTAATTATTTAGTGCCATTTTGGGGTATATCTGGACTCACAGTCACACAGTAGAAGGACAAGTTGGACCAAAACTAACACTTATGATTGGCCAGTCCTACTTTGTTGGAACCACAATTCCTCTGTTGGAAGTTGTTGAAAGATAGACTCCATACACTTGGAGTTTGAGCTCCTGTGAACTCCAGTCAAGCCACAGTATTACTTAAGATCTGGCCACAGAATGAAAAAAGAGGAAGGAATATGATGTTGGATGATGGATAATTTCTGCACTCCCCTGAATATTTTGAGTTCCTTTTCTTCCTCCTTGGGGAGAACCTAGATGGTTTCTCCTGGGTTTCATCAACCCTTTCATGTTCAATGCTGTGTTGGTTGGGGAACATTAGAGGAAAAGTCACCACTGATTTTCAATAAGAGCTGCCTAAGCATTCTGTCCAGGTTTTACTCAGTGTTGAAAACAGAGTGACCCATATTAATCCATGTTACCCAATGATATTCTTTAAAACTCCAAAATTTAATGATCTTATTTACATCATAATATCTTGTCTAGCAAGTTTCCTGAATGAAAGTCTCTTCCGTCTTTCCTCAAAGGCCTCTTCCAAATAAAAATTTAAAGCCCAGGAGAAATGGAAATATAATAAAAAAAAAATACTCCAATACTCTGCAATCCTGTAAGGGAAAAGTGAAATGTTTCCATCCAACCCAGTTGCAACCTGAATATAAAATACAACATTGTATGATTTTCAAAATATAGCATTTGAAATATTTTTAAGAGTAAAGAAGATGTGAATAGCTAATTAGACATTACAGTTAGTCTACTGATTCAGATTTAGAAATTTGGTAAAAAAATATAAAGTGACCCTTAACTGGACATTTTCAAAGTTTATTATAAGGTCGTGCTAGAAGCTATAGTAACCATTTAGTGCTTCAGAATAAACAAAAGAGCTGGCCACTGAGAGAAAGTGCTTAGCGTCAAAATATTAGGCCTTCTTTTCCTCAGCAAAATCTACAGCATATCTTAGAGTAAATGGGGGCACTGAGAGAAAGTCTACAGTGACTGCTATTCATATACTTCCTCTGTAAATAAATAACCCTCATTATACATGATTTTGTCGGAACCACACTAACTAGGTAAGTCTGCAAAATCAGTTAAGACTCAAAGTGTTTGGAAAATACATTATGTCTCTGATATCTGCGTAATAATTATGAAATATAAAATTCCAATAAGAATGTATATACCACCTTTTTTTAATCCATTCATCCATTGAAGGGCATCTAGGTTGGCTCCACAGTCTAGCTATTATGAATTGTGCTGCTGTAAACAATGATGTGGCTGTGTCCCTGTAGTATGCTGTTTTTAGGTCCTTTGGGTATAGTCCAAGAAGAGGAATAGCTGGGTCAAATGGTGGTTCCATTCTCAGCTTTCCAAGGAATCTCTATACTGCTTTCCAAATTGGCTGCACCAATTTGCAGTTACACCAGCAATGTATGAGTGTTCCTTTTCCCGCATTCTCACCAGCACTTGTTGTGGTTTGCATTCATCATGGCTGCCATTCTTACTGGAGTGAGATGGTATCTTAGAGTAGTTTTAATTTGCATTTATCTGATTGCTAGAGATGATGAGCATTTTTTTTGTATATTTGTTGATTGATTATATGGAAAATGGATGGCATTAGAGCAGATTATGTTAAGTGAAGTCATCCAATCCCAAAAAAACAAATGCCAAATGTCTTCTCTGATATAAGAGGGGGGGTTGACTCAAAATGGGGAAGATAGGAAGAGCATGGGAAGAAGATTGCCTCTACATAGGGAAGAGGGGTGGGAGGGAAAGGGAGGGAGAAGGGAAATTGAATGGATGGTGGAAGGAGACCCTCATTGTTATACAAAATACATGTATGAAGATGTGAAAAAAAAAAAAAAGAATATCGTTACCCTAGATTAGGTAGAGAGAAGTGATGGGAGGGGAGGAGAGGGTATGGTGAGATAGGAAGGATAGTAGAATGAAACAGACATTATTATTACTGTGTGTATATATGTGACTGCAAGTCCAATGTGATTCTGCAACCTGTATACTCAGAAAAATGAGAAATTATATCCCATCTAACTAAAAAAGTAAATAAAGTACACTGTCCCTTTTATTTTCAAAAAAAAAAAGAATGTATATACACTCATTATTTCAATTAAGAGTCAGTATCAATATTTAGGTCATATGAGACAGTTTGTAAATATAACTAAAGTTTTTCTGGACAATAACTAGACATCTATCTGGTTATTAAGGATAAATATAGATAATATAGGTAATAAAACAAATACACTTCATTACACAAAGAATATTATTATTTTTTATCTGGGAGGTAATTTTATTCTTCAACCATCTTCATTCTTTGTGCATCAATCTCCTCTATTGGACTAAGGAGGTCCTGAAGGCCAGGAATGTAGGTTTTTCAGCTTTGTTGGCACACAACAGAATTTAATAAAGTTAATTAAATTGTTTCAAATATGAAAAAGATCAATCATAAAATGTTAATAAGATGTAATGGGTTTCTTTAAATGTTCATATCTAAGAAAAGAATACTAGCAAGACAATTTTTAAAGATACTCATGGAAAACAATCCTTGCCATTTAACTGGAGTATGTGGCATTTTTTTCCCCTTTTCTTTATTCAGAGTTACTTTACTAGTGGAAAAATTTAAGCTAGTATTCTGAGTGGTGTGTGGGAGTCTTCTCTGAGCACACATCTTGCTAATATATAATAGAATATGTGCATATATTTTAACTCCTACATAATCTTCTAAACTGCTCTCCTAAAGTCAATATAGTATATAATCTATCTACATGATTTTTTTTCCCTGGGAATCTAGCTGAAATCAGCTCAGGGTTGTATGTGATCTTCTGCAAGGTTCAAGTTTAATAAGAAGAAAATTGCCTATTTTGGTCATCAAAAATCTTCACTCCAGCATCAGCAGCAATTAAATTATACTACAGAGTCCTAGTGACAAATATGGCATGGTATTGGTAAAAAAAAAACAGACAGTTAGACCAATGGTGCAGAATAGAAGACACAGAGACAAGCCCACATAAATACAGTTATCTCACACTAGAAAAAGATGCCAAAACACATTGGAGAAAATATAGCTTCTTCAACAAATGGTGCTGGGAAAACTGGAAATCTATATGAAAATTAAATAAAAACCCTATCTCCTACCCTGCAGAAAACTCAACTCAAATTAGATCAAGCACTTAGGCACTAAAACAGAGACCCTGCACCTAACAGAAAAAAAAAGTAGGTCCAAATCTCTACCATGTTGGCTTAGGAAATCAATTCCATAACAAGACTCCTATAGTGCAAGAACTAAAATCAAGAATCAATAAATGAGATGATCATACTAAAAAGTTTCTTCACAGCAAGGGAAATAATCAATAATGTAAAGAGAGAGCCTACAGAATGGGAGAAAATCTTTGCCACATTCATCTCAGGGCATTAATTTCATGTTACATAGAGAAATCCAAAAACTTAATACCAAAAAAACAAATAACCCAATCAGTAAATGGGCAAAGGAACTGAACAGACACTTCACAGTAGAAGAAATAAAATTGATCAACAAATATATGAAAAAAATGTTCAACATCTCTAGCAATTAGTGAAATGCAAAACAAAGCTACACTGAGATTTCATTTCACTACAGTCAGAATGGCAATTATCAAAAATACAGTAACAATGAATGTTGGTAAGGTTGTGGGGAAAGAGGAACACTCATAGATTGCTGGTGGGACTGAAAATTGATGAAACCACTATGGAAAGCAAAATGGAAATGCCTCAGAAACCATTTGACCAAGTTATCCCACTCTTCAGTTTATACCAAAAGGACTTAAAATTGACATACTACAGTGATGCACCTACATCAATGTTTATAGGATCTCAATTTACAATAGTTCAACTATGGAACCAACCTAGGTGGCCTTCAACAGATGAATAGATAAAGAAAGTGTGGTAGATATATAAACAATAGGATATTACTCAACCTTAAAGAAGAATGAAATTATGGCATTTGCCAGTAAATGTTTGGAACTGGAGAACATTATACTAAGTGAAAAAGCCAATCCCAGAAATCCAAAGCCCAGAAGATTTCTCTGATATGCAGATGCTAAGTCATAATAAGGTCGGCTGGGGGGGACTGGGGAAGAATAAAGATACTATGGATTAAACAGAGGGGAGTGAAAGGAGGGGAGGGGATTTAGGGGTAAAAAGGACCATGGAATGAATTGGACATTATTACCCTATGTGCATATGTGATTACACGATCTTCCACATCATGTACAACCAGAAGAATGAATGAGTCAAAATGCATTCTACGTCATGTATAAGTAAGTAGAAAAAATAAAAATAAATCTTCTCTCCAGATGAATCTTCAGTTTTCTCTGGTTACCCAGGAAGCAAATGAAAAGGAACAGCACAGTCCAATAATGTTACAATGGGAGTCACATATGTGACTTTAAATATTCAAGTGGCCATATTAAAAGGATAACAAGAAATAGATAAAATCAATATTTAATACAATATTTAACACAATTTACTCAAATGTGATAATTGCAACATATAATGAATATAAGATTATTAGTAAGTTATTTTACATACCAAGACTTTACAAATTGGCATTTTTTTATATGTCTAGTATATCTCAATTCAGATTAGCCATTGCACAAGCTGTGAGTAGCCACACGCAGCTAGTGGCTACTTTAACAGGTGCACAGATTTAGAAGAAATTCAGGATGAAGAAGTGACACGTGTTGCTTGTATAATGTTTCAATATTCTCTTACTATCCTAAAGATTTCTCTCTAATCAAGTGCTTTTCATGTGTGGCAGTGCCAAAAGTGATTTGGCACCACCTTCCTGCTTCTCTGGGTCTCCTGTTAACATCTCTCTTTAATGTCATTTTATGCAGTTTTCCCTCACAGGATTCTGACTTGAGAGTGGTTCTCTTAAAGTCTGTAGTATTTATTGTTTGGTTTCTATATAGACTACCTTCCATTTTGTCCTCTGATCCAAACCCCCAAATTATCTTGCTTTCCTTCATTTAAAAAAATTTTTAATTTTAATTAATTTTTTGTATTTTTAGCAATGCTAGAGATTACACTCAGAGCCTGATGCATCAAGGCATGTGAGCCCTCTACCACTGAGCTGCATGTCTTTCTGCTTTTTAAATTTTAACTAACCAATTCCTTATAGATTGAAAATTAAATTTCTCCTTCTTAGAGAGGACTTCCCTGAATTTCCAAGAGTTCTCTGAGGGCTGGGTCCACCTGTCACTTTGAATAACATCTTCAGAGCGTATTATGGTGATTCTCCTTCCAGTGAAGAAACATATATCAGGTGATACAGACTTAAAATAAAGAGTATGTGCTCAGTGAGTATTGCCATGAAAAAAAATGAAGATAAAAAAATAACAGTGAGTTGCTAGAAGTCGGTAAAGGATAGATCCACAGTCAGGAGAGGGTAGATTCTGGACAACAAGTTCAATTGAACCCACATAGTTTACACATATAAAGAGGTCATGGTTAACAAGAGATGCAGTCATTACATTGTAAAGAGCAGTTATAAATGCATGCATTTGGGCATATTTGGTCATTGTAAGTTTCTCATTTCATAAGACAGCATGAAATGGGATTGGAGGCTGTTAGCCGTTAGAGAAATCAATGTGTCAGTGTACTTATTATACTAGAGAATACTTAGGATGCAGTCAAGCCACTTTAGGTCTATCTATCTCCAATTTCAGTGCATACTCATAAGGAAAAAGTTTGTTGACTGCCATTTGTTTATGTCAACAAAGAATAATTGATTGTGTGGGTGCCCTTCATTGGAGAGGACATCATTCATTTAATTTAATAATATACATAAATACATAAAACCAAGAAACATAGTGCAAAAGAAAATGTAAAGAGTGATATTAAACATTTCAAAATTTTAAAATGATTATATAAAGAAGTAGAGTAAAATAGTATGTGAAATAAGGACTAAATAAAATAAAACATCTTGTTTACGTCGCTAATAATTAAGTTGACCTTCAGAAATTACCATCCAAAAATTAGAATTTATGTATACAAAAAAAATTAGAATTACATATACATATATATTTTTGCCTTTTCTAACTTATATTTTTCAGTTACACCTCTAAACATATTCTTCTTTTCTTCCTTTTTTTCCCATCTCCTCCTTTTCTTCCTTCACTTCCCTTTTCTGGCCTCCTTTTTCTATTCCCTCTTCTGGTCTTCCTCAACACTGTCTGTTTTTTTTTTTTTCTTCTTGTTTTGTTTTCATCCTTAGGTAATTTAAAGTGGCTCTTGGAGATTAACAGCTATTTGAGATGTTTTGGAGGGTACTGAATCATCTTGCTCTTCTAGTTCATAAGAGAGCTTATTAAGTGGACCCAGCAAGAACTTTAAAAGAACTATGTCATATCCATCTTTACAAATTCATTACCTAGCATGGTGACAATTTCCATTTATTCAAGGAATGATTTTTTTCAGAGCATCTAAAAAGTGGGATTAAGTAAACATTTGAAAAACTGGATAAGGCAGTGCTAAGAACTGAGATGAGAAGAAGTAGCTCCAGGAATCATACACAATGTTTTTATTTGGGAATAATTCGGTGGAGTATTTTGATCTTGACCAAAGCATCCTCTAGCTCATGCTACATAGTTGAGGTCTGTTGCCTTCATCTTGATTCCATTTTTATGGTAGGAAAGAATGGTCACTGCTCTTCTTTTGTGTCAGTCCAGCTACCTGAAGCTTCTTTTTGTAGCATTCCCCCAAGTTCACTGTTCTTGATTGATTTCTGGTTCCTTTTCTGAAATCAAACAATCCATTTAGTGTTTTTACATTCAGTGACCTGATGGATGGATTAAAGACAATCTTAACTTATCTAAGTTAAGACTTTAAAGAATAAACAAGCGGTATTTTTCAGGTGAGTTGACATTGCCACCTGGTACTTTTAAATTCTGATTGTTTTAGGCTTTATTTGTTTCTAGTTTTCATGGTGAAAATTCAGACCTATTTTACTTAATGAAGGCTGATCCTTTGTTATAGATAAACTGAGAGATCTGCTAAGATTATTCCAATGCAACAAACTTGAGAAAGCATATTACATAATTCATACATAATTATGTTGTCTTACTTACTATGGATTTTTGTTATATAGATGTGAAGGTGAGATTCTGATGTCAATCTTCCTACTGGTTTCTAAATATTGTCAACTACAATAAATGCTTAATTAATATTTTTCTAGTTTTAGAAATTGGATTCCATCCAAAATATTTTAGAATCAGAATTTCTCCAAAACATACATTCTGTTCACTTAATGACTTTGATACACTGATGCTTCAAAGAAACTTGAGTTCAATTTTTTATTTATTTATTTTTTTGGAGTCAACTTGACTGAACAGGTAATTCATTTTCTAGAATTCCTTTTCTGCATGCTTCTAAGTCAGAGCTGACCAAAACTACACATAAGATGTGGAAGGAAGAGGTGAAGGAGAAGTCACTTCTCTCTGAAGGTCACAATGGTTAAATGCATGGGGCCTGTGGGTTTCAGCCTGTCTTCACTTATCACTGCTTTGTGTAAAATTCTCTCTGACAGCTGTCCTTTTTTTCAGCCACTGTGACCTGGGCTTATCAGAAAATGCAAAGGTGACAGAATTCCATGCACTTTCTATCAGTTGCCTGCCTGGGTCTCACACCCATAAACAGACATACCTGGCTTAGATTCCCACAAATGCCTCACCATGCACCTACTGTCAGAGCTTCAGGAAGGCAGCTTAGCACCCTTATTCTGATCCTCCATCCCCTCCACTCTAAACCTCGATGCCCAGCTCTTTCCCAGATCCTGTGACATCTAGCCCTACAGCAAAGCCCTTATTCCCTAATATTCCCAGCTATTCTACTTCCTTGATTAAATTCTGATAACCCTGACAGGTAAGTTCACTCTAGACTTTAATAAAGAAAAAAGCAGTACTTTTTTTTTTCTGAGTACTTTCCTTTTCGATAATGGAATACTCCTTTGACCCATGATTCCTTTATAGTTTTGACTTAAAAGGAATGTACTTGGTGCTATGAAAACTTAGTTCACCTATGCTCATCTCTGAGAAGAAGAGTCAGGGAAAATTTGCACACTACTCTGTGAAATGTTCTAGAAATTTTCTTTCCTAACCAGCTTTGAGATAAAAGTGATCATTAATATATATCGAATATTTAGAATTAGTCTTTAATCATTAAAACAACTTTCATCTCAGAGAATGTACATTTGTATAATTTAAAACATAGCTAAAGAGAATAACCTTAAAATTAACTTTAATTTTCAAAACTAATTTCACATAGTGAACTGTATGAATGTTTCAACAAAGAGTTGATGGGAGATGGTATTTATGAATAGAGAATTTCTCAAACAAAAAGGACTGGTTTTCTCCTTGATCTAAAATTTTATTCTAAAACAATTGTAATTTGTGAATTAAGATAATTTAAGTTAAAAGATGAAAACTCATCTTTCTTTTTTAAAAAAGGAAGGACAGCATGAAGACAATCAGTAGTGATCTTAACTTTATTTGTATTATTTCAGTGAAATATGGGAATAAACACAACAATAATACTATCTGTCATATAGACACAAGAAGCCTGAGGTGAAATATGTATATGGAAATGGTAAAATTCCATACAAATGACCATCATCATTATGATGACCTCTCTTTTGTTTTTTCTCTTTTTCTATCTCACACTCATAGGGTGTCTTGCTGATATGAGGTAATTTGATAAAATAATCCATAAAACTTTGTCAGCGGGACTCACTCTGTTCCCAGGCAACAGATGCTTATTTTAAACATGGTCTTTCAGAAGCCATGATTCATCTTTGCTAAATCTGAAATGACATTTAACAATGGAGTCCTTGAGGGAATTGGATCTTCCATGGCCTGATCAATTCAATTCCATTCAGCACAGTTACCAAGCATCTACATTGTACTGTTACGTTCATTGACTCATTGGGAAAAGTGAGCAGGCCCTTTGATCACAACAGAAAATCAGAGATATTTCCAGGATAAATTTCTTCTCATGGAGTTCCCAGTGCTGTAGGCATGACAACTCTATCAAGAGGTATTTTAATCCATGAAGGATATCTAGAAAGCAATATAATAAAAACATAAGACGTTGAAGGAGGTGACAACGTTGGAGGAAGTCTGCATTCCAGCCAGAAGTGGCTGAGCAGACGTGCAGGTTATAAAAAATGCCATGTATATTCAAAGTCACTTGCAGTGTTCTCAGGTGGAGCTGGATGATGATTATTCCAAGACCATCTATCATGGTGGTGTTTTCCAAACTTTAGTGTTTGAATATTTGCATCACATTTTTGCCCTGAGTGTTCACTTATTTTGCCTCATGCCAAATACAGCCACTCCTTGTTATTTATTTTTTTATTTAATTACCTTTTAAAAGTTACTAATTAACTTTTCCCCTTTTTGTTTCAATTATTCTAAGCTTTCAGGCTTGATATAATAGGATATTTTTACTCATGAACACTAAATACGTCTAAAACTATTAGTACTAAGAATACGAACAACAAAAAGTGTTGGCGAGGATGTGGGGAAAAAGGCACACTCATACATTGCTGGTGGGACTGCAAATTGGTGCAGCCAATATGGAAAGCAGTTTAGAGATTTCTTGGAAAGTTGGAAATGGAATCACCATTTGACCCAACTATCCTTCTCCTTGGTCTGTATCCAAAGGACTTAAAAACAGCATACTGCAGAGACACAGCCACATTAATGTTTATAGCAGCACAATTCACAATAGCTTAACTTTGGAACCAACCTAGATGCCCTTTAATAGATGAATGGATAAAAAAAATTGTGGCATATATACATAATGCAATATTACTAAGCAATAAAAGAGAATAAAATCATGGCATCTGCAGGTAAATGGATGGAGTTAGAGAAGATAATGCTAAGTGAAGTCAGCCAATCCCCAAAAATCAAATGCCAAATGTTTTCTTTAATATAAGGAGGCTGATTCATAATGGAATAGAGAGAGAGAGAGCATGGAAGGAATAGACGAAGTCTAGATAGGACAGAGGGGTTGGAGGGGGAAAGGAGAGGGCATGGAGTTATAAATGATGGTGGAATGTGATGATCATTATTATCCAAAGTACATGTATGAAGACACGAATTGGTGTGAATATACTTTGTATACAACCAGAGATATGAAAAATTGTGCTCTATAGTGTAATAAGAATTGTAATATATTCTGCTGTCACATATTTTAAAAATTAAAAAAAAAAGAATAGCTATCCATCTAACATAATCTTGAGCATCAATAGTGGTGTGTCCTGGACATTGAGAAACTCCATAGTGGAAAATGAAGAACAGAAGACTGAATCCTATTGAGGACTTTGAATTCCATAGCATAAGCTAGACTTTATGATTAGGCATAAAAGGGTAGAAGTTTTTACAATGGTCAAAACTATGCTGTTGGGATTGAATTAAATTTTTTGGTGATTAGAACTGGTACTAAAAGTGAAGAGAAAGATTATTAAATAAGATAAAGAATTAACTTTATTCTTTAAGAGCCAGGTCAAATGTTACATTTATCTGACACTCACTGAGCCAGGAGTAAATTGTACATGATACTTCCTTATCCTGTGTCTATACTGCATTGAATCTAGTTCCTCACACCTTTATCCTGCTCCTCTATGAATTTAATAATTTGGCTAATCTTAAAGATTTGTCTTCTTCATATCTCATTGTCCAGAGCCCCAGAGTATATAAAAGCTACAAAGGCCTTCTTTTTTATAAATTAGAAAAATGGACTAATAGGGTAAATAAATAAAACCTGCTTGGTAATCAAATCATTAGCTAATTAGAGGGGCTGGAGTTTGGCTCCATGGTAGAGCACTTGATTAGCATGTGTGAGGCACTGGGTTTGATCCTCAGCATCACATATAAATAAATAGAA